>NW_023339785.1:3911886-3923239 GCF_004916995.1 Morone saxatilis
CCCCTCAAAAATGTCCATGTCTTCACACACTACTCTCCGATTTTCACACTTCCTGCAACAAACAATTTCTTCTTCGTGCGTTTCCCTCCAACAAGTGAAATCCCACGGGACTTCAGCGCTACACTTCAGGTAACCACAGAAGAAGAAGAGTTGGTTGCTTGTGGTGTTTAATGTTGTCTCCTAATTAGTATCAGGTAGCATGCTCTAATTTTGTATTATATGTGTGTGAAATTTCACTAAGTAATGTAATTGATAACTGTGGGAAAAGAGCGTTATAATGCGGCTGCTGTGACAGTAAAGTTTAGCCTCAACTGTGAACTAAATACAGTTAAAATGCAGAGACACCAATAGCTCTGTATAGGTGAACACCTGAGGACAGTCACTGAAATAAATGCAAAACTGTTTATTATTGATCCCAAATCAGCTGTGCTCTCATGGCTTGCTGCATGTATAATTAATCATTTATCAGCTATTGTTGAATAGATTTTGTACCATTTCTATTTCCTTTATCTCAACCTCTGTGACTGTCCACTCAGTTAACACAGTTGACAGGATATTTTAAAGGGAAACTAGCACAGAGAGATGACTGACAGTTGCCACCATAAGAAACAGTTGATCAACCTGACCTAGAAGAAACTATGATCTTTCAGTAATATTTCTCTGCTGATTATCTTTGCTCTAAGATAAGCTACATTTTTCCTGCCGCCTGTAATCTATTTCACAAAGTAACTTAAAGAAGCTACTTTACACTTTATTTGGTAAACATACAGTACAACTGTA
Organism: Morone saxatilis; assembly: GCF_004916995.1. Lineage (NCBI taxonomy): Eukaryota > Metazoa > Chordata > Actinopteri > Moronidae > Morone > Morone saxatilis. Next base: position 3,912,667 of record NW_023339785.1, read on the forward strand.
CTGCCATAAAATCTACTTTTGTGATGCCATAACTAGTTTTTTTCTTGTACTTGACAGCTTTGTGCGTGTTAATAGTTTAACCTCTTCATGTCAGTAATAGGGAGGACAAAAATATATAAGGTAGCTTTATGAGAAGCAGCCAATATAAAGCAGTACAGTATAACCACCCTTAACTATGACCTCAGTGATAAACAAGAATTTAATTTACACATTTCAGACTATAACATGAAAAACTTAACATTATGAGTTTTGTAAAGGTAGAGTTTATGGCAGAGTTGTTGTGCTGAACTGCATTAGACTGTGATAAAGTGGCCGGTGAAGATATATAAGTATCTGGAAACACATTGCCAGGTGATGAGATGTCTGAATGCATGTTAATCATCCAGACAAACTTACTAAATTCAAATATGCAGCCTGCAGAGTGTGGCTGTATACTTATGTTATACCCAATGCAATTTTTAACATTGTCATTTTATATCAAATATATGAATGTCTATTTAAATGTAGTATATAAGTAATTTATAAAATGTCTTCTCTCACATGTGAAAAGATGAATACAGCACTAAAGTATCACTGTTCACTGTATTATACAACTATATATAATCTTTCATCTTCTCTTTGTTGTTAGGTCCAGGAAGCAATGGCTTTGTGTCCTTCACAGGTATGTACCTTTACAAAATCTTGTATTATAATTATGTTTCAGTCTATACAACCTTCATCAGGTATAGATCAATGGCAAATAGACCGAAACTTCATAAATATAATGAAATGTGTTTTCCCTCATTGTTTGCACGTTGCATCTTCCTTTGATTTTTTTCTATAGAAAAGTGAAAAAGTTAGATTCTATGGGGCTGGGACAGAGAGCTGACTGAATGGGATGTAACACATGTCAACAACAACATAGGTTAACATGTTTTTGTTGTACTGAGTGTGAAACATTTGATAGGTACTTTATTGATCCCTAGGGGGAAATTAAAGATAGGTACTTATATTTGCAGTCGACTGCAATCAGTGTCTGTTGGTTGTGCACTCAAACAGTAGCTGATTAAATTAAACTGTTTTAAGCCTTAATTAGTTATAGATATAGACTGTTTTGTTACAATAGAACATTACAATTAACTTCACTCATTTTGAGTGAGATAGTCCATCTATCAGATAATGATGATAAAGTGACTCTTTAAAGTTGGACATGATTGTGATTACTTTTTCTCATGATGATTATGCTTTTTGCTTACAGTGGGACTCTATCCATAAGGAGCCGGGGAGTGAATCCCCTGAATCTGAATTATCCAGTTCTACAGGATCAGACCCAGATCCAACTCAGAATGCATCATCGTCCATTAATGAGGAAGCTTTAAAAAGCTCAGACAAAGCTTCAGCTTGTGAGAAATCGTCCAGAGATAGCAAAGAGGCAAGTGTATGATTCACAAACACAAGATCAAAAAACTATGACGATAACAATTTTACACAAAAATGGAGGACAGCAAACGAGCATGGGACAAACTACTTCCCTGTCATTATGGCAACACAAACAACAAAAACTGACACTATAGGCTTTATCGAAGTCTTTATGGTGACTTGGTAACTGTATTAGATTGGATAACTATATATATATATAATTGTAAACCCTCTTCTTTGAATTCGCAGATATAATTACACACTTTCATTATGTCTTCCTTTCCAATACTGCATAGTATGAGGTGCTACTTTCTGTTTTTTCATATGAAGGCTTGGACCCAGAAAACAGACCTGACCAGAGGGATGAGGATGGGGGCTCAGGTATGGAAGAGGAGTTATGGACTGTACAGAAATTATTGGGTTAGAAAGGCTATTTAATTTTTAAGTTTGTCTTTGGAACCTTTTTTTGACTTATCAATATCAATATCCTACCCCAGTATATCAAAAATAGGCAAACTTTATTTAAAAAAAAAGGCAAACTTATTTAAATAGTAAATATTCCATCCACTCACAGATACACTGGAGGTTTTGTGACTCAGGCAAAAAGAGCACATAGTTAAAAATCAACATACATTAATTACTTTTGTCTTCGCACCTCTTTTTTGTTTCAATTGTGGGATTTTGAGGCTCCTCAATGAGCATAAATTATAATTTGTAACTTGGAGACCTGGACAAAGCCATATGCTTTTCTGTCATCATGGAAACCTCATTTATGGTGCTCTTTTTAAACAACAGTGGTCTTTGTATTTGAGGATTTTAACAAAATTAATTTTAATATTTTTGACTTTTGTCATCTTTTGCAGTTAAAAGTCCCTCCAGGATTGACACCCCTGCCCCACAGAGAAGGGAGAAACAAGGCCGTGAGGTGGATGATGGTAAGTTTTTAAAATGAAGGGTGCAGGCCATTTTAACCAGTCTATATAAACACTTGTACAGTTGATGCTATCAAAAATACAGCTGCTTACAGTGTGCTTTGCTTCACTGTATAACATGAGGTGTCACTTTTGTCACTCCTTTGCTTTTGTTTTTCAGATGGAGGTTCTGACCCCTGTGTGGATGAGAGTTAAATGGCTTTTATTATGTTTTTCATACTTTAATTCATCAGCAGCACTTTCAATACAGTTAGTTGCTTTACTGAGATGGGTAATCCATCACAGTAAATAGTTAATGATCTTTTTATGGCAATTAAATTATTGTCCCTGGTGATACAGTTGTGAGCAAGATTTATTAATGTTCAATGCTGCTTACAGTTTTTATCTGTGACATTTAAGAGTTAGCAGTCAGCTGTCTTGGTGGTTACATTTGAATGTCAGTACCTCATATCCATTATAACTTAGATCTCATTAACTAACAGGAACTAATGTTTGTCAGTTACTGTTGTAGATCAGAGCCCAGAAACAAACCTGGTTGAAGGGCTCCTACAGAAGAAAAGTGGACAAAAGAAGGCGGCAATGAAATAAACGTTCTTTAAAATTGGGCAAAAAAGGAAAAACCAAAAAATACTTTATGTATTTAATGTTACAGAATTTATATGGTCTTCTTTGTCTGTAGAGGCACCCAAAGTTAAAGAGGGCATGGACTCTGTTTATTGACTGCTGTCAATAAACAGGTTCATAGCACAGCGCCGAGTTCCAGGTAAAGAGGACTATGTCTAATGCATATCACAAGAGAAATGCTTGGCTCAAAAGTCTACTTCTACTTTTCTACTTTTAATCTCTGGTTGAGCCAATAGGTGGCATGTTATTGTTCTAATGCTGATTGGTTAAAAGTGGTGGAATGTAACTAAGCACATATGCTCAAGTAGTGTACTTGCAGATATAATTTAATCTAAATTTAACTAGTTTAAGGTATGTGTACTTATATGTGTTTGTATATGCACATTGTAATTACACATTTCAGAAACAAATATTGGACTTCTAACTTCACTACATTTTTCTGATAGCTTTAATTACTTTGCAGATTGTATTTTTTTTCTTTTACAACAAGTTTTGAATGCAGTTCTGTACACTAGAGATGGCATTCATTGCTTTGTTGGAGTATGTAGGATACTGATGTTTATTGCTAATGTTTGGTCACTTTGGTAAAGCATTAATCGTATTGTAAAAGTGCATCTTTATTTTTGTACTGCAATATAATTGATGGTCACAACATTCATTTTAGGCATTCTTATTATCTATGAATCTCAAACTGTACAACTCCTTTCAAACACTTTCAGAATGATTTATTGTTATAATATTTGTCTTTACTAAAACATAAAATGGCAGTAAACAATAACTGCAAGCCAAAAACAGAAAATGTGTCTATTGTGAAACGGACCCAACAGTGCCCCCATGAAAAGGTCCTCACCCTGGTAGTAAACTGGTCTAAAATAATTCGATTTTGCTTTTTCTTTTTTAAAGAAACTGAGGTGGAAACTGGGATCAGGGAACTCTCTGAGTATAGCAGAATGGGTGGTCCTCACTCCCTATGTGAATGGACTAGGTCCTCACTATGGTTCTCATACAGGAGTGTGTGTGTGTGTGTGTGCGTGTGTGTAAGCCTATTGTCACATGCTTACCTCGGCCAAATGGCACTAAATGAATAGTCCTCCAAAATGGCATTTAACTGTTCCTTTGCTCCATAGAAATGCATTTGAGTCGGAAAAGACAGAACAGCTGAGGGATAATGGCTTTAATTGTAATTTTGCAGCCAGACTAAATCATTTGTAAGAATTTTAACAACACTTCCTGACAAAATTCAGCCAACAGGCAACAAATAGAGCACACCAATGATAATCTTAATTTGATCAAAATTTTTAATGAAGCCAAATATGAAATAAAATTGCTTAAATCATATTTCTCCAAGAGCAAACATGATCTTGCAGTGGTTTTCACGATATCTGCATCTGTAAACAATATAATATTCTAAAATGTGCTCATATAGTTGATATATGTTTCAGCCTCTTCCATGTGGGTTCATTTCCAAATTCTGCAGATTGTTTACATAAACATGACAAATGTTCAAAATGGTTGGGTTTAGACACAAATACCAGGTTAGGTTTAGGAACAAATTGGTTTGGATTCAAATAAGTATGTGACTTAAGTAAAAATAGGTCAACGTTGACTTTTGGTTTGACATCAGACACCAACAGCAGTCTCCTGGGTGAAAGCACCCCAACCACCTCCAAACACAGACTGCTCCTTTTCCTGCATTACCGGACTTTAACAGCACATCAAAACATTATACTAAAGGGGCACCTACAGTGTCATCACTACAAACCTAATGGCATAGTATAAAGTGAGAGTCCATAACTCCCTTTTAATGATTTAGTAATGGTGTCATTTATAAAGGGTTCACAATCACTTACGCTAAAATCCTCCAGTCGGGTTATCATCTTTATTGAATTGGGATTAATCTTTTCAACATTAGGATCAACAAGTAAAAATGTCAAAGAGGAACTTCTTTTTGTGCAATGGGCTGTATTTTTTTAAATTCATCTCTTCATTTTCATCTTCTCAGAGCCAGTCTGACCCTTATGTCTTAAGTTTAATCTATTTATCATTCTACAATGCAGAGTTGTATAACAAAATATAAACTGTTGTCCCTATATGCTACTCACAAAACAAACATTATACAAATGGATGAATAAATAAATAATAAATAATAGGTCATAAAAATTAGCTATTTTTTATGGTGGCGTACAGAATATGAGTTGAGGAGTCTTACAGCCTGGGGAGAGAAGCTGCTCTGTAGTCTGGTGGTATAGTAGCAGAGGGTTCCAAACTGCGGTTATGTCCCAATCTGTTGGCTACAAGCACATTAAAGTGGCGGGTCGTGCCAGGTGACAGCCACATCTGGTTGAAGAGAGGTTCTCCGTCCCTGTGGGGAATGTGCAGGGGGAGTCATCAGACTGTCGCAGATGAACATCAAAGCAAAACCTCCCTTTAATGATTCATAGCTGTTGTGGTGCTGTGAGTCGGAACCAGTCCTGCATGTTCCAAATCTCTGCTGCTGACAAAACAGCTTTGTAACATTTGACTACGCGTTAAAGCGGACAAATCTGCATGTAAACAGTACGCTTATAATGGCTTCAAATTCAAAAGAGACTCAGAAATAAGAAGGGTATTGTTTGGAGTTATTTAAGTGGTTTGGGGGCGGGGGGAGTTATACAAATGAGAAGTTTAAATAGTTCAGAAAAGTCTTGAGGGCGTAGCACTGGGTTTTGAGAGCTAGAAGGAGCGCATGATCACATTAGCATAATATTACATATGGGCTTTCTGTGGGAAACTGAGGCCTCCAGGAGGGCAGACGTCTGTTTGTTTCTAAATAAAGTAGACTGCCAGTGAACTCGTCCTGCCAGGTGAGGAACAGCCTCCACTACATCAGTCTGTTTATTCCTTCTCTCTGCACAATGAGCCTGTGTGCCATTTCAGAGTTGCCATGTTAAAACCAAGCACCTCCATCTCCACTGACACTCCTGCTCAATATTTCAGCTGGTTTCTGGTGTCTAGTGCTGCTCAAGGTTCCTGCCTCTTAAAAAGGAAGTCTTTCCTTGCCACTGTCGCCAAATGCTTTCTCGTCATCAGTTTCCAGGGAAGGTTCATAGCAGGAAGGTTGCCTAACATAATGATTATGGTTCTAGTCATATAGCTCTAAAATCACGTTTTGTTAATTGAATAACAACAAGAACAGATAGAATAGAAACTTGTTAGGCAGATTTGAATTGTGAAAAAAAACTAAAGGATACTCAAAGCCATGATAAAAACAACCAATCAGAGCCAAGAAAGAGTGGATTGTTGAGTCTCATTCCCAGATTGTCAAATATCATTGCTGGGAATGAGACTCAACAATCAACTATATTCAAGCCACCAACACAAAGCATCTTTCTATCTTTCTCGGCTCTGATTGGTTGTTTTCTTTTGTGCCTGGTGGATTCTTGTAAATGTCATTAGTAGCACTAGGAGGAGTCAGAGGAACCTGTTTTTTTTTTGGTTTTTTTTTTACAGTTTTTCTGTCTTATGTACTACTGTCAGAATATAGTAAACATATCAGAACATATGACCAAAAGTTAGTTCCATAAAAATTACCAGCTGCAGCTTTAACCCTATATACATATGTTGTTTGCATAAACAGTCACAAAGGCAAAACAGAATTTGTGCTAAACTCCTGTGGTCTGACCCAGACTCAAACCTCCTGCACAGGTCAGCTCATGTCAGCGCCCACTGGGCTCGTCAGTCAGCTCCACCCTGTGCTGTTGTGTCCGTTTGAACATTGTTTTCCAGTGATGGTGGCTTTAAGGGTTAGCTGGCTTGCAGCCAGTGCAGCAGCCTGCTGCCTGGTGACAGCTCTGCGTCAATTTAATTGACTATGAATAAGTGATAACCTCTTAATTAAATATGACAGGTCAGCACCGACATTGCTGTTCAGATACCTTCTCTGCAGTCAACAAGATAAATGTTCATGACAAATATTTTTCTCCACTTTGTTTTCAAACAGAAAACTGTAGAAACCAAGCCATTTGGTTTTATTGGTGATCCAGAAAATACTGTTTTATGCTCAAGTTTGACACCTTAATTTAAATTGCATATTGTACTGCAGCACACAGACAGGCCTAAGTGCTGGCTGTCAAACATCCTGAATTCTCCAACTTACTTACAGAGAAAAAATATAAACAATAAAGCAGTGAGCCAGGGTTTCCTATTATTTATTTATGTTTGTGAATTCAATTCACAAAAATGGTCCTGTTCAAAACCTAGTCCTGACACTGGTTAAAAGGGTAGATAGCTGCAGTTGTTCAACCTTTATTCTAGGCTGCAGCAGATTGCAGTGATCTTTTTGAGCACCTTTGTGTCTCTCACAGGTGTCGTCAGTCATCACTCAGGCAGCCCTTCAGCTCTTTGTGTTTATCTAGGGGGGGACGCAGCAGTATTTTTATTTATTTGTCACAGTGGAAGTAGTGACATGTGACAGTGTGACTTCAACTTCAGCACATCACTGAGCTGACACGTCAGTCCCTTTGAGCAAGGCACTGCAAGCTGCTTCAATCATAATGTGTCTGTGGGTGTATCAGTGTATGTAGGAAAAGAAATTTTTTCAAAGAAAGTTTTCAAAACTATTGTTGCTAGGAGACGTGAAAACTCTCAAAGACTGTTCATTTCTAATATTTATAATAATTATAATAATTTAAAGCAAAAATCTCAGACATAGAACTGTATGTGGCACCAACAAATGTTTTCAGTGGATTTTCCTTTTGGACGTTTTAAAGTATTTTAAATCCAGCATTGTTTACTAGCTAGCAGTCTTGTTCTTCTCTGCCTTTGCTGGCATATTGCAGCTTATCTTGGCACCACCTACAGATCAGTGGACTAGTATCAAACAATAGAGATAGATAAACAGGGTCCCCCACTCATAGAAGAACACCTCCATAGCGCCACTAGAGGTCAAAAACACCAGGAAACCTTGAATACAGTGGGTGTTGTTATAGCAGCAGATTAATCCCCATGGTAATGGTGTTAGATATTCTATTGCAAAGCCAATTGGAGATTAAACCAAATTTATGTGCATGCTTGGACACTAAATAAAAAAAAACATGTTTTTAGAGGTGACTCTACCATTTAAAAAGAATCAATGGTCACAGTATCTTGTTGATATTACATCACAGAATGACCAAGTATTAGCACAAAGGAACACAAAATGGAAAGGTAGATGAGTCAAGTTGGATTAATGTAACAATATTTCAGTTTCCTGTACGTAATGCAAGATTTCATTTCATTAGAGTTATTTGGTTATGTTTCGGAGTTTTACACCACTTCAGTGACCAATGGTTTCTCCATTCAATTATCATAGAAAGTGCACTTCATTCCACAATGATTAATGTCACAGCATATTTATTAGTTACCACCCCTTACCTGGTGAGTAACGATTTGCCGGGATCTGTTCTGGCTGCCACTTCATAACAAACGGAATCTGTCACAAGGGGGGCAGTCAACATCACCCATGGGTGCTGTTGACTGTGTGGAGCCAATGAACGCAGCCATTCATCTCGTCCTGCCCAGTGCCTGGAAGCCATCACAGGCAGCTGGAGTCCAGCTCATTGTTCCTGAATTATAGCTGGTAATTATCCCACTCCTTGGCGTGATGGGAATGCTAACAAATGGCCTCAATTTCCATGCATGCTCTTGGATGGAGACCGTGCACTGCGGTGATCGCTTAGCGTGTGTGTTTGTTTAGCAGGAAGGGAAATAGTGAGTTTGACATGAGTCTTGGTCTTAGAAAGAGCAGTAGACAGAACAATCTCAACTGATAGTCTATGCACTCGCTTGTTCTGGAGCTTTTGACCATATTAGATGTGTTCATCAGCAGAATGAGGTAATATCTGTTAATAATCTGTTTGTGGCTTTCCAATTCAGTTAACTCTTTGCCTTGAGTGTGTGAAGTTAATTTACAAAGGATTTGTGTGGTGCTACTTACTGTAAGGTTGCAAAAAAGTTGAGCTGTACTGCAAAAGTTGCAAAGAAATGTCAATTTTTTCCTGTTTCTATAAGCAGTAGAACAGTTTTTGCATGTTAGAGGAGGTGATTTTTGTCTTCTTTTCATCTCTCAGGCCAGTAACCTATAATTTTCTAATCTGGCACATTATGTTAAGAAAATGCAAAACCAAAGCTTAAGTAGGAGGAGATGTTGTGCTGATGCTGTAATTCCCATTGGTTTGAGAAAACTCACAGTCAACCCTGATTTTAAAACAGCTCAGCAGCAGCATGGGGAAGAAGCTGCTGGTGGTGTGTAGGTTGTGTAGTTTTGTGCTGAGCAGCCTCTTTAAACCCACGGGGAATAAATGGGAGAAAAGCACATTAAACACATTTGTTTCTTTCATGCTAGCTGCTCTGCATTAAATATTATTAAAAACTGTTATTATTCTTTTTCCAGCCATTATTTGTTACAAGGGGAGGTTTGCTGAGCATGCTCTTTTCAGCTCTTTATTAGACCCGCTGTACATTCCTATAATTAAAGTCATTCACATGGAGCTGCCCCCAGTATACAACACCAGTCTACTGTTGTCGGCCACTGTGCAGCTGCACCTGAACAGCTGTTGCTGTGTAGCCGAAACAGAGACATTGCTAAATTATCTTAATATCATATTGTTGCCTGGGTCCTGTGGAGTAGCATTTTTTCTCATTCAGTCTTTCAGACTTGATGACATTTATTTGCCTGATCCTGTAGTACAAGGTCCAACACACTGTAGTGTTTGTACAGATCCCTGGTGTGTAGAGTGAGTGGGTCCTTCACACTCAGTCAAATCAGGCCTACCCATAAGAGCATCATCTGATCTGACTTCCATTCAGGATGCAGCTTGGAAGCAGAATGCTCTTGCTCCCGTTCTACTTTCGGAGACTATGGGAACCACAACCCTGCATTCTGGGAGCAAAAAAAAAACAAAATATCAGTTCACCAGGATGAACTCGTAATGGAATAAAGGAACTCAAGACTAGACAGGTGATGCTATTCTGAATTTTACAAGGAGCCGGTGCAGAGAAGCTAATACTTTTTTTTTTGTCCCTGTCAGTTCACAAGCCACAGCGCTCTGGATCAGCTGTTGAGTCTGAGGGGGCTTATTGGAGCAGCTTGATAGCCAGGATTGCAGTAATCCAACCAGCACGGACAGTGACTACTCTTCCTGGGGTTCCCCAGAGCCTTTTTACACCTGAAAGTCCGAACCAAGGTTCATGTTTTTGTTACATTGTATGCATTCAATCCGGTTGTTTTGCTTTCACACTGCAATCATGAGTGAGATAATGAGACATACCTGCGTCCTGTTGTGATTACTTTCGTGGGCGTCACACGCATGTGCACAAGGCACTTAACGCAGAGAGGGCAAGACTTAGACAGCCTATGGTTTTGTGATTTTATTTTTTTCAATACTTGGAAGTTAGATTGACAGGCTAATGAACATGAGTCATTTTAACAGAAATATACAAGCGCCTTTTGTTGTGTTGTCCTTTGTGGTTCTGATAATAGCTTCCTGGAATTGGTCTGAAATCATCCAAAGACAATGTGTTCACTCTAGAAACGAACCAAACTATCAGAATCAGAAATACTTTAATAATCCCAGGGGGAAATTATTTTTGTTACAAGACTC
>NW_023339785.1:3923339-3923461 GCF_004916995.1 Morone saxatilis
AAAGTTGCCCACAACAGTCCTGTATTCACGGTTCAGTTTGATCCAGACCACCTCTTCTTAGACCATGGTTTAGCTGGCTCATGCGTTCACTCACCCTCTCCCTCCCTACAGCTGGTATTCAC
>NW_023339785.1:3923514-3932184 GCF_004916995.1 Morone saxatilis
GTTAACTTTAGTTTAATAAATTACTTTTGTTTTTAAGTCAATCTTGTGAGGACTGCCTACAGTACTTGTCACATTCCCTGAGCTAGTTCGTGACAATTAATACTCACAGCAAGACTCTATACGTAACCCAATTACTAACACACACAAAGCCTGTCTCGTACATTAAATTTCTCTATAAAATAATTTAATCTCTTGCATAAGTGAGAAATCCCTCTCTAACCAATCCACTAGATCCCAACTGAACTTGAGACTGACTAGCTCTTTTAATCCATATCAAGAATAGCTAAATAACAAATAAAACTGAAAATCACAATTTTCTACACTAATCCTTGTGTAAACAAATAGAATCTTTTTGTTAAAACATGACACTTTGCAAAATTAGAACTCCACCAAACACCATTACTTGCTAATAAACTGTATTAAACTAGTTCAACATGGAGGCAAAGGAAAAACAGCCCTCGGGGTGCTGGGTAGAATAGTAATGTCTATCTGTAATGTCTGTTTTGATAAAGTTTTGATATTATATCAATAACAGAACCTGCTTTTTACAATTCACCACACCAGATGATTGTTCACTGCACTTACTCGTATTAAAGGTCAGACCCTGATCAAAGATAACTTTTGAATTAGAGCTCTCTTTCTCTCTGTGGGTTTTAGGTCTACCACGGCCCTCTCTGAGTGTCTGATCACCAACAGCTGAAGTCAATGTGCTCATCAGTGGAGCTGTATTTCAACCCTCAAACTGCTTCTCTCTTCTTGGCACTAAGCTGCTGACAGTCATTTGCTAATGCTCTGTTGCTGTTTATTTTTTGCTAAGTGTTTCAGAAGGCTTTTCTTCATGGTCTGGTCTAGTGAGGGGAATTCCGCTTCTTTTTAGTGAACCAGATCATTTGGCTCAGCTCACCAAGAGCCGGCTCTTTCAGCTCCCAAATGGCTTTTCATTTTACCACCTATACCTTTTTATAATTAAGCCAAATTTAGCGCTGTTCTGACTTATGGCCTGTAATGTGTACACATATATCACTTAAATGATTTAATACTTCCTTTGTACTTAAGTATTCAAAAGTAAAAATGACATTTTCTAATATCAATGAATTGCTGTAGCCAACTGTTTCCGTTCCATTTACAGACCCTTGTAACTCTCTAAAAACACCCAATGAACGCACTCACTTGTTTGTAGAACCAATCTGCTGCACAAAGCAGATAGAAACACATAAAAAATTAAGCATAGAAATAAATAAAAACAACTATTGGCATTTTACTTTTTTTTTCAAAATTTTCACACACCCCTAACAAAAAAAGTAAAGACCTGGAGGAAAAAAAAGTAGATTAAATACAGGACTCAAGTAAATGTGCTTTGTTAATGCCCACCACTGACAATTGGACAAATAAAACACACTGCATGCATGGAGCACCCGTAGCGGAGATCATTTCATTCTGCTTTGTATTTATAAAAAAATTTGCGACCGACACATCACTAGTCTGGTCCCATCTTGCAAGGTTGTGACTAGGGATGTCAACAACTATTCCATATGTCCATATATAACCAATTTGCAAAACTAAGGGACAGTCACAACCCAACTCGCCTGCAGAGACAGTGACTTGCACACACAGCAATCATAAAGCCCCGTTTGGGAGGCAAATCGTAACAGCAGCTACATTTGCTACTTCGGGCTGGATAGCTACAGCAGCTAACGGTTTAGTTTTTGTGGTGCGGAGCTGCTCTTCCAATTCAAGCCTCCCATCCAGCACAGAAAATAAACGACATGTACCATTGCTATAAAAAGTAGGAATAGCCAAACATTTAACAAAAGCAGAGGGAGAGAAACAGAAGCCATCACTAACTAAGCTCTAAGCTTAAGTGCGAAAACAACTGTGGGATTAGGGACAAAGTTGCTCAAATGAGAAGGCTTTGAGTGCTTAAGCAGTGCGATGTATGTTTGAATGTATAGCTGGAAATTATCCGATGTAATGAAGAATATAACACAATTAACTGGGTTGAGCTCAACCAGTAAAAATACGATACAAGCAGTAAAAATACGCTACCAGCAATACAGTGGGGCACATTTTTATGTCCCTTATTGGTTTATGGACAATGTGCAAAAACAGATCAAATAGGTTTGGTAATTGTTGTGTTGTTTTTTTAAGAATAAACAAGTCTTTTTCTCAAATTTTGACAGCTCTAGCTGTTAGTCATTGGGTTTCCTTAGACCTTTACAATAGGTTGCAAAATATATGTTTAAAGCCTGCAAAGCCTATAAAATCTTTATCTAAAAACAGTAACAAGGAAAATGATCTAATGTGCTTTGTTGCTCCCTCAATATTATCCAAAGTGCATGAATACATGAGTACTAAAGCTGATACTTAACTCATCTTGTTACATTGCAGTGATATATTTGTCATTCTTTGGCTCCGAATGGCTCCATGTACAAGGACTCCTCTTAAGATACATAATCTATGGAAATGCAATTAAAATTACAGCCAACCTCTTCATACACCAGATGGTCTGTTAGCATTCGAGATTACTTATAATAAGTGTCTGGTGTCTGTGGTGACATACTGCCCCAGGTGCCACATCATGCTTTAAAAGGTCAAGCTAAAAACGAAACATGCATAACATCATCATTATCATCATCATTAACATAATCATCCTCATATCATAAAGGTAAAATATACTACTCACTCTTTTTTAAAACGTTTAAGACCTGCGGTCTTGAGTTATTGTGTAGGCATTGATTATGCATGCCCCCACTCTCCTTCCCACAGTGTGATCCTCTGTTTTTCTAACAGTTTTTAAGACTTCCATCATGTCTACCTCCAACTTGCCCCATTTTCTTTGTTCCTGTCTGACATTTATTTGGAGGACAAGATCCTCTACTTGAAAATTGTCCTCCAGGCCTCTAGCTTGTTTCTTCTTCTTCAAGTCCTGGTTTTGTAGGCCTTCAGATGTCTCCTGTCCAAGTAGCAGGCATCTGACTTTGCTTTGTTTTGTCAGAAGTCACAGTTAGAAAGTAAATTAGACATGAATGTAAATATGTACGTATATATTTTTAAAGATGAGAACATCTTAATTCATACTCTTTTGGCACCTCCGAGATACCTTGCCTCCTGCCCAAACATCAAGTACAGGCTTGGTAGTCAGCTGCTTTTTTGTCCGAAGGCCGAACATGGTGGACTGTTGAAACAGGTCCCATTGTTTGGTGTGATCCGTAACCACTTTGTTCAGGGACCTCAAAATGCAGAATTCAGATACAAGCATGAGAGGTACAGGAGAATTTGGATTCATATGTACAATTAAGCTGCTCAGCTAGGAACAGCAAATCAACACATTATTCTATGAGAGCTAGAATGTATTCAAGTATTAAACTAAATATACTTCTATCATCACATTCAGTTTCTCCACAAGGCCGCTGTGGTTGGTATGGAGAGCAGAGGCTTCTCTCGATGCCCAACTATTTTGCAAAACTGAGCCTTGGTCTGATAGTCTTTTATGTGCACCAAATTTTTAAAAGAAATCAAGGATACCGTTTGTCACCCCAACTGCTGTTTTGCTCTTGAGTGGGTAGGCTTTTGCTCATTTGGTTATGGGAAATGGACTGTACTTGTATAGCGCTTTTGTAGTCTTCCAATCACTCAAAGCGCTTTTCCACTACATGTTTACACACATTCATACAGTGATGGCAAAGGCCAACACAAACAATTTGGTGAAATAATCAACCATGACACACATATGCACATATATTTGTTTACCCACCAGATCCAACAACAAGTTCGAGAGGGTCTGTTAGCTGACGGTAAAAGACATGAGAATTATATCACAGAGTTTTGAAGCTGGATGGCCGATACCACATTTTAGGCAGTATCAGAGGAATTTACAATGTTATCAGTGTTGGAACAACTCAAATTACAGTCTCTGTAGGTCGCCGAATGTGTATTCCACCTCAACATTTAGAATATCCCAACTCACCCACTTGAGAATGTTCTCCTCCATTCCATTCAAATACTGGCTGTTTCTAGCACTGTGGGTTTTTTTCCACTCCAGTGAAACTCCAGCTGGGAAACCTTGGATCCTGCCGACCATGTACACTCTTTCGTGGAAACAGTATATTATCGAACTATTGAAATATCAGACCATCTGCAGATGTAGTACAGTCTCCATATAGGGCCTCATTTATAAAAATATTCTTAAATGTATACTTACACATAGTCTTAAGATAATTTCTGAGTGTTAATATTTGATTCATCAAAGTCTATAAAAAGCCTTTCTTATGCAGATTCTTATAAGCCCATTTGTAACTTGTGCACTTGTCATCTATAAATCTCTAACTTAAAATCAACTGCACCTGCCTTAGCAATTTACTCTTATATAGCACATGCACAAAGTGGTTTGTTAAATCATCTGTGGCCATTGTCGACTAGTGTATTTGTTGGTGTTTAATTTGGTGATTATCTGATCCAACAACCAGATTAGTGAGAAATCTTAAAGGACAAGTGTTCTTGTCTTATTTCCCACTAAGTGCAGCACAACGGAGGCTGCTGAGTTGAGGTACCACAATGTAAAGATTGAAAAATCAGACATACAGTTTGTCTTCATGTAGATAAAAAAGGTGATTATATATCAATAAAGCCACAAATGTTTGTGTATAATAGTGCAATAAACTGAGCTTCATTGTGAAAAAGCTGCCATAATAAGGTTTTATAAGTAATGCCATATATGTGGTTTTCTGCATAAGTCGATACTTAACATCAAAAATTGATAAGTCTGTTTTTTTACGATATGGTAATCAATCTAATATGGAGAAATTTTGAAAGTGTGACGGTCGAATCAGATTTCGTGGCTACCTTTAATGAGCCCGCAATTATAGCGAAGAGCAGCTGAGGCTTCTGCCCCGCGAGGCAGAGGAACCGCCTGTAGCGGACGAGGACCGGACCGGCTCGACTGGGGCGGACTGGTTGGTGCTCCAACTGTGCGTCTACGACACACGGACCCGTCTGACTGTAAAGTGAGGTTTCCATTTGCTTTCTATAACAACGTGGCATGTATGTACACATTTGTTCAAGCATTATCACAAAGTTATTCCGGTTAATACGTAACGTCAGCCAACTGAACTAGCTTCTTTACTGCACAAACAAGAAGTTGAGGACGCTCAGGAGGGAACTATAATGTATTGTTAACATATTTCATTTTTGTTGTTGTTGATATATTTGTAAATAAATGGTTTACATTCACCGTTGTTGTAGTCCTTGATAGTGTTAGTGGGAAGCGGCTTGCGGAGCTGTGCATTGTGGGAGTTGTTGTCTTTAATACAAATGTGCCCTAAAGTCACTTTCTGTCTTTTCTCTGTCTAATAGGCACCAAATTCAAAATTTATGTTACAATTTCGACTACATATATAGACCCACTTTCATAAATATTAATGTTTCCACGGGTGAAATGCTTCTTTAATGACATATTTCTCCATTTAACCAGTTGTTGTGCTTCAGATCCAGCACCCTCGATGTTGAACAAATGGACAATTCTGGGATCCATTTTTCACCCACCTATCTGTCGCTACCTGCCTCCACTTGTCTAATCTTCGCCTACCACTTTCTACATTCTTACATATTCACCTCATCACACACAAACAAAATACACACGCAAACCACACTGCCAGAGTTAAACAGGCATACCAGTCTCCCTCAGAAACACACCTCAATTACTCTCCCACTGTCACTGTCACAATCAACACTCAGTCAACTATATCTTACTATGTCTAATCGCTGTCCAACCTACTTGTAAACCTACAAAGATGTGACATGTAAATCGAAATATAGACTACCCTCCCCGATCCCCATGCGTTAAGTCTCTATACCTATGTATGCATGGTTAATCAAACTCACCCCTCCCTACTGATTTTAATTTCTACACCTGTGCACAACTTCTGCATCTATTTGCAAAATGAGTTCCAATGTCTAATTTGAAGGAAAGAGTGCTGAGTTGTGTAGAATATTGTTGTGCTCAGTGAGATAAATGTCTGTAGACTTTAATATAGAACATGATTGATGGTAGACTGATTTTTAAATAAATTAGCAAAAGACAAATCAAAATGGTTCACATTAAGCAATATTGTCTGAAATACCAGAACTGCCATTGTTGAACATTTTGCAGCACTGCCATAAAACAAGATTAGATTAAAACAGCACAACATATATAAAACAGATGTTTTAAGTACTGTGTTAAAGAGGCAAATTCAAAAGCAGGTGTAGTGATCAGAAATGAATCACATGTAATGAGTTAGTAAAGCAGGCTAACAGACTGGTGTACAGTTTTAGCTTAGCTTTTGCAACTTGTTCCCGTCTCTGGGAGCGGCATGAAATGAGTGATGGCCGAAGGCGGTACAAACTCTAGAAGTGTTCAAAGTAGAACATAATTTGTGGTCACTGTTGGACATATAGTATAATGATAGATAGTAACTGGTATCAGTGGATTTGACGCAGTAGTAGTGTGGCGTGATGGCCAGTTGACTGGAGAATACAGGTTACAGTGATCGTGCTGAAAGGGGCACCAGAGACAAAGCAGATAACTGTATGGTAGATGATGTCAAATTTATTATAGACTTTTAGAGTTAAACCTGGAGATTAAGTCACTGTAATCCAAGATTAGGAGAATTGTCATTTTAACCAACGTATAAGTAAAATATGCTTTATTTTGAAACAGATGTTGTTGCTTTAACTATGGAGAGCAGCCTGTTTATGTGTCTCACTAGACTATTGTATTGTGCTTTAAGCAGATTACGCCAATAATATCCTCATATTAATGAGTGTGCTGTGTCTGTAGGCACTCCCACTGAATGTACGACCCAGGATAAACAAAAAACCAACCCAAACATGGCTGCACATTAATCATCTGCTCCCACTCTGATGTAAACTAATGACGCTGGCATCTTAATCATAATTGAATTGGCTTGAATTCACAAGATTCCTGACGTGTCAATGTATCATGTTTTGGGAGCTTAGTTCTACTCGACAGGTTCATTCTCTCTCGCCCCCCCCCCAAACATTCAGCTCTTGAGAGCCCTTTCAAGTCTTCCCTGCTGGCCCCGCTTGCAATCGTGGATTCGGTGAAGAACCACATTGTCTGATGTGTGGGCTGCACTCCAAGGCTTTCTGTGCCTGAACACACACACAAAAATATGCTGTAATTACAGCAGTGACTAACCCAGCACGTAATAATTTGAACATTTAATCCTTTAACTATTTGGTGATAGCATCAGAGGAATTGCAAATTATCCTCTTCTTGATAAGGATTTCAGAGTGTGATAAGGCAGTTCTGCTGTGAGTGTTCTTTTATACAGGGGTGAAGATTGCCCCCAACCAATCAGAATCCAGTTATCTACCTGTCCATAAAATAAATTCCCCTAGAAATCTATTCTATGTTGTCATCTGCATTACGACAGGTATCGGAAAGACCTGGATTTCCCATGTGTCATATCTCCACATTGATGCCAAACAGACAACCGCCATCAACAACATCAAGCTCCTCTCAAACAATATTCCTTATCAGCAGATGAATCCCTCAACACAAGCTGAGCGTCTCCAGTGAAAACAATCACAGCCATGACTGTCCTATCTGACATGTTATCTAGCTCAGAGTGATTGGTTTCTTTTTCATCCGGACAGCCCTGCAGGTATCCGTGTGTCGCTTTGAACACACAAGAAAATTCCCATTAGTGTTTTATTTATATATTTATTTTCTTGCTTCTGCATGCACACACGTGCCAGTGCAGTAAATGCCTCTCTAAGATCCACGTCCATGTGATTGATCAGCCACTGTGCTGCTATTGAGGCCAACATGTATCATCTGCAGTCTGCGAAAAGCTACCTGGGCGGCTGCCTGTTCAGCACTCAGGGTTATCAAGGATTGGGAATTAGTAATAGGAACACAGCTGTATAACACAGCTAAGTCAGTCACATAGTTGTATGTTTGCAGAGATAATATATACAAATATAAAAAACAATATGAGACAATAGAGACAATATGGCTGAATACTTAAATAGATGAGTGAAGAGCTGTACAGGAATGTGCAAAATATTGTCCAGGGATTCTGTAAGTCAGCAGGGGGTATGTAGCAAAAAGTGGGGAAGAAAGACTACTAGCCAATGTATACATAGATCTAAACAATGCAGGTTTAAAAACATTTACCTTGCAAATGTTTTACGAAAAATAAAATGCATTCAAAAGACCCCAAGGAGTGCACCATAGGATTCTTTTTAGTTTTTAGTTGAATTGTAAATTTGAGCAGGGTTCCCACGTGTCCTGGAAATTTAGACTTTTTTTCCAGTCATGCAAACACCTGGAATTTGATTAAAATGGCCAAAAATGCTGGAAATATTTTGTTGTATTTTAGTTCCTCATTCACAGCCAAATTTTACATAAAACATAAAACATTGACTACCTATTTGTAATAAACCTGAGACACTTCATCATGAACCCTGCATTATTGAAAAAGAAGTTGGCTTACCTGTAAATGATATGATATATTTGGGAGCAAGTGCTGTCCTAAGTGGCGGTTCTATCTTGAATGACACTCTCGCAATTAAAAAGAATAAACACAAAATTCTGCACAAACTGTTATGTTTTATTATAACAACATAAGTGAAGCAGATAATTATATTTCTCGATTGCACAAA
>NW_023339785.1:3932312-3936966 GCF_004916995.1 Morone saxatilis
CAATCAGATATATAAAAAAGTAACGAGCAGAGAGCAACAATAATATAATATTACAAATAATGTACAAATAATATATAGAATACAGGGATCCTTAAAAAGTCAGGTTGGCATTGAATTCATCAATCTAAAAACAAGGCCTTAATTGGTATTAAAATGTCTTGCAAATGTTAACACATGGTAAGTAGGATTTTATGATTGTAATTAGTCTCAAATAAATCAAAATAACTGGTAAAAAATTTTTTTTTAAATAATTTACCAAATGCCTCTCGCCGCAATGTCACGGAATCACGACAGCGGAACTAAAGAGCAGCAATGTGTTTGTGGCCGGGATCAGAGCAGATGCTTGTCGTTCCCTGGGCATGGGCAAGTGTAAATTTAATGAAAACTTGCTTTTCCATGGCTGAAACCGGTACCGGGCAATGTGTTCGATGTATTTTGTGCAAAAAAGTTTTCAAACTCGGCACGATGGGGATAAAGGCAGTGGAGTCACATATGCACAGCGTGAAACACAAAGCCTCAGAATCAAGCTGCCAGCAAATGGCAGGTATTTCTCAGTTTTGCACTACTCTCGTCTCTACCATGCCTCCACCCCCATCTCCGGTACCAACAACAGGGACAGGAGCACCACATCTCCGGACAATGTTCGGCTGCACGCCCACACAGAAAGCAGAGGTACTGTGATGTCTGAACACCGTGACGAAACATCAGTCCTACAAGTCAAATGATGGACTCGGAGACTTGTTCCGTGCGACGTTTCCAGACTCTGATATTGCTCACTCGTTTGCATGCGGTTCCGACAAGACGGCCTACATCAGCAAGTTTGGAATAGCCCCGTACATTTCAGAGCAACTTGTTGCGGATGCTAACAAAGACGCGTTCGTCTTAATGTTTGAGAGCCTCAACCAGACCACGAAAACAAAACAACTGGATCTGCATGTCCGCTATTGGTGCGAAGATCACATCCAGTCCAGATATTCGGGATCGCAGTTCATGGGACATGGAACAGCCCAGGATTTACTACGCCGTTTCAAAGTAAGTAGGTGGCACAAATAGATTATTATGGAAGCAGAAAATTAGAAACATTATTCTGCCTACCTCATGCATGTAAATGTGGCGACCAAAACTTTCAATATAATGCAGTCCAGTTCAACACCACTGCAAATTATAACACTAAGCCAACACCACTGCAAATTATAACATAAGTAATAAAATCAAATCTTTCTGACAGTGTCAATCAAAAGTGAACATTGTTATATTTATAAAGGTAATAGTTATGGCAGAGCTGTTGTATTAGATCACATGATATTATACAAGTGTTCTGAATGAAGTGGCCAGCGAGTTTATATTGTACGGTTTTAAGCTTTGACTTGTTACGGTGTCAATTGATATTATTATTGATACATTTTCTGTGTCAGCCTTCCATCCATTATAAAGATAATATGCTATATGACAGTTTGCTAAGCCTTTACTGGATTAATCCAGCATGATGTATATTTTTTATATGCTTCATGTGCTTAATCATTGTTTATTCTCAGGAAGGTGCAAAGGACCTGGATAGGCGTAAGCTGTTGTCCGTCTCCATGGACGGACCAAACGTTAATTGGAAGTTCCTGGACCCACTGCAGCAAGAACAGGCAGAGCAGTATGGGGGCGCTCAACTGATTGTGGTTGGAAGCTGTGGCCTCCACACCTTACATAACGCTTGCAAAGGCCGCTTCGTCACTGGAAAAGGTTCTGAGGGCCATGCACACACTCTTCCATAATACACCTGCAAGAAGAGAGGACTTCACGGTTCTTACCAAAACCACACAATTTCCACTGCCATTCTGTGGCCACCGGTGGCTTGAGAACCTACCAGCTGTGGAGAGGGCTTTAGAGGTATGGCCTTCAGTGACCGTGTACATGGATGCAGTCAGGACAAAGAGGCAAATCCAGGAACCTCATCTTTTGACACCCTCGAAGCGGCACAGAAAGATCCTCTCATCATGGCAAAACTTTACTTCTACATGTCTGTCATCAGGACCTTCAGCCCCTTCCTGACCACATACCAGACAGATGAGCCAATGATGACATTCCTTGTGAGCGATTTGGCAGAATTGATGATGGTAATAGCACTGTTTGTATTTCTGATTTTATACATATATATATATATATACATGATATGTTATATTATATCATGTTGAAAAAATCTGAAAGAAGAAAGCAAAGAAGCAAAGCAGTTTTGACATTGCCAGGTCAATATGGTTGTAATTATTTGGGTTACATTTTGAGCTTTTCTGTTTACAGTGTATTTTGAGGCGTTTCATCAAGAGGGAGGTCCTTCAGTCCACTCCAGATAGCCAGACTGGATGTTGGTGGCAAAAATAATTGGGTCCACCCTAAAGAAGTGAACATTGGCTTGGGTGCAGAATCAACCCTGAAGTGTATCAAGTTATTTTTTTAAATATTACCACAATCCAGAAAATGGATTTACTAGTTGTTACATAGGTCACTCTCATTATCCCTGTCAGGAACTCTAAAGACAGAAAAAGATAGGAGAACACACAGTCCTAGAGTTTAAGAGGGACTGCATCAAGGTGATGTCAACTATCCTTCAGAAAGAAACAATGGTCACCCAGCGACTGATCTGTGACTATGTCACAGTTTGTGGGGGTGTCCTCAAGGTCCCCATCACTAAGGAGCTGCTGTCCTCAGTTGCATCAGCTATGTCAAGGTACCTAGATGAGGAAAAGCAAAAGAAAATGACTGAAATTGCAACACAGAACCAAAGGGCAGCTGCAGGGCGCATCGAGGAACTTAAGAAGAAGAAAAAATGTCTGTCTGAGACAAAAAGTCCTGCTGGATGATGCCGATCAGCTCGCCACACAAGCTGAGGGAAAGGCTGGCACCCTGATGGCACAGCTTATCACCAAATCAAACACGCTAAGGAAGCGATACAAAGAAAAAATGGCAGAGTTGCAACAGGTGGAGGAGGAACTGGAGAAAGCCTGCAGATCCATGCCATTGCTGCGAAGAAAAGTTAAAGAGTTAAAATGGTTATACTGTGGTTTTTGCAAGCATGTTGTTTTATGATTCTAATTAATTAATAGTTATCTGCCAGTTGTGCCTTTTTACTGAGGATTCAGGATTTATATATCCTAATATGTATTGTTTTCCGTGTCTGGAAAGTGTTATGTTTTTTCAAAGTTTGAAAGTTTTACAGTGGACCAAAAAGTCATGTTTTATGTTAAAATAAACATTTGGTTAAAACCATGGGTTTGTTTTTCCATTTGTTTCCATGAGTGGATTCTGATGGCGAGCCAGAGCCTAGACTGGTGGATCGTGGAGCGGGACGCAGGCCTACACGCGTGGAGGGTGTGACATCAGCGAGAGCTTCACTGTGCATTGGAAAGAACCTTTCTTCATACAGATAAGACATAAAGCATAAAATCACACTACCCGGGTAGATGAACAATTACATAACACACTGAAGAAGGACAAACTGTGAACATCGACTACATTCAGACTTGACTTTCTTTTTTGGATTCTTTTGAATTTTCTTTCTTGTTTTGTTTATTTTTTTTTTGGCCCATATTTTCATAACTCATACTGTGAAGTGTTTTGTGGTTTTACTAAGAGTTGTTCAGTGTAATTTTCTGAGTTGTTGATAATTTCTGATATAAGAAGGGGATTTAGTTGTATTTGAAATATTTTATGCACTTAAAGGTGGCACTGTTGCCAATAAAGCTATTTTTGTTACTACTCTTTTCAAGCCGTTGTCTCAAAGATAAGTAGTTTGCCATCTCTGTGTAGGTTCCGGCTGAATTCATTTTTACAGAAGTATCCTGTGTGCAGTTATCGCCAGACCTGTAACCCTGCTTTGCAACACTGATACATATCTCTGGCAAATGTTTTGGTAGTTATACAGTAAATCCTCCTGCCTGGAGGTGGGTATATAGAGCAGTATATAGATGCTTTGGACAAAAGTAACAGCTAATTTGACTGCTGATTGACTTGTTTAGAACCTCGGTCTACTTTCTCCTTTCCTGTACTTAGATATGCTATGTGGTAGGCTCATTGATGTTTAAACCATATAGTTACATCTTAAGTTAGCTAACTAATGTTAGCAAAACGTTAGCTAACTGGCTAACTAAAAATGTATGTAAATTGATCTTTTAACTATGTTTAAAATGTGGTTGTCTTTTCAACACAGACAAGCCTAGCACATAGCATATCTAAGTACAGGAAAGGAGAATGTCGACTGAGGCTTGCTCAACTGCAATTGGAACACAGAGCAAAAATGGGCGGGACTTAGGGAGGGTCAATTTCATTTGATTTTAGTGGTTTGATGGCCTTGACTTTTAGTATTTTAATCAGTCTGTGACTCTGTCTTTTAAAATCTTTTAACTTTGAGCATTTGAAGAACATTTACTATACACTAGAAACACAGGGCTTATAATTTATTTAATACATGCTTTATTCCCTCCTTTTTGCTTATAGTCTGTGATTGTGTACAGGGCCAGATCTAGAGACAATGAATGGGGTGTCCAGAGGGTGGCATGGAGACTTTAAGGCGTGGCAGACATACACCGATCAGCCATAACATCGTGAGCACTGACAGGTGAAGTGAATAACACTGATTATCTGGTTATCATGGCACCTGTCAGTGGGTGGG
>NW_023339785.1:3937066-3937275 GCF_004916995.1 Morone saxatilis
AATCTTAACCAGGGTTTGAAACTGTTTAACTGTAAATATATCATGACTGTCTGTACTGGTGCTCCACCCCCTCTAGCTGGTGAGCCACTGTGTCTATATCAATTTCTAAATTGTTTTTTATTATTGATAATATTATTAGTGCAAAGTTACATTGCAGGAAATTAAAGACATGCAAAATGGACTCGTATTTGTATAGCGCCCTTCTAGTC
>NW_023339785.1:3937332-3949628 GCF_004916995.1 Morone saxatilis
ACACATTCACACAGTGATGGCAAGGCCCATTGAACAGAAAGTAACTCATTCATTCACATTCACACACCGATGACGCAGCATCGGGAGCAATTTGGGGTTCAGTATCTCGCTCAAGGATACTTCGACATGCGGCAGGGAGGAGCCTGGAATCGGACCATCAATCATCCGGTTAGTGGATGCTTACTTCTTTTATTAAAACATTTACAGTGGACAGTTGGTGCAATATAATGTTACAAAAACACAGGACAGCTGTAGGGGTTTAAAACATACATAGATATTAGGACATTTAAGACATTACAATAAGTACAGAAATGTACAGCTTATAGGGTGGACAGGGGATGTTGAATTGCAACATGAAATGTAACAATGGGTGAGATATGTTTGTAATGTGGATGGTCACTGACAGAAAAGATGTGAAGAGAAAAGGCAATGTGAAGGTGGGACACCATAGTGCAGGGTCCATCCCAGAGGTATCATTATAACAAATTATTTCCAATTATTTCCAACCATCTGATAATGACATCAGCTGGCAAATTCAGGTCTGTTCGGTCTTCATTGTCCTGAATGAACAGTTTGGCTTGCAGCATGACAAAATCAGACTCATCATGCAGCTAGCTGCCCACTGAGAACAAGCAGACATAATAAAAAGAGTTTGCAAGAGAAAAGATGCTCAGTCCAACATCAAAAATAAAACAACCAAAATAAATTTAGTGTCATTAGCTGTAGTGGCTATTTGTCCATAGTCCAGATCAAACAAAGTTGAAATCAAAAGGCCAATGACGCTCCTTTGGGCTACACTGTGCACAGGAAAAATAGTTCATACAGCAATGTGTTTTTCACTTGTGGTTTATTTATCCATTGGATCAAAGAACAAAAGAAAAATCATAGCTCTCCTCTCTGTTAAAAAACTGACTACCCAGATAGGAATAAGGTATTAAAATAAAATGTAAAAAACTGCCAATAGACAATACAATAATGAATTAAATAATTATCAGTTTAACAGGTTAAGTGGTCTAACATGGTATGTTCTTGACTCAATCTGATGTCCTATTGAGACGTCGTTTAACACTGTTAACAATACTAGCAACAGACACATGCAGAGTCATGGCTAATATGACCTTTCACACATAGTTGGCAGCCTTAATCATAATGATGGTGACAGAGCCGAGAGCGGACAAAAAGCCAAACAGAAACATGGAGGTGTTCAAAGCCGAGGGTAAACATGTCACAAATGGGTTGTGAGCCCAGTGGGAGAGCCAGGGTGAGCTTCTGATTGCTTTCATTATTTCCTCTCAAATCAAAATGTCAACCAGCATGAAGAAAGCGGTCCCACTGTGTTCGCTGATAATTAGAGGATCCATTTTCCTGTTTCACATAAAGCGAGCTCTCTGGAATCAAAAAGATTGGCCGAGTAAGAAAACTCCAGCATGTTTATCACTCTGTGCTGCGCTTCCTCCTTCAGACCTCTTTTTTTTCTCTTTTCTATTCACCATTTTAGAAAGGCTTGGCTGCTGTAATATGAGGCAATATGTATATAGTTCTTGATATATTTAACTTATCTGGATGTGGTTATTTCTGTGGTGCTTCAGCGCTTTATAAGGATCACTTTTCAGTCAAACAGTGTGGGCGATACTGCAACATATTCTGTGGATTAAGTTTCAGATTCATACACAACCCTTTGAACAGGTGTCTGAAGTGAAAACACACATTAAGTAAAAGCTGCACATTCATACAGCACTTTTCCAAAGTGATTTAAAAACATTAATGAATGAATCCAGTAGAAGATGATGAAAGAGAATGTAAAAACAGAAGGGGGAGACAGACATGAACACTAAGAAGAAACAGCATAGACAAACAATTTTACAGAAGGATGTGTCGATTTGATGTGTCAATGATTTTAAGATGAAACGGACACTGCTAGTCTGAGACACTGTAGTCAGATCTCTTTTGTTAAAAACATAAGAGGTTTTATTCTTATAGTTTTTGACATCTGAAACACGGCAAAAAAATCCAGTCAAGATCAGCTGATCATGTTTAAATTTGTAAATGTGAAGTCTGGAGTCATGAGCGTGTCAACTCACCTGCTTCAGATCAACTAATCTTGCACATTCTGGCCGCAGCTAACCTACCTTGCAGAGCCTGATGTCCTAGCTATGCTCAGGAGGGAATGAGGAGCAGTGTGCAGGTGGTTGTTGGCATACATGGTGGAAACACACTTATTATTACCTCCATCTTCTCAACTTATTTATATAGCACCTTTCAAAAACGGGTTTACAAAGTGCTTTTACAGGGTAAAAGCAACACAGAACAGAACACTAAGGACCATAGCAGCATCGGTAACAATATATAGAAAAAACAATACACTTTGTAAAACATAGCAGTAAATAAAAAGACAACACAATCGAAAGATAACCACAGTGAATAAAAGGTTAAAAGGGTCACAGGAAGGCAAGACTATCAAAGTGTGTTTTAAGAAAAGACTTAAAAGAGGTAATAGAATTCTTGATCTCCTCTGGGAGGCTGATACACAGTTTGGGGGCTCTGATTGCAAACGCTCTGTCACCTTTGTTTTTTTTTATCTTAATTTGGAAACCACCAGGAGAGCTGCATTTGAGGCAGCCAGCCAGTGCAGAGAAGAAAGGATAGGTGTAATGTGCTCTCTTTTTCCGATACTTTAATTTAAAATTAATTTAAAAAATTGTTTGCTGCAGAAGGAGAAAAGGGAGTTGCAATAATCTAAACGAGATTTTTGGCTGAGAGAAATGGCTTAATCTTGCAGATTTTCCTTAGTTGAAATAACCATGACTGTGTGACAGATTTAATGTGGCTGCTCAAGGAGAGGTTGCTGTCGAGAAGAACACCAAGGTTTCTGCACTGTGAAGTAATGAAACTGGAGTATGAAACAAGCATGTTTCTCATTTCAGTGTTGGATGAGTCAGTACCAAAAAGTATTTTTTGAGTGTAGTTGGAGGAAGTCTGGGGTCATTCATTTATGGAGGTCCTTGAGAAAGTTTACAAGTGAATGAATTTAATTTAAGTTATTGGGGTAGATCTGGTTGTCATCTGCATAAAAACGTATATTATTTTGTGTGATCTTATTTGGTATCCTAATAGCAGCAAATGATAAATAAAAGAGGGCCAAGCACAGAGCCCTGTGGGACCCCACAATGCAGCGTAGAGGTTGAAAACTTAGATTCTCCAATACCAACAGAGAAAGTCCTGTCAGTGAGGTAGAACTTACACCTTGAGACGTAAGCAGCTGCTGTCAGATTCTCTGTGTCTGTGCTGTAAACACAGAGTCTGATGAAGCTTTGACAGTCACTACAGGAACATTCACAGCTGTTTGTAAATGTTTCGATATGGTA
Source organism: Morone saxatilis (assembly GCF_004916995.1). Lineage (NCBI taxonomy): Eukaryota > Metazoa > Chordata > Actinopteri > Moronidae > Morone > Morone saxatilis. Next base: position 3,940,698 of record NW_023339785.1, read on the forward strand.
TGTGTTGTAACATTAGCTAAGCTAGCATCTCAGAAAGGCCAAGCTAACCAGCCATGAGCAGCTGTTTTAAGATTCTGCTGGAAACATTTTCCGCTGGAGCTTTCACATTGGCTAGAACCACATTCATGGCCATTTGTAAAATGTTCTGTATGGTACCTGTGTTTTAACGTTAGCCAAGCTAGGGGCTCAAAGAGGCTGACTCAACTGTGTCAGTGTCAGGCTACAGCGAAGTAGCAGGCCACAGTCTGTACAGTCGTACAAAAGCTGCTGCCACATACGTCACTGCTTCCAGCTCATCAAATAGTGAAATTCAATTGAAATAGCCATGTTTCAACCTGCAGAGAGAGGTTGATATTTATAACACAATATGTAGAATTCCAATACTTTGTGCTAAAATGTCAAGATTTGGACCTGAATCAATCCACAGCATTACTAATTACCTATAGGTATACATAGGTTTTCCCCTCCCCCCTTTGTTTGAGTATTGCTTTTTAGTCCACGCATCTGTGTTCAGAACTGTTTTAATGTCCACACATTTACTTTTCCCAGGTGCTTTTTGAAAATGAGTAATATGAGTTAGTATGTACCATTCTGTTAACATCTTTATAGACATTTAGCAAGAGATATGATAATAAAATATCTACCTCCTTAAACATTGCTATTATCACATTCACGTTGTTTATTTAGTCCACCTGGTGAATATAAATCTAATATTAACTCTCCTTTTAGTTTTAGTCTCCACAAACTCCTGAAGAAGACATCTGGCTCTTTAGCTGCTAAATGTTCCACTGTCACTAGTTGCTGGTCTCTAACTGTGTCTGCTGCTGCTGGCCAGCTCGTGTACAGTGGGTTTTTAGAGCTGTGGCTGAAAACATTAATGAGAGCAGTAAGACTAAATTAAAGCCATACACTTCCGGGGCGGACTAACAATAGGCAGAGAGGCCAGAGATAGCGCTGAGGGGAACTGCTGGTGATAATGCTCTGATCCATTGTTAATTTAAAAATATTGATTAGATGTGCTTTAAAGTCAACATGCAGCCACAGTGGAGCTGCAGTGAAAATGTTCAATAGAGGGAATTCAGTAGGGAATAGATTTGAGTTGAAGGGATGAGGTGTAAATATCTTTTTTCAGTAATGAAGTAAAGGAAGTAAAACCGAACATTTCAATATCACATTTAAATTATTGTTGCAGGCTAAATGTTTTCAGATTTAAATCAATACAGGATTGGTGCTGGGCTGCCCCCGGTGAATGAATTTAATATATGTGCATAAAGCCCGGCAAACCTCGCACTAGAAAAAAATTATCACAGTTTGTAATAATTTTAAATGCAGAGCAACCAGCATGAAAGAAACAAATGTGTTTAATGTGTGCTTCATCCAGTAATTCCCAGACGGTTTAAAGGAGCAGCTCTGTGGCGAACCCCGACACGTGTCTGTGTGTTTGCTTCGTTATTCGTTATTCCCCAGGCTGCTGCTGTAAATACAGTATGGGTGCCGTCCGAGGGGCTTCAAGTGATCTGTGACCTCCACTGGAATTACCACAGCATCATTAGAACATCAGAATAGTCTCCTACACAAATGAGACAGCTAATAAGCAGAGATGCAACAGAAACATCTAGCGAGTATGAGGAAATGTTAAATACTGGAATAGCAAAACTGTTTTTTATTGTCTTTTGGCTTGTGAATACGGGTTTTTGGCCTGAATTGTTTTGTTACCAGCATTCTCTGTTGTAACAAAGGCACTTCAAGGTTTGGCTATACAGTCGGTGTAATGCTGAGCGGTATGAGTTGTGCCTCTGAGCTTTTGGTGCCAGTGCTCTTCAGCTTTGGAAACCACCTATTTAAGAAACAGGCTTTCAGATTCAGTAACATTTAAGGCATTTTTAAAAATTTAGTTTTAACAAAATAGCTTTTATTAATGTCATGTTTTCCTGATCTGTTCCTATTTAATTGTGTAAGCCTCATATGAAACAGAACTAAAGTAACCATTTATAAACAACTAGTTGTGTATGTATTTTGGGGTTTGTCTGTTTTCTTTTATATCTTTCTTTTTTTATATTTGTGTTTGATAATAGTGTTTTGACCTTAACTAAAGGAAAATGTATTTGCGTTTTGCTATAAAAAAGCCACAAATGAAAAAAATAACTTGTTTTAATTGTTAACATTGTGTGTTAGAGGCTAGCCTCCTACCCATGTTTTTTTTTTTTTATAAATAAATAAATTCATTATCTTTTTCTATTTCTGCTCTGTCCCACTTCTTTCAACCTGTTGTGTTGTGTCTTTATTGATTGGCTTCTTGAATGGTGCACATAAATAAATATTACTATAGTCTATAAAATGCAGCTGGTAGGCTTATTAGACCAGAAAATGGGACACTCTCTTTCCAAACCAGAGCAGAAAGTAGCTTTGACTTGAATCTCTGCACCTGGCCCACAGGTGCAGGTTTATGTGAATATATTGTACCTTTTTTTTTATTTCACAGAGCTCAGGAGCTTTGTACCATAGATTCAAAACCAAAGAGAACTTTCCCATAGGTTGGAAACTGCAGGTGTTGTGTGCCATTGTCTTAGACACACTGATATATGGCAATATAATTTCGGCTCAATTTTTCACGTGATTTTGTTTGGCCTCCTTCTCTAAATCATACACAGAGGACTAGTGGTGAGAACTTGATCATGGCAGCACATTAGCACTATTGGGGCAGTGCCCAAAACCCATAATATTCAATTAGTGAAGTGTCTTAGAACTGATCCACAAATGTGTGGAGATGTGTTCAAGCTGTGGAGGGTGAGGACCATAGATTTCTCCAGAAAAAGAGACCTAATTCATACATATTTTTTCTTCGACATCTACTAATTATCCTCTCGAAATACCCCAAAACTTTTATATGAAAGTAAACAGACATAATTGGTCACGACTCACTTACAAAACTATAAATAATGCAGTTTCTGTTTACTTATCCAACTATTTTGGTCACATCAGAGATAACCATAGTTGGAGGTATCTTATTCCATTTCACATGTAATGGCTCCAATGGAAAAAAAAAAGTTTTATTCATTAATAGTTCAAAAACAAACACTATGCAACAATTCAATCTTAAAATATTAGCTCCAAAGTCATTTGATGGTACGTTGCATGATGTAAGTTGGGTTGAGCAGGTACAAAGAAGTGTGCAACGCTTTTTTCCAGCCTTCTCCGTGCTCATGTGTGCCCCGAAATATGAGAGCTGCAGTAGTTTGGAAATGGGACGCTGAATTTGTTACAGGTGGCTACAGTTAGGAGCAGTTAGCTCTACTTCTTGCTAAAGAAACAACTATCTATCCTAGAAACTCCATAAATTATATTTTACATAATGTTGCTTTAAATAAAGGTTGTTACATTTGCTTGCTATTTTTTTTTATATATATTCTACCTGTCTTACCTAGTCTTATAGCATATAATCTTGCCCTTTCCATAAAGGACCATAATGGGACAAAACATTTAAAGTTTTAATTAATGAATCTGTACACAACTGTAACTCCTTCGATTCGAGTAGTCATAACTGCTGTGCACACAGTAGGGTTGGACAATTGGACGAATAACAGCTGTAGAGTGTATGTATTTTCACTTCTAACTGCGATGAATTAAGGGTTTATTTTGACTAGTTTGACAAGAGGGAATACAGTTATAAGGTGATTTGCAGAGGCTCCAAACAAGACTCTAACTCTGGGGAAGATGAGACACAGCAGGGAAGGACAGCCCAGGACAGGAGAGGGATGAAGCGGATAGAGGAGTGACAGGGAAGTTGGGGGCTTTAGAGAGGCAGCGACAGCACATAGAGCCAGAATAGCAGAGTTGGCAGAACAGTGTAAAAAATACAGACAGTTTGGTGAGTTTTATTTTGTTTCTGTTGAGTTTGAATGAAATATTTTTTAAGATCGCTAAACAAGGTCTTAGTTCAGTATAAGAAACTTAAAAGTAGAAAGTGTATGGTTGTATTTTTCTGTTTAATGAGGAAAATAGGTATTTTTCTTTTCCTTTCTTGACATTTGGTGAGTTGATTTTGTTTGTTAAAGTTGTTAGAGCTTGTTGCAGTACACACATGGGCAAACATATCTGCAATCACAGATTGTTGGACTGACTGAAAATTGGAAAATATCGCCCAACCCTCTTACACAGTTAATGAATGTTTGCTAACCAGTGGTAGAAGAAGTACTCAGATCCTTTACTACACTTTAGATAAAAGGGCTTGTACAGCAATATAAAAATAAGTACATGCATTCAAAATCCTACTTATGTAGTACAGCTGTTGTTGGTGATATACTATCACATATTACATGACTGGATTGTTAATATTGCGGCATAAACATGTAAGTAGCATTTTACTGTTGCAGCTGTTTAACTATACTACAGTGAGGTAGTTTAGCCCTGTGGTTCCCAACCTGTGGGTCAAGTCCCCTCCAATGGGTCACAAAACTAATCTGGGGGACTGGGAGATGAGTCAGTAAAGAAGAAGAAACTAAATTTTGCTACATAAATTTGTTTTTGTTTTTTTCAGCGTTACCATGGCATTCAATTCTATCTTTGGACAGAATAAATCTGGTCAAATAAATATATCAATATAAAAGGTGAACAACAGTATATAACTGTCTAAGCGTGTGTTCATCCCAATCTACTTCCTCTATATTTTTTAACTCCAACTCCTGCTTGCATCTTACTTCATGTCCACTTCCACAAACTCCGCTCCTATTTTATCTCACCAAATCGGCTTTTCTCCTGTGGAATCCTAACCATACATGTGGCTTAAGTGACATCTTCTCTCTTGGAGTAACAAGCTTAATATCTATGAAATCCAAGAGATAAGAGCATGGGGAAATGTCTGTATAAAGATCAATGTTCCCCCCATGGACAAAGTCAGCAGAGAGGCACGACTGCCTTTACTGTTGCTTCCCATGCAGGGAGCTTTACTGGGTCAGACACATAATTTTCCAGCACAGCGTGAGTGTAGATGAATAACTGATACAGCATGAATCTTAAAGCAGGTTGCACTCTTTCAGCTCTGTGTTCTCTCCAAGAGTTTTTTGCTTGTATCAGTAGTTTTCCCTTCCTTAAACCTTTTCTCAATGTAGGAATCCTCTTGAAATTTTTTTCTCCTGTATTTTTCTTTTTGAATATTTTACAGATGTGTTCTTTGTTTTGCTTTCTCAGCTCTTTCTGTTGCTGGGCAAAGGCTCATCAGCCCTTTAAAATGATCTGTCCTCTCTTCCCATTTGCTGCACCGCTCGATTGAAAAGCTTTTCAACACTGAGATAATTTCCTCTTTGGGTTGACTCTCTAAATGCCTCGTTTATCCTAAAAGCCCTGCCTCGTTCGTCAAACCTCTGTTGGTTTTATTGCAACAAAGAATAGGAGCAATTCATAGTGAGTGTTCCCTTTAAATTTTGAACAAATGCAATTTCCAAGCCCTGACAGAGATGCAGGTGCACCGTTAAACGTCTGGTTTATATGTTTGTAAGGGAGCAATCAGGCTGCGAGCTCCTTTGGCGGTGACTTCACACACGTTTGGCAGCCAGCGACATGATGACTTGTTGTTTTCCAAGAGCATCCACTCCAATTTCTGCCCTCCCGTCCAGCTTTAGACTGTAGATCCAGATTTGTCTAAATGAAAGGCTGTTAACATGTGTCACACCCAATTATGTTCAGCATCCTTGTCTCTAATTGCATTCTGCCCGGCAACACAATGCTATGAGATGTTTCTCTTCATTTTGTCAGACCACCCAGCTTGTAAATCACAGCTCTTTTCCACAGTTGCTGTGAAGATTTGGCTTCTCACAGACGAATACAGGAACAGAACAATAGAGGCTTGATCTGTACACTGTTGGAGACACAGTAAAAGATCATTTTGGATAAATAGTGTGCTCAGTGAGAGTGCAACTTGTGTTGGTGACAAGTTGCCACAAGCAACCTAACTCCAAAGAAAGTTTGACATATTACCTTCAATACCATCACCTAAAATAATGTTTAGACTGAAAAACTTAGACTGACATCGCCATCCAGGAAGCCAATGATGTATTGTCAATACACAACTGAACACCTATTGGATGTATTGCAATTAAGTTTGTATGGACATTTATGGTCCCCAGTGGATAATTAGTGACTTTTCCTCTAGTGTCACTTTGCGAGGCAGCTGGACTCACAAAACCATGTAGGAATCCATCTTGCTAGGCTTCAGTCCATGTGTTTGTGGCCAAGATACAGTGGTACCAGACCAATCAGCTTCCTTTGAGGAAGTACTGGCAGCTATGGGGTGGGCGCTTGGTGTGTCATTATCCTAATGTTCAGTCACTGGAGGAAGGTGTGGAATATATCCAGGGGGATAAGGAATATCCGGGGGTGGGGCTATTACTAAGGTGCGCAGTTCACCAAGGCGATAGCTGAGGGGCTGGTCCTAGAATGGAGATTTCTGAAGCACCTCCCAGAGGGGAGGAAGGCAAACTGTCTATGGCCAGGGTGTGAGGAGTCCCTGAGGATGTTATGCACAGCTTGTGTTAGACAGCTTCAGTAGCAGGGAGTGGAGTAAAAAGTTAAAGCTCTTGACAGAATGGCCCTTATAGATCTTTGAGCTGATAGGGCTTTGTGGAGTCAATACACAGAGGGTCAAAGCCCGACCTGCACTGACCTGCTGACCAGTTCCAAGGTGCAGGAACGTCAGTGGCCACACATTAAGATTTACAATCCCACCACAAAACATCAGCCTGAAACCTGAACTATATGTTCCACTGCAGAAGACAGGAGGAAATCAACAAAACAAATTATTCACCATCACCGGATGCTTTTCAGTAATACTACTGTCATGCAAATCAGGATTGTCTGATTCTGTCAATAATAAGTAAAGATAAATGCTTTACTTATGCTATTTTATATAACCATTTGAAGAGAATTACTGTGCAATTATGAGACAAAACAATATAAAATGAAAACGTAATGTTGAGGAAAACATTGAAGCAAAATCAGTAATATTGGCTCTGTAAATTTAGTCCCAGTCATATTTAAAGCTGAAGTCTCTGTGGTAGTTTTAGAAGTGGAAACATTACTATAGAGCACTGCTCTGGTGACAGAACCACTGATGTACAACAAGCCTGGAAACGAGTGGAAACCTCTTTCTTAGTTCCAGGCACTCGACAGATGTATGAGCTGCTGACCATGGGTACGGTTGTTCTCATTTGAAGCACAGTACTCTTCTTTTTCAAACATGTTTTAACCTCCTGCTCTCTGTGCTTTCAGATCTTTAAAGAGAAAAGAACATACATGCGTTTGTGTTGTGGGGATTTCTTTAGTTGGAAAAAAAAAGGTGAAGAGCCACTGCAAAAGCTAAAAAAAGAAACTGTTAATTGGACCAGCAGTTGAAAGAGACTGAATACAAAACCATGACTGGAGAGTATTACTGTACATACAAACTCTGTGCAACATTTGTCGAGGACTGCAGTTTCTCATACACAAAACATGTTTTATCTTAATGGCATCTACATTTAGTTCGTATGCAAGTACTTCTTGACAGTGGTTACTTTTCAAGCATTTTGCATCATTGAGAGTATTTACCTAACCTTACCTAACCTAAGCAAGAACACAAGTTTGTTTTTGTTTTTTTTCTGCTATAGGCCTAGACTATCGGGGGATTTCCCATGGTGCACTGAGCTCCTCTCTTCCTCTCTCTCTCTCTTTCTGCACTCATTCATGTCCCATTAATGCATGTTACTAACTTCACTTCTTCCCCGGAGTTCTTGTGCTTTATCGTCCTGTTTCTCGGGTCGTGCAGGTTTTCGTGGTCCTGGTGGGCCTTCTGCCAATTGGTCTGCTTGACTACCATTGCTAAAAATTATTATTAGTTATTATTAAGTACTATTATTGCTACAGTTACTGTTGTCGCTGCTCGCTGTTCCCCATCGTTGCTGCTGTCATCGTCTTTTTCATGATTGTCATTCATGATCGATCATTACTATTAATGTAGTTGTTGCTACTGTTGTTGCTGTACATCTGTCTGTCTCTCTCTGTTTCTCTCTCTCTCTCTAAAATTGAATTGAAATTGAGTTGAATTATTTGGGACACTAATGAAACAATCCTAGGAACAGCATAGTGTATTCTAAACCACACAAATTAATACATACATAAGGCTACATACATTCAGAAACTAGATTATTAATATATTTATACATTTACTTAAAGAGTGTATAAAAGGCCTGGACATTCATAATGCTCATCCCTTTAATAGCTTGTCCAAATATACTGTAGGAGATGAAGTACACCTCACTAGTTTTTTATACCTTGTGTGTGGAAAGAAACACTTTACTTACCTCCCACGACAAACATTCTTTTTTTCCTCCTGTGTAATCCAGCTTGTGATAATCTGAGTACCAATCAATGACGGAAAGTGATGACAATACTGGGTGTATCACGTCTCCTCATCTTTATTCCTGCATCCTGACCGATTCACCATCCTGTTTGCAGTGAAACCCAGACAATGTTGCCCCACTTCTTTACCCTATATACAAACAGATTATTGCTAAGAAATTCAAAAAGAAGAATGTACAGTAAGGGTCATTTAAGAGTTAGCTTATACTATTGCCAGATCACACTTTTATCAAACCCAAGGTAGAGGCTACATCATTATGTAAATAATGAGCAACAAAAAGGGTTTTATAGTGTTATAAAATTTGTAGGAAAACAGCCATAGGGAACATTCAAATTCACTCTTATAAATGCCACAGGATGATAAAATTTACTTTAGGGTTCAAACTAAATACTTTATGTCAGTAGTTTTTGTGTTAATATTTCTAGCTCTCCTTCCTCCTGTATGATGAAGAATTATCAGTCCTGTAGCTGTTGCCCTGGCTTTACTTCTTTTTCACTGTTGCAGGGAAGGAAGAATAAAAACTGTTCTATCTAAGCTTGGTC
>NW_023339785.1:3949728-3960068 GCF_004916995.1 Morone saxatilis
CAACACCACTGCAAATTATAACATCAGTAATAAAATAAAATCTTTCTGACAGTGTCAATCAAAAGTGAACATATTATATTTATAAAGGTAATAGTTATGGCAGAGCTGTTGTATTAGATCACATTCTATTTGATCACATTATATTATACAAGTGTTCTGAATGAAGTGGCCAGCGAGTTTATATTGTACGGTTTTAAGCTTTGACTTGTTAAGGTGTCAATTGATATTATTATTGATGCATTTTCTGTGTCAGCCTTCCATCCAATATAAAGATAATGTGCTATATGACAGTTTGCTAAGTCTTTACTGGATTAATCCAGCATGATGTATATTTTTTACATGCTTCATGTGCTTCATCATTGTTTATTCTCAGGAAGGTGCCAAGGACCTGGATAGGCGTAAGCTGTTGTCCGTCTCCATGGACGGACCAAACGGTAATTGGAAGTTGCTGGACCTACTGCAGCAAGAACAGGCAGAGCAGTATGGGGGCGCTGAACTGATTGTGATTGGAAGCTTTACAGTTGACCAAAAAGTCATGTTTTATGTTAAAATATACATTTGGTTTTTTCCATTTGTATTTATTGTGAAGTTGGTCTTAAATTTCACTTCAAGTGGCATTAAAAAAGTCTTAAAAAGTCTTGAATTTAACTTGCCTTAAGCTGTAGGAACCCTGGAATACTTTACATTTGTCTGTGAATTTTAACTATGACATTTTAAGGACAAAAAGTCCTATGATTTAGAATGACTTGATCCTTTTTTGTGGGACAGAATACTGGACACAAAATACAGAAGCACTACAGCACTTTCTTGCTGAAAGGCAACAGAAAACCAAAAACTTTTAACAGGGAGATTCTGACCCCTTAAACAAAACGTTTGATGTGAATCTTGCCGTGTGGTATATGCGAACTACAATATAGTAGCCCCCAGCATTAGCTGGGCTAGCATAGAACCTAAAGAGTGGATTTTCCATGTTGTGTGAAGGGTGCAGTGACCTTTGGGATATAGTAATCTCCACTGTTTTAGTATGGTTTCTCTTCTTGAAAGTGTATGTTAAGTGTTAAAATCTCTCCTTTCTGAAAATACAATGATTAATCAGAAAAAAGAAAAACCACAAACAATTCGTGGATTTTGATTTCTTATTTTACATTTGATTCAAACAACACAATATACACTGTTTTTGTATTTGTATGATTTTTTTTTTGTGATCCTTCCAAGGGATGCCAAGGGGAACAAAGAAAGGACACAGCCACGAAAAGATGGCTCATTGCACAAGGAACAAACAACCATTATCCCCCTCAAATAAACCTGGATCTGAGTGTGAAACCAGAAAAACAATATTTTAAAATATTACAAGCTGTTTCAGCAGACTGGGGAGCTTCCAGTGGGGATGACCAGACAGGCTAATAAATTGACATCATTTATCAAGCCCTCCTCTCCCAGTGAGGAAACCCGTGAAAGAGTGAAGTTGAACACTAAACAGTGGATGCAAACCAATATGCTAATTCTAAAAAATCATTATGATGAAGTCATAGCAATTGGAATAGAAAATCTACCTACTTTTAAACAAGTTGCAATGGAAAAAGCAATTGCCTATGGAAAAGTAAGGTATAAGCATCGACTGATACATCAATAATAAACTTAACAAAATTAATAAGAACAAATTCACGGGCCCCGCTGGGAGAGGATAGGGTGGAGAACTGTCTGGATCCTACCAAGAGGGAGGGAGACTGGCCAACCCTGGGACACGAATGGGGAAGGAGTAGTCATACGGGGGCTGTGCAGTCTCAACAAACGGACACTGACCCCCGACTGGTCTCCTCCAAGAAGCGTGTCTAGTGGGTCAACGGTCGTCTCCCTACCAAACGGTCCACTTGGTTGCTCCCCAGGGCTTAGTAGCGGCTGTTCCTCTGTCTTAACACCTGCCCGATCCCCTCACTCTAACCCCAACCAACTCCGACATCAGAATTCTAATCCCAACCGATCCTCTCACTCTGATCCTAACCAACTCCAGGGCCCAACCCCTAAACCTAGACAGCCTCCGGGCTCAGTTTTTGGTCGGTTGAGTAACCCTGACTGCACTCTCTACTGATCTTTGCCAACCCCGGGGCCTCCTCTCTAACCCTAACATGGGTGGGGAGAGGGCTCCGGAGAGACTAGCTCAAGGATATGAGAACAACCAAGAATGGACACTTTCGACCGATTATAGACACACAGATCTAGGTTTTCCTGTTTGTCAACAACTTGATCTGAAGTCTATAAATTTGGTGTATGTGATTAAATGCGATGTGTGTCACAAACTTTATGTTGGACAAACACGGAATGAACTTCTGAAACGCTTAAAACAACATCTCTACTATATTGGTCAAAAGAAAAAAGTCACAGAATTATATATGCAGTTTTGGAATCATGATGTTTTAAATCTATTTATTTCAGGTCTGGAAACAAGAGAGAATTAGTTGGAGGGACAGAGACTTCGCTGAGAAAAAATGGATACAGAAACTTTTATACCCCATGGATTAAATGAACTCTACAGAACAAACACTACAACACGTTAAAAGCTATACTAAAAAAATGTGTATTTGAGTTTGATTTGAATTGAATCATGTTTAAAAACCTAAGTAAATGTTGTCTGATTAAAAACTTTTATTTAAAAACAGACACAGTGAAGAACAATACAAGGAAAGACAGATGAAATTTCAATAACTAGAGTTAAAACCATGGGGCCTATGTTTGGACGACCAGAGCGGATTCTACTTATTAGATCCATTAGATCCATCCAGTCGAAAAAAATAAATAAAATAAAATTACAGAGACCTAAAATAAGTTGAGAGTAAAAAAAATGTTAAAAGCCTGCAAAACATACACCGTCTAAGGTGTAATAAAAACTTAAAAGGAGAAAGGGACTAAACACCAAGTGGCTGCGTGCCCATGCCTTATCTCGGCCAAAAGGTCAAAATTAAAAATCCTATTTCTAAAACCTAACCTGCCAGTGCCGCAGTGCCCTCTCCTATATGCTCTCTCCTGCAACTACAGACATCAAATGGAACATCAGAACCATTGAGTCTGGAGACCCTTATTGGCACCATGGTGGCTATGTGCCAATTAGGACCAGGTGGCTTGATTGAGAATAAATATTCTAAATAGCACAAAATCTTCATCACACAAATGGGAAAACACACTAAAGAGAATCTAATTATTACACTATTGCACTAAGAACAGCAAACACAAACTAAAACTAAAACCTGACCTTTCTGGCCTTCCTTGATGCAAAATCATCAATGATGTCATCATACGAAATCTGCTCCCCTATTGAGTGATTGATACTGATGACGCCAAGGCCAGTGAGCCTTTCCTGGGACATGGTTGACCTCAGGTATGATTTGAACAATTTTAGCTTTGAAAAACTCCTCTCTGCCTGAGCCACAGTGACTGGCAGAGTAAGTGCAATCCTGAGGGCAGTCCAAAAGTTGGGGTAGATTTCCAATAGATCCTTATCATGCATGAAAGTGATAAGTTTAAAGAGGCTCATAGTCTTTAATGGCAGGTCAGGTAAGTTCTTAATTTCCTGCACAAGCTCTCTACTGTCCAAATCAGAGTGCCCCTTAAAGTGCAGTGTGGTGCTTAGTGCCTCACATTGCTCTGCCAGCTCCTCATCTGGAAGACTTGGGAAGTCCAATGTGGAAAATCTCTCCTTGATTGCTGACGTGGCTGCATTAACGACGACATTGAAGAATGCAACCTCCAACTTCCTAAGTGCATCACTGAAAGGCTCATCATGTGATTCATATGAAAAGTGGCAATTTGTGGACCTCAGCATTTTTTGTTTTAAAACAGCCTCCACATTCATTTCTTCACACGTCTTTGGCCGCCATCTGCTCCTTTTGAGTGATGGGCCAGGAGGGGCAGCTAGGTGAGGTTGAGCTCGGTGAGGGGGAGCTGCTCCAGAGGTAGAGCTGGAGCATACCTGTTGGATCTTCTCAACATATCTGGCAGCGGCTGGTGTGCGGGGACTAACCTGTCACGTCAAATAAATTTTATTATAACAAATCAAAGTGCAAATACAAAAAGTTCAAATTGTGAGGTCACTACAGAAGGAAGAGCAACAGAAAACTCTTCCATGAACAGCCTCCTCCTGTTGGACTTCCCCTGATTCCAGTCTGGATTAATGTTAGACCATAGGACAAAGGAGTTGTATGCAGACACGTCAAGAATATTGAAGAAGACAATGAGGGGCCAACGGGCTGTCATTCTTTTGCACGTGTACACACTGGTCACCTGAAACAAACCAAAAAATATTCAGAAATATAAGTATATTTTCCTACACACAAATTCAATGCATTATCCATATATATTATTGTAGCACCCCAACACTCAGTAAGAATGCCTCAGTACATACTCTCTCATTCTACCCTGTCAAAATTCGATCCTTGTTACTTATATTGTTGACAAGTGTTCGCTACATGTCTCGAGTAATTCATTTCACACCTGTCATGCTGGTTACAGGCTTGGCTTTATCCTGGAGCTGCTGAGGCTTTCACGCTCTGTTACGACACCACCCGGAGATTTGACACTTTGCAGATACGGTTGCTACCACATGACTTTTTAAACCAATTCTGCTTCGACCTCCTTGAAATAATTCTTTGCATACGAATCACATTCACTGTGAGTCGCTTGCTGATTCATAGCTCGACTCACTCTCGTCGCTGTGTTCACAAGGTTCCGACACTACTCGGAGTTATCCTGGGAGCATCTATCTTCTTCACGTTCTTCCACGTGTCTGGTCTCACCGTCCACTGCCACACCAGCGAGCTGTGGCGGATATTTTCACTTCTGTTTTAAGGAGACATTCCCTCAGGTGGTGTGTTTATCACGTTCTTATAACAGGCAAGTCGAGGACATTGAGGCGCCTTCCCGAGGGACTTCTGTGGCTTTGCCCGAGGCTTTTAATCTCTCCATATCATGCTGTCTTGCGGAGGGCTTCTTACAGAATGAGCAGCATTAGGTAGAATCGACATCGCATAATGATATTCTAGCTCATGTTGGTTTAGTGGCCAGATCTGCGCCATCAATATCGCCTCACCTCTTTATTACTTTCCATTTTCACTAATTCTCATCTAACGTCTTACCTATTTTGCTTGACTTTATTCCATGTAACCTTCTCATTATAAGACAGCAATTCCTGCAATTCAGATCGGTTTTACTACACAACATTATTTCTCCTTTGTATTTTTAGGTGTTCGTAAAAACAAAATGTCTTCCGGGTGTGTTGCAAGATATTGACTTGGAAGACTACTATCGAACCTCTTGATTTTGAACATATTCCACTAGTTTCATTACCTTCACGTTCAGAAACTTGGTTTACTTTTTATGGACAGGCCACCTCTCCCTTTCGCAGGCACACCACACAACATCAATCCTCTAATGCTTACTCACCCATCCTGGTTATTCATACCCAGGTCTGCAAGTCACAGCATTTCTCTCCAGGCCAACATGCCGTTTAATATTGCACTCCCTTTCTCCCTTCTGGCACAACCATTTTTTATTACCATTTTCCCCATTAATCGGACACGCGAGCCCCATTACCTCATCCTTTCTTCTCTGCCCCTGGCTGCCGTGCCTCAAATGCACAGCTCTCCCTGGTGGTTTCCGACCACTTCACAGACTAAACCACCAACGTGCACCGCAGCTGTTTGCCATCAGAGCCCCCACCAACTGAGTTCTCGAGCCTCACCGCAGCAGGCGAACTCCAGACTTTATTAGTCTTTTTAGTCTTTTCTTCCACACCACACTTTGCTCGTCTGCCTCCTTACCTTTCCACCTTTTCCACTTACCCTGTGTTTCTTTCGATTGTGTTTCTTTTTATTTACACCTGCTAAACATGTTTTACCCAGTGTATTGTTTTTTCTCATATCTTGTTACCCGATGCTGCTCAATGGTCTTACGTGTTCTGTTTGATGTTGCTTTTACACACCTTCAAAGCCCTTGTACCGTTTTTGAACGTGCCTACATCATGACTAGTGAGCAAGAGTGGCAGGTCAAATACAATCCGTGTGTTTTCCCATGTCATAGCAACCAACCTGCCCTGCTCCATCCATCTCCCTCCTGAAGCCATCGCTCAAGAGCACACTCAGGCCTCTGCCCAGGTAGGTTAAAGCTGCGGCGCCGCATGTCCCAGCATTACGTTGATCTGACAGCCAGCGATACCTCTGCACCCGCTCACTAGACTCCAGCCTCACGTCACACTGCCTCTCACCACAGTCGTTCCACGACACACGTCGCATCCGCGCGTCGGTCTCCTCGCCACACCTGCGCAACTCACCCACACCACAGTCACCACCCTCACTGAGATCAACCACCTCACACACACACACACCTCCCACTGCGCTCTTCCACCACACAAGGATCCTGACTACCCAGATCGTCTCACGCAGTAGCGCTCGCCTCCGTCGCATCTCTCTTGTAACATCACTTGCAACATCATCGAACGGCGCCGCCACGTCTCTCATACCCGTGCGGAGTACAGCCACTTGTTCTTCTTGCTGCGCGCGTCCTCGCGCTCTCCACTGCTCGTCCTAGCCTGATCTCGCCGTATGTCCCTGCGCTCGCATTCCTGCTCACAGACCGGTTACTCATCCTGCTCTCCTGGATCATTCATTAAAATGTTTTTTAAAAAATCAACTTGAGTGTGATGAATGTGCAAAGCTTCTTTACTTATGATGTGTTTTCACTTCAAAAGACACCTGTTCAAAAAGGGTGTGTAAATGAATCTGAAACTTTAATCAGCAGATAGTGTTGCCATATCGCCCACCCACTGTTTGACTGAAAAGTGACCTTAATAAACGCTGAAGCCCAACAGAAATAACCACCTCAGATAAGTTAAATATCATCAACGAATCTATATACCCATGTAGCTGCGTCCATACTTACAGCAGCCAAGCCTTTCTAAATGCGTGAATAGAAACAGGAAAAAAAGAGTCTGAAGGAGGAAGCGCAGCCAGAGCTGATGAAACATGCTGGAGTTTTCTTTACTCCGGCCAATCTTTTCTGATTCCAGGAGAGCTCGCTTTATGTGACAACAGGAAAGATGGAATCCTCGAAATTATAGCGAACCAGTGGGACGCGCTTTCTTCATGCTGGTGCACCATCTCTTGCACCCTTCTGCACGAGGCCACCATACCATACCGCCAAGTCAGAGCCCCTCGCCTTCCATCGGGCTGTCACCAACCATTCTGTGACCATTCTTTCAACACCCTCCGGCTTTTCGACCAACCTCCATGTTTCGTTGCGGTTGTCGCCCGCTCGCTTGGCTCTGACCGAGTTCACTTCATCGCCGTCTACCAGCCTGCCAATCACAACTGTCGCTCGCCACACGCTCATCCTGCATATGTGTCCTGTCTGCTCAGTTGTCGGGTTAACCTGTTACAACGACGGTCCTCAACATACAGGACCGACTTGAGTCACAGAACGATACGCATCGTTAGAGCCACTTCACACTAGTCACCACACCTCGATCACATACTCTCACAGTTCCCATTATTGTCTGTGCCTCTACCGCGTGGCTTCTTCTCACAGTTTCTACCTTCCTTTCAACTACTTGCACTTGCCTTACTCCTGCGGTCTAGTCAGTTTTCTTAACAGAGAGGGACTAGTGCATCCTCGTTCCTCTTTCTTGTCTCTCGCCTCCCAATGCGACTCAGCAACAGGTACAGACCACGCACACAGTCGACACAACACACCCGCTCGCTGCCTCGGATGAACTTACTTTCTTCCTGTCGACAGTTGTAGCCCAAGGAGCGTCATTGGCCTTCTTCGATTTCCAACTTTGTTTTTGCGACTCACTGGACCAAATATGCCACTCAGCTTAATGACACTCACATTTTATTTTGGTTGTTTCTATTTTTGATTGTGGACTGAGCCATCTTCCTTCTTCTCTTCGCAACTCTTTCGTTATTATCGCTTGCTTTGTCTCAGCGCGCGCAACCCAGCCCTAGCGTCGACATCACGATCTGGACGTCTCTGGCCATGTGCCACAGCCCACGACACCGCATGTCAGCGAACACAAACGAGCGCGCACACGCCGCTGAACTGTGCCAGCTCGCACTCCTTCCTCGAATGCGTTGGAAATAATTGGGACAATACATTTGTTCATAATCCGCAACCTCTGGGATGGCCCTGCACTATGGTGTCCCACCCTTCACATTGCTTTTCTCTTCACAGTTTTTCTTCAGTGACCATCCACATTACAAACATATCTCACCCATTGTTACATTTCATTTCAATTCAACATCCCCTGTCCACCCTAATACAGCTGTACATTTCTGTACTTATTGTAATGTCTTAAAATGTCCTAATAATCTATGCTACCCCTGTTTTAAGACCCCCTACAGCTGTCCTGTGTTTGGCTTGCTACACATCTATACTTGCGCACAACCTGTCCACTTGTAAATGTTCTCACATAAACGACAGTACTCACTAAACCCGGATGATTGATCGGCTCCGCTTCACGGCTCCTCCTGCCGCCATGTCGACAGTATCCTTGAGCGCGAGATACTGAACCAAATTGCTTCCCGACTGCGCGTCACTCTCCGCGGTGTGTGACCATGTGAATGGAATGCATTACGTTCTCCTGCTTCAAGGGCCTTGCCTCACTGTGTGAAGCTGTGTCATGCAAACTCGGTGAACCTGTGGCCATGTCAGTCGTCAAAAGCCACTTGAGTGGGTTGGACAGACAGAAAGGGCCGCTATACACCCAATACGCAGTCATTTTGCATGTCCTTTCACATTTCCTGCCAATGCCTAATTTCGCCACTAATAAGTATTATCGAATAATAACACACAACAATTTAGAAACTTGATATAGGACCGGTGGTCACCAGCTACCGTACGGCGGGTGGAGCACCAGTACAGAGCAGTCATGATACGTAATTTACAGTTTACAACAGTTTCACAGCACGCTGGTTAAGATACATTGTTCTTATTATGTGACTCGAGCATCTAAAGCACTAAACTCACAACACCGCTTGGCCGCACGCTAGGGCCACCTAGATCCTTCAGATTTGCAGCCCTGCTACTGACTCGCATCCACGTTTTCCCATGGAAGCGGTTCCATTCTTGGAGGCGCTTCTATCACATTGTTCCTGGTTGCCAGTGGGTCACAATACGAGGCACTTACTCAATGTAGTTCCATTGAGCTCTGACAGCCCTGCATGAGAAATACCATCACTTACGATTGAAAATATCCTTGCAAGTCTTTCAACAGCACCAGCACCTTCCCCACGTGTTCACCATGTCTTCGACACCCCCAAAACATCTCGTGCTGTCAAACATTGTGTTTTTTTCATCAACACACGTCTCAAAAAAACACGGGTTGTTCAATACTATCGCCTTCATCTTACATACACTTCTTAAATTAATATTAGATTGAATTATGGGTGTTTATTGACTTTAATTACCTCCTGTTGTAATATCTAAATGGGCAGCATGGCCGGTGCAGGGATCCAGCATTTGCATGGGAATGTGTAGCTTGAGGATCAGTAAAAGTGCATTTCCTGACTATCACAGTGATTAGGGCGTTTGAGTATTGCAAGAGTGATGTCCTTAACTAAGCTCAAAGCGAGCCGAGCTGCTAGTCAAGGCACAACTTTTATTGTTTTTTTTGTGTGCCGTGTGGTGAGTGTGTGGTGTGTGGGCCCCACTGTTCTTGTTAGAGTTCAGTTAAGTAGCGTATTTGTCTGAGTCTGATAAGTACAGAGAAATCCTACTAAAGTGTTAGCACTAGGTATTTCAGAGACTGAGATAACTTCTAAGTTCTTCTGAATATATTTTTGATACCTTGCCATTCTACTTTTCTTATTACACCTGTGACCTTTCACACCAGTCGTTTTCTGCCAATTTGGTAAAAAGGGACTTTCTGGTCTTATAGATCCTTAGCTATCTTAACAGACTATAACCCCACTCCTCTTATTTAAAGAGTCTAATTTGAGTAATTGTTTATTTCATTGTTTATTTGTTTAACCTAAAAACACTCACAATATTTGGTGTTAAACTGAAAACACACACTGTCCTTAGAACAATATTATCTTCCCATTTTTATCATCTTAAGCCAGCTTGTCTGGGCGTCAGTTTATTCTACCAACTGAGTTCGGGAGTACCTGCTGAATCAGACGCAACTCGCTTAGTTTACAAAGCTGCTGTGTTTACTTCCCTAAGTCAGGCTTATACACACCGCTTCCGACACAAAACATGCTACACACTTCGTGGTAGCGATACTTAATATATCGAACCAAACACCATTCCATTCAAGTCAAGGTGCAGTTCCTTTTAACTTAGGCATTTAACTC
>NW_023339785.1:3960168-3965159 GCF_004916995.1 Morone saxatilis
AATTGAATTGAATTGAATTTAATTCTGCCGACTGGCTTCAGTAGGGGTTTGACTACATTTTATGGTTTGTTGGTCTGATCTGAAGTTTATCCAGTTCATTTAGTCACATGCTACGCATTTCTTGAAAGTGCCTGCCCTTTNNACTTCCCGGATGGTTCTGTGTAACACACCATCATCTTTTGCGATTTTTTTAGTGTCACAAATCATCTGCGCAGTCAGGTTAGCATTTACCAATCACACACCAACTCCAAAACCGGCTTTCTAGATCTCTGTTCAACAGATAGATTCCCTGGCAAACACTGTGGTTCAAAGCCATCTGGACCTTTGGACAATGTCAGCTTCATTTGGGAAAGAAAAGGTCCTCCATGATGGCTACATGAATCCATTCTCATAAATCTTGCTACTCGACACCAAATAAACATTCTTCAGTTCCTATAGAAACTTTTTGAGCCTCTTTTGCTCTTATATTTAGCACCTGTTTATTGGTTTCCTGTGAAAACTTACAGCTCTCATGAAGACCTGGGAGCACAGTGGAAGTGTAACCTCGCCGACGCAGCAGCTCCAAATAGCTGGCATCGAATTCCCGACGGCTGCCCTGCCATCTGCAACTCAACACCCACCAGCAGCCAATACACTCGCTAACGGGGGTGGGGGTTAATGAATGGAGGCTTCACTCAGAAACAGCAAGCATATGCATTAATCATCTCATCTATATTTAATATCCAAAATGCTTTGCTAATTTTTGATGCAGCGCAACAAAATTGGGTTTTTCTACTTCCAAGAACTCAGCCAGACTGGAGAAGTTAAAGTCTATACACTGTTAATTATCCTCCTCTTACCATGTCAGTAAAGCAGTAAAAAAAAATGACCACATGGATACACAGATGTGTTTCTCTCTAGTGCTGCTGTGTTTAGCCAAGTTGGCAGCCAGTAAAAGGTCCCCATGCCTCCTTTCCTGTCAGCTCATCCACCATCTTTCCCTCAGATTTTTTGGATGACCCGATCCAGAGACAGATGGATCAAACCAGGCACCCTTGTTCCCTCCCTGGAGTCAGGACAACCTGCCAAATCCACAGCAAAGTTACTCTGGACTTGATTATGGCCTTTATTGCAGGGTACTTTGTCAGCACACAAGCTGCTGACTCACTCGTTAAGCCATATTGTCTGTTGCTGCAGTTTGTAACAAAGAGCTTTTTCTCAGTTAAGATCTTCCCATGCAGCTGCTTGATAAGTTAAATAGCAGTTGGTGATGATGCACAGTAGTTTTGGATTTTGCAATATGTTTAGTGCTACAGTGTGTCTCCCTTTCCAGAGATCACTTTTCAGACAGTGTGGGTGGCAGTAGCTGCCACCCACACATTAGGTCAGAATTGGCGCAGTTGGTCTGTTTGTTTGTTTTTTGCAATAGTCTTGTGACAAATACATGCATTTTCCCTAGGTAGCATATTCCTGTTTAGACTTCTTATAAGTCTAATTTTCAATATGTTAATCAAAAATGTACCCATAAAATTTATATGGAATCCTCCTTAATTGCTTTTGTATCTTTTGTCATACAGTTATATTTACTTTGGACCACATTTAATGTATTTATCCATAATTTTTATTTTGTTATTTTGTTAATTTTGTTTATGTTGAGGTGTACTCGAATCACATGACTTGGATTTGAGTCAGACTGAACAAATTGAACGACTCGACTTGACAAAATCTAAAAAGACTTGTTAGTGAGCGCCAGTTGGGAAAAAAAAAGAGATAATTTTGTTATGTTTGTTTAGTTGTTAAAGCGGCATTACATTTAGTAAATAGTTCATTATGACTATTATTTTTATGTTTGATAATTTAATATTAAATATTAACATTACAAATCATCAAATCATTATTTTAAGCAAAGTTAGAAAAGAAAATAGCATATACTCTTTAATTCTACTACAGGTCATTTTTGACCCACTTTTTTGAAAGATTGTAGGAGTTACTTAAATCTAGATATTTTCATTTAATGACTGCTCATCCTCCTATTTTCTCTAAGATGACATGTGAACCAATCAACACACAATGTTGGCACCTTTTAAGTGGCACATACAAACTCACAGTGACACTGCTGATGCTGCTCTTTGTTTCAGTTAGTTTTCTGCTATTTTTAAGAAAAGATTGCAGCTACAGTAAATCACAGCAAACGTGTGTGGAAAGCTGTCAACCCATACGTCATATCTGTAAATGTGCAATAGATTACCTCAATGTGCTGTTGGGATCTCACACTTTGCAACCAAAAAAACAGAGCACAAAAGTGTTCTTCCTCAGTTTTATGTGCTATTTTGGAGTGTTCAGTATTTTGTCCTGAGGAATCATATTATCAGACAGAATATTGATATTGGACCATTTTGCAAAGTCCTGCTTTACTCAGTGCCAACATGTTTAAAATTATTTTTTAAACAATATACAGTGCCTTGCGAAAGTATTCGGCCCCCTTGAACTTTTCAACCTTTTGACACATTTCAGGCTTCAAACATAAGATATAATCTTTATTTTGTAAATCACCAACAAGTGGCGACCATTGTGAAGTGGACGAAATCTATTGGATTTTTAAACTTTTTCAATAAAAATGAAATGGGGCGTGCAAAAAGTTTCTGGCCTGCGATTAATACTTTGGTAGAGCCACCTTTTGCTGCGATTACACTGCAGTCGCTTGGGGTATGTCATCAGTTTTGCCCATCGAGAGACGAAATTCTTGCCCATTCTCCTTGCAAACACTCGAGCTCAGTGAGGTTGGATGGGAGCGTTTTGCATTTTCAGCTCTTTCCACAGATTCTCTGATTGGTTCAGTTCTGGATTTGACTTGGCCATTCTAACACGGATACGTTTATTTGTGTACCATTCCTTTGTAGATTTTGCTGTTATGTTGGATCATTGTTGTTGAAGATAAATCTCGTCCCAGTTTCAGGTTTTTGCAGACTCCAACAGTTTTTCATCCAGATGGGTCTGTATTTGGCTGCATCCATCTTCCCCTCAATTTTAACATCTTCCTGTCCCTGCTGAAAAAGCAGGCAACCATGCTGCTGCACCACCCATGTTGACAGTGGATGGTGTGTTGAGGGTGATGAGCTTGTGTTGTTTACACCAAACATATCGTTTTGCATTGTGGAGCAAATTCGATTTTTGGTTTCATCGCAGAGCACCTTCTTCCACTGTTTGGTGTGTCTCCAGGTGGCTGTGTGGCAAACTTAGACGAGATTTTTATGGAATCTTTGAGAAATGCTTTCTTGCCACTCTTCATAAGGCGATTGTCAGTGTACGATGATTGTTCCTTATGGACAACTCTCCCACCTCCTGTAGTCTCTCTGCAGTTCAATAACCAGAGTGTAATGGCCTCATTGGCTGCATCCTCTGATTAGTCTTACTCCTTTGTCTGACTGAAAGTTGAGGAAGCCAGAGTCAAATATAAGTATCATATTGCGTGGTCTGATTCCTTAAATCACAAAAACATCCAAATGATCCGCTTTGCCCCACAGTTTGGGCTTTCCCTTTTGGGGAAAATGGTTTATTAAAAGGCTTTTTTGGGAAATTCTTTTTTGTATCCAAATCCCCCAGGACTTATTTAAACCTTTTTTTTCCTCCACAAACAGTTAATATTACAGGACCTTTTGCCCCATTTGGTGGTTAAGTAAATAATTTTCCTATGAGGAAGAGGATCACTGTCATGAATTGCTTTTTTTCCTGGCCGCTTTCCAACAGAAACCCTTTGGAGAACTAATCAACAGAGCCAGTGGCAATTTTACAGAGACCCTTTGATTTTTAACAACACAGGTGGAATTCTAATTTAAAAATACCATTTCAGTCATTTTAGGACCCACCATTTTGATCCATTCAGAGATTTTCTCTGGAACTTCTTGGGAGTGGTTTTTTTGCCCTGCACTTTGGAAAGTTAAAAGGGGGGGCCCCCCCGAATATTTTTTGCCACGCAACCACTTTTTTTTTTTTTTTCCAGGGTTTTTTTATTTTTTGCTTTTAAATTTTTGTTTTTTAAAATATCCAATAAGAAAAATTTCGTTTTTCAAAACCTTTCCACAATTTCTGTGGGTCCACTTTTTTTTGGTTGGTGGGGGATTTCCCCTTTTCACAAAATAAATGTGGTTAATATCTTTTATGTCTTTTGAAAAAGCCTGAAAAAAATGGTGGGTCCCCCCAAAAGGGTTTTTTTTGGGGAAAAGTTCCCAAAGGGGGGGGGCCAAACGAATACTTTTTCCCGCAAGGGCCCACGAACTGTATTGTGTATGGGGGGGTAAAAAAAACAGTGGGTTTGGAATTTAACTAAAATTGTGGGTTTTTTTTTTGGAAATAAGGAGTACAATTTGAAAATTTGGGGCAAAAAAGAATCCTTGGTGGACCACACCCTTTTTTTTCGGGGCCAAATTGGTAAACTAGAAAATTCCCAATTTGCCCCCAAAACTGTAAAATTTTCGGTCCATCAAAAAGAATTTTTAATTTTCTTTTTTTTTTTTTAAGGTTATTAGTTTTTTTTTCCATCTTTTTTAACTGACAGTTTTTGGAAATGAAGGGGCTTTCAACAGAAAAAAAATGCGTGGGGGGTAGAGAAGAGGGAAAAAAAACAACAATAAGTAAATTTAGTTTAATCCTGAGTACAACTTTTTTATTGTTCCCCCCTTTTTGGGGGAAAATCCACCATAATTGGGTTTTTTTTTTTCTCGCCACTGAAAAGCTTTTTTTTTAAGGGGAAACCCTTCAAATTGGGATGTTTTTTTTATTTTTGAAATGTTGGGCCAAAAATTTCTTTGCCTTTTTTCAATTCCAAGTAAGTATTTAAATAAACTTATTTTACTTTTACCATAATTTTAGATTTTGACAACAGGGAAACACTTTTAAACCTTAAGCTTTTCATTTTGGTACAAAACTCAATTCAATCACAATTTAACTTTTTTTAATTTTTTCTTTTTTTGTTCCACTGCTGAACTTTTTATTAACTCTTGTTTAAAATACAG
>NW_023339785.1:3965259-3972602 GCF_004916995.1 Morone saxatilis
GAGGTGGATGGAAGAGCGTTTGTGAACAGCAGTTTCAGCTCTTTCCCACAGATCTCGATTGGATTCAGTCTGGACTTTGACTTGGCCATTCTTAACACCTGGTACGTTTATTTTGGTGAACCATTCCTTTGTACGATTTTGCTGTATGGTTTGGATCATTGTTCTTGTTGGGAAGATAAATCTCCGCCATTTCAGGTCTTTTGCAACTCCAACAGTGGTTCATCCAGAGATTGCCTGGTATTTGGCTGCATCCATTCTTCCCTCAATTTAACCATCTCCTGTCCCTGCTGAAGAAAAGCAGGCCCAAACCATGATGCTGCCACCAACCCATGTTTTGGACAGTGGGATGGTGTGTGATGGTGATGAGCTGTGTGCTTTACACCAAACATATCTTTTGCATTGCGTGGGCAAAAAGTTCGATTTTGGTGTCATCTGACCAGAGCCCCTTCTGTCCACATGTTGTGTTCTCCCAGGTTGGTTGTGGCAAACTTTAGACGGACTGTTAGGATATCTTTGAAAATGGCTTTCTTGCCACTCCTTCCATAAAGGCCAATTGTGCAGTGTACGGACTGATTGTTGCCTATGGACAGAACTTCTCCCCACCTCAGCGTAGTGTCTCTGCAGCTCATCCAGAGGTGACTCGTCATGGGCCTCTTGGCCTGCATCTCTGATTCAGTCTTCTCCTTGTCTTAGCTGAAAGTTTTAGAGGACGGCCAGGTCTTGTAGATTTGCAGTTCTGATATCCTTCCAACTCCAAATATCGCTTTGCACAGCTGCTCCCTTGGAGGTTTAAAGCTTGGGAAATCTTTTTGTATCCAAATCCGGCTTTAAACTTCTCCACAACTATTACGGACCTGGCCTGGTGGTGTTCCTTTGTCTTCATGAGTCTCTGCCTTCAAACAGAACCTTGAGACTAGCACAGAGCAGGTGCATTTATACAGGGAGACTTGATTACACACAGGTGGATTCCTATTATCACCATCATCATTTTAGGGACAACACTTGGATCATTTCAGAATCCTCCCTTGAACTTGCTGGATGAGTTTGCTCACTGAAAGTTAAAGGCCAATAAAATTTTGCACGCACCACTTTTCAGTTTGTTTATTTGCTAAAAAGTTTAAAATATGCCAATATAATAGATTTCGTTCCACTTCACAATTGTGTCCCACTTGTTGTTGATTCTTCACAAAAAATAAAAATGTTATATCTTTATGTTTGAAGCCTGAAATGTGTCAAAAGGTTGAAAAGTTCAAGGGGGCCGAATACTTTCGCAAGGCACTGTATGTGTATGGTAAATACAGTGTGGATAACATAAAATGTGGTTTTGGATAAAGGAGTAAACATGAATTGCAGATCTGTGACACACTTTGCATTGGTACTAGACATCATGCACTGTAAAATCGTCCAATCAAAGATTATCTTTAAGGTATTAGTTTCTCTTTACTGGACAGTTGAAAATGAAGGCTCACAGAAAATGTGGGTAGAGAGAAGGGAACAACAAGTAAAAAGTAAAATTTAGTATCTGGAGTACAACTTATTGTCCTTGAAATCACATATGGGTTACTGCTGAAGCTAGGACTCATGGATGTTAATTGAAATGTGCATCTGCTTCATTCAGTAGTATTATACTTATTTTACATTACATATTTTTAGATTGACAACAGGGAACAGCTAACCTAGCTTCATTGTAGCAACTCAATTCAATCACACAATTTAACTAATTTCTTTAGTCACTGCCTGACTTAAATTAACTCTGTATACAGCATAATCTAACTCTGTTAAGAAAAGTGGAAATCAGTTTCTATTCTTGTTTTAAAGGGAGTTCTGATAATAGACAACATGCCATCATAGTCTCTTGTTGTTCATAATAATATCTGCATGCAGAGCTGAAGAGGCGACTTGTTAATTACAGATTCAGCTCCTACAGGTGCATTACATGACGGAACTAAAGGTCACAGCTGCTTCACACAAACTCTGGAAGCCTGTATTTTTCTTGTCACATTATCATCTCAATGCTGCTCATGGCAACATAACTGCAGCATTGTTCTGCTTCAGCGGCTGTGAATCTGAGAATCTGTGCAATGTGTGATTGCCAAGCTTGTTGACCTCATAGATCAATGTGTGTTGTTGCGAAGTAGCAAAGCATAGTTGCACATGCACTTTGTCCACCTTTTGCCCTCTTCATCATGCTATGCTGTAATTGCTGCTTTAGCATAAATATAGGTTGCAAGGGTACTATAATTGCTCTCTGTAACTTTGCAGGACCCGTCAGAAAACGTACAGCATTTATTATGCAGACATAATGGATGTCAACTTTGTCAAAGTTTGTTGTTTATCTGAAAAAGCCTTTGTAAAGTACAAATAAAAAAACAACCTTTTCCTACACCAAGTTTCTAAGAAGCTTATGATTAGAAAGTTGAGCTATTAAACATTCTGGTATTTCCTCAGGCTTGCTAATCCAACATATTTAATTGAAACCTAATGCAGCTCATGACAATGTGAAAAAGTATGACTCATCATAAGTGATACAAACCAGTGGAAGCATGAATTAGACTCTCCAGGCTTAATGAGGAGGTGATTGAGCAGAGTGACGCTTTGAGTTAAATGCATCAGCAGCAACATCAGCATGCTAATATTCATATGGACTATTTTTACATGCTGATGTTTAGCAGACGTCACATTTACCATGTTCAACATCTTAGTTTAGCATGTTAGCATGCCGTAAACACAGAGTAGGCCTACAGCTGACCTCCTCTGGGAAAATTGGTTTTGCAAGTATTTGGTCATAAACCAAAGTATTTCAAAAATAGCAAAAAGACAGCAGCAGAAGACAATCACTATAGGGGGTGAGTTTAGGGGTGAGGCTTACTAAAATAACCAGCCATTAGCAGCTGCTATCAGACACTCCAAGTCCATGCTAGAAACACAGAGAGTCTGCTGGAGCTTTTACAGTCACTAGAAGCACATTCATGGCCCTTTTTAAAAGTTGTCTGTGTGTTGCCTGTGTTAACTAGCAGTTTATAGAGGCTTACTCTGTGTGTGTCCTTGAGGGAGTCCAGGCTGAAAAAATATCAAATTCTGGCATAAGTAGATCATTTATAACAAGTCTGGATATCATGAGTAAAAGGCGAAAGAAAACAGAATCTTACAGTCACCAGTGGTTACTAATGATTTCATATTAAAATTTTCATTGCAGAGAAATACTCCCAGTATAGGCCCACATTTCTTGTTATGTTTCCTTTCAAAGAGAAAACATTAAGAGGATTTAGGGATTATATTCAGTACATGCAGTGACACCAGTCCTTTACATATCATTAAAGTTGAGGGGAAATACATCACATTTTGTCATAATTGCCTGGAAAGTCAATGCACCACATGTGAGTCGCTATCTTAGGAAAACACCATTAATTTACAGTGCTCACTCCCTGAGGATTTCCTTGTCGGAAGCTGACAACAAATGAGATGTACCGAGCCGATCACAATTTGCTGAAGGAGCGTCTTATCCTAGATGTTCCTTTGTTTCATACTTGGTACCTATAAAGGTTTCTGTGACATGCAGGCTCATTTTTATCATTTTTTTCTAGAGTATATCTCTCTCAGCCCCACAAATTCACATGGATAAGCAGCCCAGTAAATGCATTCTGTTCTGTTGACCTTAGTGCAGCTCAAAAAGCTCCTCAGTAAAAATGGTGGTCATTATTTAATTTCCCATTTTGTATAACTGTTTATACCATGGACAATAGGCTATTATTTTCAGTGGAGAGATAACTAATAACATAATGCATTAGTGTTATTGCCATGGTTACCAGCAGTTTAATGAACTGGTGACCAGAATTGTGTTTAAGCTTCCCTGATGATTTTACAACCCTGTCTGCTGAAACTGTTGTTTACATAGTATTCAATTATTTTATCAAATATGTTTTAAAGGAATCATAGTATTTTTTCTGTGTACAAAGGGCTTTGACACCAGACCTGTGGCGGTACTGTAGGTCCAGGCAACAAAAGCTCTTTGGTTAAGGTTTAACATCATGGTTTTGGTTAGTTATTTAAAAAGTTGACATTCCTGTCTAATGAATCAGAGTCTTCAAATCAAGAGTTGACTTTCAATATTTAAAGGAGCTACAAGAAACTTTCATTTTGTGTTGATTCTGGTGGCCTCTGTGAACAAAAGAGCAAGTGTTTCCACCTCATTTCATCTAATTTCAAGGAGAATCTGACCGAATCCGACCCGGTGGCAGGCATTAAGAAATAGCCTTCTCTCTGACGGTCTCATTTCTTAATGTGGGTTGTACAGAGGCATCAGTATTAAAGTGAGACTGTTTCATAACCAGTTAAAACCCCTTGTAGTACGTTTAACCAAGCAATAGCATGTTCACTGTGACAATGCTAATATGCTGATGTTTAGCAGGTGTAATGTTCACCATGTTAGCATTTGCACAAAACACAAAGTACAACTGAGACTGATGGGAATGTCACTAATTTGACAAATGAAAATGTTGACCTGATGACAGTGCTAAATGAAAAGTCCGGGGTTCACCAAAGTCATTAGGATTCATCCTCTGGGCACTATGAATATCTGCACCAAAGTTCATGACAATCCTTCAAATATTTGTCATTATATTAATTAAATGCCAAAAATGTCAACCTTATTAAAAACATCATTATGATGATAAATTGTATTTGTTAGTGCACATAAGTAGAACTTCAAAAGATGAAAAGTCTCTATGATGTATATCTGTGTGTGTATGTGTATAAGGAAACAACGAATACCAAGTAAATCTTTGTTTCTGCCTATGGTGATTATTTTTTCATTCACTTTTGCAACTAACATGATGTATCACATCTTTTCATCCTCATACTTTGATGCGCACACAGACCAAAGTCATAAAAGGCACGTTTTCTACACAAACCCACATACACGATAAGGTTGTGATTCTGATGTATAGCGCCATTCATCATCCTGCTGCCTGTGCTGCATCCAAGTGTTACTCATTAAAGTAGGAACTACGTGTATTTCTTGTCTTTACAAACTCTCTGCAGAGTGGACTGAACACTTTAATTTAATTTGCCTCTCCTCGTGCTGGTCAGTGGGAAGAAATTAAACAAAAAGGTTTTAACAAGGACCGTGGTTCTTTGCTCTGTGGTTCAACTGCTGCCATAAATACAGCTGTCCCGTATGACTAGGACATACAGGATAGCAACTATAAGACTGTGTCCCATGAGGTTTTCATTAAAATAGGCAGCTATTTAAATTTTCTGTTCAAGTTCCCATGTGTCCCTTCAGCCCATAACTAATATTGCTGGTGTAACTAAAGGGTTCCCAGTGTTTCTCCCTGCCACGCAGAAATCTTTACACAATTAAGAGGTTCTCAGTTGTAAAGAAGACCCGTAGGGATGAGGGAGTATGATATCTAGTGAACCCTGTTTGGTTTTGACAGTAATACACCTGTGGGAAAGACAGCAGCGAGGATGGTGCTCCGGTCTGGCATTAATGTTTTCTTTCCCAGGACACTGTTGTAATGTGCCCAGCTGATTTGTTACGGCATGATATGTTTCTCTCTGGTGGATCATTAGATCAGAAATTCAACAAAATGGAGATGCTAGGAAAACTAATGGGTGAGAGTAGAATCATTCCCGGAGCAAACATCTACAGGACAAAAATGCGATGTAAGTGGTACACAGGTAAACCAAATCTTTGTGTATTTAAAATGTGCAAAAAGCTTTAAAGAAGGGTGTTTTAGCGAGCAGTTAACTCAGGTCACAATTCATTGATAACTTCACTAAACAGGTTTAAATCTGTTTCAACCTAATATCATGCCAAAGTGTGTAATACGCACGCTGGTCCACCATGGGATTGGGATCCAATGGGATACTTTGTATATTACCATTTCAAAAATTATTATATTTAATTAATAATAATAATAATGATATTATATTATTAAAATATATATAGAATTTCACCTGCATTATCAGCTGTTTTTATTCATGCTTCACCATCATTGGCTTATTCATAATCTTGGCTAGCAGCTGAACATCCAATTATATCCATGCAGGTAGCCACAGCAGCCTTTATAACCATTATCTTCCTGCCAACGCAGTTTGCTGTTGCAGCTGCCCTTACCACACAAACATCCTCCTATTTGCTGAACGTTTAACAGTATAAATGGTCAGTTCTTTGATTTACGTGTGTCTGACTAAATCTGATTTTACTTTGTGTTAAAATCATCAAAACAACATTCAAGTACCGCAAGTCCGAGTGCAGTCAGGACTATTTATTTTGTGTCTTTTAGCACCTCACTCACTCAGCGTGTGTTTATGTGTGAGTGCATATATTTATATATGCTTATGTAAGAGTGTGTGTGGGTGTGTTAAGGCAGAACCAATGAAGTGTATCCTTGCATTGTTTCACACCACAGAGGTGAGCTGACCTTCTGCAAGCTAATTAGGGTTTGCAAGAGCACAGATAATGAGAGGGAAGCACGCCACATGTGAAAAATACATGACTCTCCCATTTACCGACAAATTAGCTGCCTAGATGGTGTGTAACTCAAAACAACAACTGCTAAAGGTCAAAAAGGAGACGCAGCTAGATGGAGATCCTCAGGTTCTCCAGCAACGCCTGCTTTCTCCTAAGATGCCTGGTAATTCCTTTGCCTGTGGGGCCTAATTAGTCATCAGTAAGGATGAAAGAGGGCAGGAGGTGCACACACCTAGATGTTTTTACTCCTCTGCCATCTCCCCTGGAGCTGAGCGATAACATCGTCACCAGTGGCTGGTACTCATTACATCCTGGACTGTCCTGCAGGACAAGGACTGTGACAGGACTCAATTCCTCCAGAGGTGAGGAAGAAGAAAGAGCCCACTGTCATTTATTCATATCACAAAAGTCATTATCCTGGCCTCCATAGCTGTCCGCAGTCCCAGTCTGAGAAGTCCGAGAGACTGCGGAGGACGTCTTCTTAATGGAAGCGGGGAGCAGAAATAAAAGATTATTCACTGAGGGCGTGAAGAGTTCATTCCCGAACAAGACATCTGCCTTTTGAAATGTTATTCCTCAGTGAAAAAGGATTTGATAACACAGGGAGCAACTGGTTTTAAATTGATTTAAAAGTTTCAGAATGTTACATGAAATTGAGCTGACAAAATGAATTTAAACTTTTTAATATAAACTTCTATGCCATAATTGGAAGGCAGGTAATAACCGCTCACCAGAGATCAATAATTTAACTGCAAGTTTGAAGTGTTAATCTGTGAGTCTTCATGTATTTGGATTCTCTCAATCTTTGCTGATCAGTAATATGCTTTATCATCTCTGCAGTACACATCTTAAAGGTCCAGTGTGT
>NW_023339785.1:3972843-3976259 GCF_004916995.1 Morone saxatilis
CACTAAATCCTACACACTGACCTTCAGTCTGAACACATCTTAAAGGACCAAACAGCTTTTGGAGACTAGCAACAAGTCATTGCTAAAGGCAATAAACAGCTCAGCTTCAGGCAGGCTAATGCGACGCGGGGTCATTCGGACATGTTTTCATCACTGTCCTTTTTACTTAATTGGGCAGATAAGATTTGTTGGTGGGTTACGATAATTTGAGCTCCTTTTTGTACCATTTGGGTGGTTATGAGAAATACCAAATGGTGAAACTCTTTTTGAATTATTATTGTTAAAGCTAACATCTGTTTATATGAATGAAACCTTTTAACATTTTCTAAAGATTTTATTTTATTTTTATTTTTTTTGACTAATATACCAAAACAAATACATATGTAGGATACACGTGTGGCGTGTGCTGGGTGTGGGTGTGTGTGTGTGTGTTTCTAGGCTCTGATTGGGCTACATTTTGTCCAATCTTGTAACACTGGCTCTTTCTTTTATGCTTCTATGAATGTGTGCCAGGCTGTTTACGTTGGTGAGATTTGGGAGGTGTGAGCTTATGCCCCTCACACCATTCTCTGCATAGATCTGCCAGGACATTTACTCACGTACAAAGTTGTAAACAACGCCTCATCAATTTTCTGAAGCCCTAAGCCTTTTTCACAACACTAAAGCAAGGTTTAAACAGCTACATGCAAATAAGACAAAGGTGCTAATGGGAGCTCTACACATATCAGCTACACAGAAAATGTACCTTTGTCCACATTGCACATAACTTGAAAGTGTAAACATGTTTTTTTTGTAGGTAGTGGGATAAGAATGGGTTAATGTCTATCTTTACAGAGCTATAATTCCAGCACAAGGAGCACTGATTTATGTTAGATGGCTTGAATTGAGGCAAAGACACAAAATATACTGTTCTTCTAATGATGATAGACAAGATAGGTACAACATCACGACTCCTGGCATCAGAACATCTGAGTCAATAAATCATTTCCATTTTTTAAACATTACGTGAAGCACATTAGTGTTTGTCTGCGGTTTATGGCACGCTACATGACTTATCAAAAGCCTCACAGTTCCTTTATTTTGTTTGAAAATTGTGCCTCTTATTGCACATGAATAAAATGTATTTTATCATTAAATGTGACTATATTTTAACCAGCTGCAGGAAACAGGTTTCCATATTCAGTATATTACACTGGTTAATAAATCAAATTAAACCCACTGTGTAGTATTTTTTCATGTCTTTCTTGCAGATTGTTTAAATGGCTGAAAACAACCAACTAAAGCGTACACAAGGTGTTTTTAATGACTTTGTGATCACTAGTCAGACTCTGGAGATTCTATTAACAGCTGCACTATTGTGGCTATCTTAAACATCATTGTAGCATGGCTCTCTCAGAAGGGAATTTCTCCCTTTTGTCACAAGATTAGACTCTGTTCCAGTGATTACTCAGAGCTCAACATTCAACCTGCAGGTGAGAATTATGCCTATGCATATCTTTGCATATTTAAGCCTGAATATTTAAATGTAGAACATTCTAACCACTGAATATTTTCATGCCTTGATGTTGATACCATGATGTTCCTGGTGTCGCCTCGCTGGTGTTCCTGTGAGGCTGCCGAGAGCGACAGAGGAAGATATATTACTTGGAAAACAGGAAGTGGCTTTATGTGGACCTATCAACATATTCATTTCTTGTATGATGTCGTGTATTATTCCTTAACCTAATTTTTCCTTAATGAGATATCTCAGTTGTTACAAATACTAATTTATTAATTGAACTTGTAAATGGTGTTTAATAATCAAACATCAGCACATACCACATTTACTGCATCAAACTGAAGCCTCTCTTTACTGCAGCAGAAAAATGCTGACTTTAAAGGGCTGCAGTGGTAAGAGAAGGGGTATTGTGGTGCCAGGTTCACTGTTTTCCCTGGACTGGCAGGTAAATCTGGCTGGGGAAAGTGAAAAACAAATAAAATTAAGATACAGTTTGGGATCAGTATTAACTCCATCTTGACCATCAAAGACGTGAAAACTCAGGCCATAATAAATCTGATTCTTAACTAAAAACAAACCTTTGTTTACATCAGAGGTTTATTTGTGTTTTGGATGAAGGAGTGTTACCAAAAATGAGCCAAGATGCAGTCACAAAGTCCATTAAAGTATCTGATTTCTTCTGGTTTCTTCTTCTCATAGGCAGAAGACAAAACTGTGGGCTTAATTAGGACACCACATCAAAAGTATCAGTGTTTGTGTAAAATCTAAACTTTGATCTTGGTGGAAAGACCTGTTGGTTTTAATAAAGAACTCTAATTTACAGGTATTATACTCCTATTGTTGTTGTTAATCACAAATAAATCAAATTAAGAGGAGGAGCTGAGCAATCAGCTTTTGCTCCTGAATGCCAAATTCTTTCTCACAGCTTTAATGTGTCTTTTATTCATTAAATCAATTGTTCTTGTGGTGAAAGTACAGAGGCACATGGAAGCTTAGTAGTTTACACCATGAGGTTCTGGTTTTGAACCTTTCTGATTAGACATTGTGCATTTCTGTATGGATTTCTTCCCAGAGACATAAAAGCTACAAAGACACTTCCACATTGTCCCTATAGTGAATGTTCTTGTGTTGTGTGTTAGCAGTCGGATCGACTGGCAACCAGTCCAGGAAGTCCCCCTGGCTTTTCTCAAAGCAGGCTGACAGGGAGTAGCCAATTATTCCTTTTTCAGCCGTCCTCCCCTATAGATGAGATTAGATGGTAAAGATGAATGGAGTACTTTAAATATATTAGATGCCTTGAGGAAGTTTGGGAACCAATGTAAATAGAAAATATTAAAAATAATACAGTTGACTTTCATATTAAATGGTATAAGGCGAGAAGGGTTAACATTAGGATCGGTGCATAATGCTGTGTTGTGCTATGAAGAAACAAATAACAACACTGTGGTTTAGTGGTTATTCAAAACCACCTGGTCCTTTCTGTTTAGAGTTCTCATCATCCCCTCATACGTCTGTGAGTTATCTACTGCATCAAAATATGTTATGTAGTTGTGTATTAGGAATACCTGGTGAGGTGTAAAGAAAACTCCTGTCGTCACTTTAAGCAGTCGAGACCCTGGTGGGGTGTTTTATCCGCCCATTGTTACTTTTCTTCAGTAAGTTATAACTTCCATTATAACTTGTGTCCACGGAAGTGACCTCT
Source organism: Morone saxatilis (assembly GCF_004916995.1). Classification (NCBI taxonomy): domain Eukaryota; kingdom Metazoa; phylum Chordata; class Actinopteri; family Moronidae; genus Morone; species Morone saxatilis. The sequence goes on from NW_023339785.1 coordinate 3,976,044, forward strand.
AACCACTTTGATTAGGAAGCATTTTGACATACAAGAAAACCACTACATTGCGCCTATCTAGAGCCAGTGTTTGGTTTGTTCCTTCTGGGCTACTGTAGAAACATGGCCTCCACTGCAGGCCACCCAATGCGTCTGTAGAGGAAAAAGGACTCATTCTAAGGTAACAAAAACAGAATCATTCATACATTTAGGTAATACACTAATGAAAACATACCT
>NW_023339785.1:3976304-3979080 GCF_004916995.1 Morone saxatilis
CCTCCTAAATGTTACATACTGGATCTTTAATCCCATCTGTTTGCCACAAACTTCTAAAGTCAAACTAAAGTATGTCTATATACACCAAACGTTTGTGTTTAGTAATATCACAAATTGGGCCTTTAACAGGTCTGCAGTGTTGTGTTGACGGTGCTCCTCACACACTGAATACCAACAACCTGAGAAAAGTCACAGGGGCCCATACATTAAGGGATGTCACTGAGGAGCTCAATAACCTATTTATAATGCAATAAGCTTATGTGGGAAAAACTCACTGCTGACAGCTCCCACCAGGGGCCTCGATGTAAAGTGACGATTCACAAGCTGCTAATCAGCCATGTCACAGCGGTAAGACACGATGCCAAGATCAAGTCTCCATACATCCGCGGCGCTGTCACATCCTCTTCCATTTCGAATGTTAACCGAGCAGTGCAAGGTCAGCCTCCAGCTCTCCCACCGTTCAATCGAGAGGTGCAACAGAAGGAGAAACCTCCCGATTCTTTTCAAAGCCGGACCGACACAGAGGCGCCTTGTAAATATTCTCTTTGATCCGGCCGGCCTGGCACAGGTTGACTGAGATCCAAGCAGGCATTAGAAGACAAAGGGATCTGAGTGAGGACAAGCCACATCCATGCCGAGCTCTGAGGAGGCCAGCTGATCGCACCATCTGGCCCTCCCAAGAAAGCTTGTGCTCCTTGAAAAGCCACTCGACTGATCTGCAAGGACTGAAGGAAGTGAGACTTTGCCACATGACAATAGCTGCTGCTCAGATGTGCAGGGATGACAGAAACCTGCAGTCTATTTCTAGTGAACGCACAGGTTTCAAGGATTAATTCAGCTGGAAGAGTCATTGTAGCAGCATGTGAAAAATGAGAATCTGAGCTTTTGAGTAATGCTGAGTTCTAGGTCGCTAAACTGTTGTTATATCCCTAAATTTAATACCACAGTGTAACTATGTTGCTGTAAATTGTCTCAGTCATTCTGTATCGTTAAGTAGTAATATTCTAATCTGACGTAAAGTTAATACTCATTACCGATGGCTAACTCGCATCAAGTGAGCCATTCGCTACAAATAAGGACAAGGGCTTAACCATGGTATAGACATAGTTTTGAGGACTATATTGACATTTGAATTCACATTTAAAGCAACAGTCTGCCCCTGCACTGAATAGGATAGCTTCCAATGGAGAAAAATTACATAATAAGTCACCAAGCTGGCAACACTGAACCATACTGGGCACAACCAAATCACACACTTAAAGTTTTTCAAAAGAAACAGAAATAGAACCAGCACTCAAAAAAGGAGGACATATTTAACATATTTTCTACTGTATATTGCTGAGGACAGACTGGTAGTTTTTCAGTCAGAATGCGTGGTTACACCCTAGAATAAGGATGTGTCCTGATCAGGCAATGAGTATTTTTCAAAAATGGTTTAATTAGGAATACTGTATGGATTAAGGTTTATGGATTTTTTTTGGGGGGGAAATGCATCACTTACTAGGAATATATCACTCTTTTCTTGAGATTTCTTATAAATCATATCTCAAATCTAAGTAAGTTTGAAATGACAGAACTGCAGACAAGTAATTAAACAATATGTTTATCAAATTTTCTGATGTTATTATATTTATTATATATTATTTTGTTACATTATGGTAGTATTTTTAGTAGAGCAGTTCCTCTTAAACACAGTCTTTAAAATGTGGAAAAATGCAATGTCCACCATACAGAATCTTTTTTTTATACTATCCAGTTACAATTTTTATGTTCAAGCAGTGATATGGGAGCGTGTCTTTACAGAGGAACACCTGAGGTTATAACTGCATACAGCAGCAGGGAAGGGATATTTATCACATGTGGCCATTCCAGCATGATATTTTGGTGTTTAAGCTACCATGAAGATGGCAAGTAGAGATTCAGTATATGGGCCTAGGAGTCCAGGCTAAAGAGGCTGTAGTTATTGATACAAAAGTTGTGATTTTTTTTACAGCCAATTTCCTGCTTCAGCAGCAGTGTCAGTGTATGGATTTTTCTTTGCAACAGTGTGAGGTTCAGACTTTGGGCAGGTCAAACTCATTTTAGAGGAGCACAAGCTACAGGTTTTATTGTGGCTGAGGCTCCTGCAGTTTGCTGGGTATTGATTTATATACTGAAGCGCCAGGATACCTGCTGCTGTTTTGCCCTCTGAGACCTCTTTTCAGACTGTTTTGTTTATATATTTTGCTTCACCTCAGTCTGTAACTGCCTGGATTATTTTAGAATGACTGTGTTGCACTCTCTGAAGGCAAAACAGCTCTTTAACCTTCCCTTTTCTAGTTCCTGGAGCAGTGTGCAGCTGACAGAGAGGCAGCCATGTTGGACTTCTCACCAAGGGCGCTACCAAGGGGGTATACAATGACTGGCGCCCCACTGCCCTCTAACGAGTCGCACATGCATAATATGCTTCTGAGTACTAGATACTGTATTCATAATATGCTTAGATCTGATATTCTACATTTGTTTTTTTCATAATAGTCAACAGCCAAATAGTCAGATCTGAGCAATAAATCTGAACTGAACGGTTGCAGTGCAAATGTAGACTTTGTATCTGGGTAGATTTTGCCACTAGAGATGTTGGGTCTTTTTAATGTTATGCCTTTGCCACCCCCCGACACAGCATAATAAGCTCAGACTCCTCACTGTTTCAGAATCAGAATTAGAATCAGAATCAGAATTTTCTTTATTACCAAGTAGGTTTTTACGCCTACGAGGAATGTGACCTGGTGCAGTTGGT
>NW_023339785.1:3979105-3983659 GCF_004916995.1 Morone saxatilis
AGTTTGTTTTGACCGCCGCTGACCACAATCCGTCGACCAATCCCACTTCCAGGACCTGTAACGCTCTCCTTGTTTTGCTCCCAGGTAGGACCAATTAGTCAAATTCTAGAGACCCTATAAGCGCAATTGACATAGTGTAAAAGAAATAAGGTGGCTGACCCTTTGCCTCACCAATCTCCGAGGATCGCATCAAGAAATCCTTTGTTGAGATTGCCTGGTAATCCATCTGGGACATGGAGAGACTGACGGACCCATCCATAGGGACTATAAAAAACGTCTCGCATAAAGAACAGTTTCTTCGTCATGCCAGCTGGCTCATCTTAAACAAGGCCCGGAATTCCCCGACTGAATACACTGACGGTTTTCTTTATACCCGCCTATTTATCCATAAAGGAAGATAGCATCTACAGTATAACTAGGCGAGCCTCTAGACTGAATTCGACATGTCAACGAAAAGCTAAATTAATTTAATCTCTTGCTATGTTCATAATTCTTTTCATAACTTATCTTATAGTCCCATGACTCTGATATATGAAAAACACACGCTACAGTTATTTCTTTTTGAGGCTTCAGTTGGCTCCAATCCTTGTTCGCTGCCCTTGGCTAGCATAATCCTTTCATCATTATTACTATTATTAATATATTCTATCTGGTTTATTTCTTTTTATCTAATACACCTTTTTTCTCTTTGCTCTTCACAGTGACTGTCTCGCCGGATTTTCTGCAGATTTATGAATCCTGCGAATTTTTGGATAACATCTATATATTATAACTGTAAACCATATTGTGTAATATAGCTATACCTTAGATATAGTTCGTAATTTTTGAGAGCTCAATGAATTATTGTGCAATATTACACACATTTAAACCCTATGCACAAAACAAAAAAAACATCTCCACCAGAGATGAGCCCAATTTCACTAGCACTTTAACATGATTGCATCATTTGAACAAGGCCTTCTGAACTACCACTCGATGTGAAAATAATCAGATTTAGTATGTAACTGGGTCTGAATCAGGTTTGTAAGCTGTTAGATATGGTCTTCATAGTGGATCATGAATAATAGACCCCAAACAGCCATACATTTTCTTTCCCCTTGAGCAAGGACATGTCCAAGACACTTTAGTCAGGTTTCCATCCAAATGTAGTACACATTTTACCTTTCAGAAAATCTGCCCAAGAAAATGCTAATTAATTTATAATTCTTTAGTTGTGTGCTATGTACCCACAGAGATCTAATGGTTCGTCACATACATCGTTTCCAATGCACCAATATCCCTTTTTTTGTTTTCAGCAAATCTAAAAAGTGCATAAAAACGTCGACAGCAATCCTATTTGAAATGCTTGCAGACTTTCAAAGATATTCACATTTTGAGCTTGTCTTGCACATCTGTCAATTTCCCAAAATGGCATGACATCTTTATCTTACCTTTTCTTGTACGCCCACAGACAACCAACATGTGTCGTGACCAAATGTCCAGACACTGAACCACTGATGGATGTCCACAATTATACAAAGGGATCTTAGCCAGACGAGCAGAGACTGAACCTACATCCTTTATGTCACAAACAGAAGATGGAGATAGAGCTATAATCGTGATGTAAACTTTTACTTTTGATTTGAGACTCTTTAACACTGATATTAGTAATAACCCAGAGTAAATCTTCCCACCTTCCTTTTTTTCTGAAGCGCTTACAGTCCAAGTCACAGCAGTGTTTGATGTATTGCATGATTTTTTTTTATTTTTTTTTACACAGCGAGTGAGCCTTCCAAGCGTGGGCGTCTGCTGGAGGCGGAGTAATCCTCCTTGGTCTCAGAATCCAAACAGACCCAACATGAAAGGAAAGTGCAATTACCCAGCCTTATTCCAGATCAATTGGACGCCACCACCAATAAATGTCGAGTTGTTTCTGTTCATTCTGACTCAGCTATCTCATTGGCCTGTGAGGGACCATGTGGGCTTTTTCTTTGTTTCTGGGAGCGAAGTCACGGGTTACAAATAGGTGTAAATAACAGGAATGGATTGATATCTCATTCTGACATACATGATTTCTGTTTATCCCCAAGTTTCTCCGTACTGCTGAACAAGTGAAGTGGAGATTCTTCATGAATCAAATTTTGGTAGAAATGTTGAAAGACACTGAAAATTTACACAAAATTGACTTCAGTATAAACAGAAAAGCCTCTCTTTCACTGAGACTTCCACTCTGTAAATGTGTTATATGTTTCTATACTGTTTCAAGAACTGAACTGTTTTTTAATTGAATGTACGATTTCAGGGGGGGACTATGTAACACCAGTTTAGAGATTGGACACATTCACAGTTACTTTTATCCATATAATGTGTACTTTCCTTGTTAAATAGGCCATTAAATACAAATAGAAATATGGAAATCACATAAACTTTAAAAACCCGGTATCTCCTAAATATCTTTGATCTCTCTTAAATATAAAGAAAACATGTATAACTTCCTCAATATTATTTAATTCATAATTTTCTAAAATTCAAGTATTATTAAGGATCAAGGATAATTTATTTATCAATATACAATACAAGGTTGTACCTCAAAATGTATTAATTTGCCGTTCCTTCATGCTACACATAGGATGTGGGCACAACAGTCTCTGATTTTCCATTGAGTTCCAGAAGCCGCATTAAGTCCAAGCTGGGCCTGCATGGCTCCTATCCTGGCTCTCTACCTCTACTCCTGGGGTGACTATGCCATTTGCAAGTAGTGGGCTGGCCAAAAATGTGGCAAGTTTGAAGGAGCTACCAGCCGCTGCATCTATACGCAGCCATTGTCATCATTTATAATAACACCTTGGCATAATTAGTATGTTTTTCTTTTTGTATAAAGCAAATATATACATGTATATAATATTGTAAGAATGCAACACATATCATTATTATTATTATCATTAATTGGAAATTTTATCTTGAAAGCATGTATACATTATATATAGTAACCTAGAGATATATTTGTTATCATTATTATTGCCTTTTGGGCCTCAGAAATCAATGTGTTCAAACACATCAAACTGACATGAAGAAAACATGTCAGTTTACATTATTTAGGTTCGTGCCAACAGTGGTTACGTATATAACCACGGTTCTCTGAATGAAGATACTATCTGTCAGCTCGAAGCCAATCAAAGGTCCATTTCAACTAATTGTCCACATCAGTCCCTATACACATAACATCTGTAACAGGATACAGGTCACTTCACTCAGACAAACATGGCTACATATGTAATCTTTTATTCTCATTTAGCTTGGTGTGAAATTACCATTTTAAATGTAAAACCTGTCAGACTGGCAAAGGTGCACAGCTCTGACAGTCCAATTCCACAACTCATTCATTCCGGACTGTCACCTTTTAGCTAAATATAGTACAGAGTTTCTGCCCCAAAGTATCCGTCTGACAGGTGATGAAGGCATATTCTGCCACTCAATCAAAGTGACATCCGCTGAGAGACTGTTCTTTCATACCACACAATAGGTGCTTTCCATTAAATATAATATGTATTTTATTCTTTTGGGCTATATAAAGACATTCCTTTCTGTATGCACATGGAAATTAAACCACTTAAAGGTGAACCAGACATTTCCATAAACATGCAAAAAGTCAAGGATTTTGCAGAACTATTTCATTTCACAACAAGTGGAATCTCCATTCTTTCCACTCCAGAACAAACCCACTCTATATTCTCCTCTCACATCTCTTGCATATGAATCCTAAAAGACATAATCCGCCTACACCCTGCTCAGCTTGTGACAAATCATCCTGATGCATGGCAAATTCTCCCATCCTAAGAGGCCTTGAGAGGGCTGTGGTCTACGTGTTTTACCAGTAAGGTTCTACTTTAGCTCTCACTGAACCACAAATCCACTATTTCATCATTAGCTATACATTTTATGCATTTTGCTTTGCTACAATGATGCTGAATGTCTTGTCCTGAAGGGAAAATGGGATTTGGACTGAAAGCTGCTGCATAAAGATTATATAGCATGCATGTCAAATAAATGTAACCACAATTTGTAATATATCAGTCAATATTATAAAAACGACAAACCTTCGTCATTACAAATGAAACTGCAAATGATTGTAATTGTGTCAGAAGAGTCACATGGCATGGCTCATCTGATAATGTTGCTTTTAAATGTTGTAATGTTTATTTTAAAGTAATAAATACAAATCTTACCCTGTTTAGAAAATTAAAATCGCATTGGTTTGGTTACGGGCATATAATGATTTTTTTTAAGACTCAAAACAAAATTCTAAGACTTGACATGAGTCCAAGTTGTTGGTCTTGACCAAGTGACAACTTCCATGGCTGGCAAATGTAGCCAAAGAGGAAGTACCAAAAACTGCAGTTCCTCAAACAGCCACTTGAGGCCACTTGAGTCATTTTCCACAAGACCCCAAATTAAAATGAAAATTTTACAGCAGAAATAAACATGTTTACAGCCGGCTAAAAGGCTTAAGGTTATGCATAATTAAGGGCATGGGTGCTTCAATTGGAATTTCAATTGGAATTTCCCCATTGTGGG
>NW_023339785.1:3983759-3983904 GCF_004916995.1 Morone saxatilis
TAAAGGAATATCTTGTCTTATCTTTGAATGACAGGTGGGTACATTACCAGGCGGCTGTTCTCAGTAACCACTCTTCATTCAGCCCATCTCAGCTGCACCTCCTCTCTGCCCATTTTTGTGTTGGAGTCAGGACTGCTAAGATGGT
>NW_023339785.1:3983966-3984196 GCF_004916995.1 Morone saxatilis
CCTATGGGTGATGTCACTGAGACTACATCCATTTATAATTTTACAGTCTGTGGCCTTGACTTAAGACGTCACTCCACTTTGTTCCACATACAGTATGCTGGACGGTAGAATACGACAAACTAAATTCAATTCCCCTCAGCTGTGTTGGGGTGGTGGCAGATATCTATGGCTACTATGTATAAATTCTTTAAAATAAAAACTGTACGCATCATCTTCTTCATGTTCATTAG
>NW_023339785.1:3984315-3986020 GCF_004916995.1 Morone saxatilis
TTTCTGCCTTTTAACAGGCAGTTTTTCCTTGCCTTTCCTGAGCATGAAGTCTCTTTTAGACAAAGATAAAAACCTTCCTCTTCCTGCGGTACGGCCTAATTTCCACTTACAATGGCACAGATGCAACCTAGCCTCAAGGATGCAAAGTAAAACAGTATACTGTATATACTTAATGTATGGCATAAGGGGAAAAAATGGGCACCAATCTGCATTATTTGTCTCAAGGAAAAGTTTTTTTTATTGCTCGCCTATGTGGATAGAAGTAGTGAAAACAGTACAGAACTGTAAGGTTTAACCACTTTCAACCAATATATGTAAATATTAATATTATAAAATATTCAACAACATGTGTGTTAAAAAATGTGTCTATTTTTAAAGCTGTATTGCAATCACATCAAATGTGTGAGCACAAATAATGATCATGGAGGCAGATATTTACAGTGGGAGGGGACAACCAGAACATCAAAGGCTTAACATGCGTGCACTGCTCCAATCCTACATCTTATGCAAATCATCATGCACGGTTTTACATTTCCAACACAAGACACACACAGAAAAAATCAAAGAATGAACAGGGGAAGATACACGCATGATGATGTAACTATTGGGACGACGCAGCCATGTTTCTGGGAGGTAAAAAAGAAAGGAATCCCAATGTGAAAAAACAAACAAACCAACATTATGGATAAAGTGAGGAGTGACCTGGTTTATTTAAAATCTAGGTAGCTACTGTGATCAAAAATTGACATGTGAAGAGACAGTTTTCAGGCCACACCAGTCACTTGAAGGAGATGATGCAATGATATTGACTTATTGAAGCTGCGCCACATGTGCTATTGACTTCTGAAGTACCTCCTATGAAATAATTGCTCCCCAAGGCTTCTGTCATTTGCTAATCTTGGTGAAATGTTGCATCTGTTTTCTGTATCTGCTATGGGTATACAGGAAGGATTTGAAAGTGTTATAATATATGCTCTATCTTGGCTGGCAACTCAGTCACACAATCACATTTCCCTCTTGTATTCTCTGTTATTTTTCTTTCTAGAGATTTTTTTACCGTCTTGAAAACACCCACTGAAATACATACTGTTTACCTGTTTTCCAAAATTCTAAAATCCCTGTTTTAATAAAAGTTGTAGTAATAACAATTTAGAGTTTACGACATGCAAAGCAAAAATGGCATACTCAAAAGGCAATATAAGAACAGAGAGCCAGAAACTACTGCCAAACAAAATTTTGATATATAGCTATTAAAACATGTGAATATATATAAATATAAAAATAAAGAGAATCAAAGCCCTCAGTGAAATTCCTCCCCTGCATCCTTGCAACAATTGACATTACTAATTACTAACTAATAACCAGTAAATGTTATCCCACTGATGAGGGAGAGCTCGATTCCTATATCAAATTACTGTTTTGTTGCTTGCTTTAAAAGTTTTTTTCACCCTTCAAGCTATTGTAAATTTTCATCAATTGCTACTTCTTTCATTTCATTTCATCTTCTAAAAAGACTCCAGTTTTGAGAGACAGGAATCATTGATCACTGTGAAAATATTGTTAAACTGATCAGGGATCAAGTATTAAGTCTAGCAATCCCTAAAGATCCCTTTGGACACAGAAAAGTAATTTCTGCTCTAATTGCTTTTTCCCTCCCTCCCCTGCACAATACATTCCATTGACATGTATATGTGTGTGTGTGTGT
>NW_023339785.1:3986120-3989510 GCF_004916995.1 Morone saxatilis
TGATGCTGCCACCCCCGTATTTCACAGTTGGGATGGTGTTCTCAGGCTTGCAAGCTTCCCCCTTTTTCCTCCAAACGTAACAATGGTCATTATGGCCAAACAGTTCGATTTTAGTTTCGTCAGACCACAGGACATGTCTCCAAAAATTAAGGTCTTTCTCCCTGTGTGCATTTGCAAACTGTAAACTGGCTTTTTTATGTTTCTTTTGGAGTAATGGCTTCTTCCTGGCAAAGTGGCCTTTCAGCCCATATCGGTACAGTACTCGTTTCACTGTGGATAATGACACACTCTTACCAGCTTCAGCCAGCATCTTCACAAGGTCTTTTGCTTTTGTTCTTGGGTTGATATGCACATTTCGGACCAAAGCACGTTCAACTCTGGGACACAGAAACCGTCTCCTTCCTGAGCGGTATGATGGCTGGATATTCCCATGGTGTTTATACTTGGGTATAATTGTTTGAACAGATGAACGTGGCACCTTCAGGCATCTGAAAATTGCACCCGAGGATGAACCAGACTTGTGCAAGTCCATAATTCTCTTCCTGATATCTTGGCTGATTTCTTTTGACTTTCCCATGATGTTACACAAAGAAGCAGTGTGTTTCAGGTGTGCCTTAAAATACATCCACAGCTGTGTCTCTAATTAACTCAAATGTTGTCATGACATTGACATGACATCATCATCTGGGCTTTCCCAAATTGTTTAAAGGCATAGTAATCTTAGTGTATGTAAACTTCTGACTTTGAAGAAAGTAATAAAAAATTGTCTAAAAAAAATCCTTCTCTCATTATTCTGGCATTTAGCAAAATAGAAAAAAATTTGGTAATCCTAATGGACCTAAAACAGGAAAAGTGATTGTCTGATTTCATGTCAGATAGTGAGAAAAAAAAGCGTATGTGTCTTTTTATACAGTGTATGTAAACTTCTGGTTTCAACTGTATGTTGTTTTTTTCTGAAGTAACTTCAAAACTTCTTCAAAACAAAACCACAGATGAAGCATGTTGGCTTAAAAAATGGGTATTAGTTTAATTCAAAATCCATCTAGATCGGGCACTGACATTGTCGCTTGCAATTGTATACCTGGCTGCCAAACCTCATCTCATTGGCAATGATTAGGAGGCTTGACTAGTCCTGAACTGACTAGTCCACTAACAGAACTGCCTTAATGGGTATTTGAATGTAAAAATGTGTTTCCTTGCAGCTTAGATGCATCTCTAGATGGTGCCGTCCTATTTATGGAAGGAGCAAACATGAGCAAAGGTGGTGTTATTTGCAAGATTTGATTTGTGACAGAATGTGATTCAGAGCAGCAAAGACCGCCCACATCCCCCAGAGCTGTGCTGGATTTCTCTCATACATGTTCAAACACTTCCAAAGGTGTTCAGATGACAGTGGAGCCTCCAATATGCATCACACTTCAGGTGATAAAAAATACAGCATGGTAACAGTGCTCTGACTTTCTTCCTCACTATCACATTAGAAATGAAGTCCAAATATCCTTATCCCAGCTGAAATATTGTAACTAAGAATCCTGCCACTAGCATTTGATTTCAGTTGAACATTCTGTTGCTATAGCAGTGGACCCTAAATCTTAAGGTTTTTAAGTTAATTGTTTTTAGCACTTCAACCTTACTCAGTTCAGAGTATGTATGGCGCATGACCCTCCACAGAACACACACCACACAGTGTAATGGTGACACACTCAATCAATTCATGTCAGTAAATAATCTATACTACTTCCCTTACTTCACTGTTTTCAGTGTATTAAACATGTATTGAAATTATCAGCAGCTGGCTTTTTTTTAATATTGTTTTTTGGGCTTTTCCCTTTATTGGATAGCTGAAGATAGACAGGAAAGCGTGTAGAGAGACAGGGGATGACATGCAGCAAAGGGCCACACATTTGGGATTTAAACCCAGGACTCAGCCTAGCCAGCTCTACCAGGTGGTCTATCTGGGAGCCCCAGCAGCTGGTTTACATAACCTCACCTTATTGCAGTAATGGTTTTATTACTATTGTTAGTTGTCTTTCAAATTCACATTCCAATCATGTTTTTACTTTTTATGCTTCACTGGTGTAACTTTACCCATAAGGATCAATAAAGTGAATCTTATTTTACATTAACTCTCTCCAAACTCATTATATAACATGCAGCATCCCACCCATTGGCTTTCAGTGTTTTCCTAAATCAGCGTCCATTACCAATGGAATTGTGGGAGTCGGTGCTGGCTGGTGCTCACGATGCACAGGTCAACTCATTTTCCATTCCAAGTGGTTGCTATGCAACTACATGATCAGGCGTATGAAGACCCAAAGTAAACAAGCTTTATCCTGTCTTCGCAATGATAAGTCTGAAATAACATGCAGAGCCAAAAGCAGCTGAAAGCTTCATTCAATACACCGGGAGCTTCAAATACTGTGTCATGTCCTATTTATTTGCTGGAGGGTCTGCGGTAAACATCTTAGGATCTCAAGAGAATTAGTTCTCAGCTAAAAGTCTGTCATAATTTGTTCATGCTTTTAGAGTAAAATTCAAACTGTAAAGAAAGTTGAAAACTGAAATGAAGTTATAATTACCGTACACATGAATCAAGGTAGAATTTCAAGTAGCTCAGCTTTAGAGTGATATTCATACAATAAAAGATGACATTCACATCAGCACTCCACAAATCTGAAACTTATCTGCATATAATTACATTAAGAGTCTAGGTGGAGGCGTCTTTCTATCATTCAAATAAATCAAAGTGGACGTTTTAATGGAATTTCCCTTTGACTTCCATCCATCTTTTAACTTTTCTTTTAATCCAAATGACAAGTTGATGCATAAGCCACCACCTGCCTGCCTCTAAGCAAAACAACACAAACTTTACAGAAGTCTTGATCTACAAAACTCTCTCTACAGTATGTGGATGGATGTAACAACTCAAGAGGTGTTCCTTATCAATCCATGAACGGAGTGAAGACATTTAATTAGTTTAATTTGAAGCACTTTCATTAAGCCTTTAGAGGCTGTATGGTTCATTACTGGATATGCAAATATGCGGTACAGCACATGAAATAAATGAAATGTAGTGATGAGTCTGTTTTGAAGTGGCTATGAATACCCACAGGTGCTAATAAATGCATTCCATTGATAACAACAGGACTGCTATAGCTTTGAGGCTGTTCACAACCCATTTCCTGTCTTTCCTGTGTTTATTCATGCCAAGGCTGAGAGGTCAAATGAGTCACGGTGAGTGCTTTGAGGCTGTGCTAGATTTCTTTACATTTGTGATAATTTGTGAATTCCGTAAATGGAGTATTTTCATGATGAATTTTGAGTAATGATGGGAAAGATATTTTCTTTAGCTTATTAGCCCTGTAGCACTGTCGTGTATCAAAATGATCT
>NW_023339785.1:3989610-3995659 GCF_004916995.1 Morone saxatilis
CTGAAATAACTAATCCCTAACACACAATCCACTGTAATTTAGTGGGTGAGTATAAACAGCGTGGTTTGTAGATAGTTATGAGAGAGGAGTCAATGGTGCAAATACATCTCTTCAGTGTGACCTTATTTTTCCATCAGTGACAGAGTTAATTAGATTGATGTCTGAATAGAAATGTTCCCAGCTGGCTAACACAGGTCCAATTGACCCTTTTTGCTCTGTGCTCCAACAACAGTTGAGCAAGCCTTGGTCAGCTTTCTCCCCTCCTGTGCTTAGATATGCTATGTGCTAAGCTCGTTATGTTGAAAAGACGACCACATTTTGAAGATTAAAAGATAAAAGCAACATATATATAGTCACAAAATGCTAGCTAACTAGCTAGCTAGCTAATCTACATTGGCACAAATGTAGCTGTGGAACATTCTGGTGTTACTGTGTGTGTTCAGACTCATCATTAAGCAATTACATTCAACAATGTACAGCTGAACTGTAGATGGAGCAGATGCACATATGCTGAAGGCAGGCAGGCAAGTTCAGCTAATGTTTAGTCTGAATGCACCCTTAGAGAAGAGATGGCGTTGATGATTGGTTGTACAATGCATGTAACCTCCACAAGGAAACCGCTGTTTAACAAATCCTACCAACATCCCACTGGTTTCTTTTAATGACGGATCTTTCCTTAAGCTTAGCTCAATAGTTAAGTTGTCGAAAGTTAACCAGACCTAAACCATATGCAGTCATTTGGGTCATTGTGGAAAGCACTTGTAGCACATCATGGACTGATGTGAAATCACAAGCCATGTAGCATACAGTACCTAAACACATGATCTGCAACATCTAATTCTATCCAAGAGTGGTTCACATTCATTTTATTATGTGTGTGCGTGTAAATTGACTGTACATTCCCCTGAATAAAACCAGTGAAATTAATCTCCCGTTTTAGAGTCTATGAGTGCCCACAGGTGCAAATGAATTGCTCTCAATTGACGACAACAAGGCAGCCATTCTCTCTGCTGCCAATCCGTCAATTACAATCCATTTCCTTCCCTCGTGCTGGCACTCCATACTCCACTCTGGCTTCCTGCGTTTATATCGAGTCTGTTTGTGAAAAGAGAAGCTGCATTCCTGCATGGAAAGAGAATTAAAAAAAGCTCCCCAGAGGCGATAGCACTGCACGGTGACGAGGCAAAGATAGCACTCACAGTGGAAACGGAGCTAAGCGCTCTGGGGTGAACTGTGTTTGTGAGGACTGTGTGCATACAACAAATAAAGGGGCTGTAGTAGAAAGTACACCAGACACACTAGAGAGCTCGATCCACTGAAGCCCACCAGGGCCTGAGGAAGCAGTCGGTGTAATCTGGTGCTTTTCCTGAGGACTTCAGTGACATTTCAGCTAATTGGTTAAAGGTCAATCTTCTTTAAAGTACAGCTGTCACTTAATCAGTACACTACAAGGAGACAAGTTATTGAACTCCTTAAGCTCTTTGTGTACAGTGGCAAGTGTAGGAATCAGGAAACTACCAAGAGCCATGGACAGGTTAGGAGATGATTGGACTTTTTTAATCACAGGTTTAAAATTAGGCAGATATTGTTCATTCACTGCATGTGTATTGCATTTTTTTAAAACATCAAAATCAAAGAAATTAACATCAAAAACATTCATATTAAAAACCCTAAAACCTCAACATTTACAGGTCTCTTATTTCATATAATTGCTTTAGTGTTTTATATGTATATGTATGTCTGTATAAAAATATCACTTTTTTTCTACATCTCAGTGTTTAAAAGGAATTAGTTTAATAGAATTGTACTATTTTCTCTATTTAAACATAATTAGTGCCAGATTAAATAGTTCCCTCCAGGAAACCTTTTTAAGAAATTATAAGAAATTAAGCAGAATTATTAAAATAAAGACCTCTGTTAAAATACACAGTTATACCACAAGAAGTATGCATATAATTTCCATAAGAGAAATAGAATTATGATGGGGTCCTTGGTTTCAAAATGTCTGGAAACAACTTTTAGCCCTTTAACACTGTTTTAAGGCCCCTGACTGCTTGAGGACATGAACTTGTTCCCAGTATGCCAATCCATCGCTGCCTTGAGGAGCACATGGAAATTGTGCAATCTCAAATATTTGAGTAAACAGTTTCCACTACTTTGCTTAAAGCGTTCTGTAAAAGAATCCCACTTTTGAATGCTGTTCATCAAATTTAACAGAGGCAGGAATGAAGACAAACAATGATCAAAGTAAATGCGGCACAAATTGAGACAAAGATGTATGAAATGTTTTATCCTGAACAAAACATTGCAGGTTTGAGTTGTTTTATGACTCCATTTTATTATACACAGAGACAATAAAGCAAAAGTGAGAGCCTGGAGGAAGAAACCAATGAAGCTTCCTGTAAGTTAAGAAATCAGTCTGTCTGAGTTGTCAAACACAGATTCCACACATACAGTGCGAGTACAGTAAACATCTGCACTGTGAGTTGGCTACTCGCAGTAGTCAAAAAAGTCTAATTTGATGAAATATTGCTTAAAAATCGAAATGGACTCATTCCATCCTCTAAAGACAGGACAATAACATTGTTTCCTCTGGTATGACTCATAGCTCATAGTTTACACTGTGTGTTCTGGCTCTTAAAGTTCCTCCGTTTGAATTTTTTCCTCTTTGGTCATTTCTACACTCAAAAAGACAGGAGGCACTTGTTTCATTCATCTTTCCCCCTCTTTATTCAGTCTGTCACATTGCGGTGAGGTTTTGAGTTTGTCTCCAGAGCCTGGTTGTGTTAAAATGCCTCCATGCGAGAATAAAGCTGTGGAACATCCATCTGCCTCTGTGTGCATCTCTGCATCTGGGTTCTCACTCTGATGAAACTGTTACACAAGAACAGTCAGACAGTCTTTTTTTTTTTTTTTTTTTTACAGGGTTTACAGGGTTTTTAGTTTAGTTTTTTTAGTTGTTGTTTTTTTTTTACACCAGTTTCCCCACATGCTCTTCCACCTTAAATAATTATTTATTTAGGAACCTTTTATCAGCTAGTTATTTGGCATTAAAGGATCTTACCCCGTAAAGTGACATGAGGTTTGAGAGTGTTTTTCCTCTTGGATTGGGGAAGATAAAGAGCACAGTGGTTCATAAGGAGTGAACATTTCTTTAGTTATTAAAACACATTGCGTTTATAAAAAACAGGCTCAGAGTTGTTTAAAAACAGTTTGAAAACAGTATCTGAACTATAGCTGCTCTTGTGTTATAGGAAGCTGTAATTCAACAGTTGTTCTTTTTTTATTAATATTCCATCTTTTCCACCTCCCCCTCGCAAGCATCCCTGCCTCCTCCCTCTGTGTCCTTGGGCAAGATCCTGATCCCTAAATTGAATTCCATTCAATGGGATTAGTTTCTGATGAGCAGTTGGCACCTTGTATGGCAACATCTGCCATCAGTGTATGAATGGGTGAATGTGACATGTAGCTTTGAGTGTTCAGAAGACTGAAGCCACTATATAACTGTCCATTTACAGCAATAAGTCACACACTACCAACTACTCACTGACTTTTACTTAGGATGTTTGAGTGGCGGAGACACCAGCGTACATTAACTTGTGATGCATTTATGGTGAAACTGTTTAGTCAGGTTTAGGATAAGCACACTAGAGGACAGTTTATCATGTTTTATCTACCATAGGAGCATCCAAGAGGGCACCAGGGAGGGTTTTCGTCTTACATTTTTCTTTATACTAAATGATCAGTCCACTACACGTACAGACATTTTGAATTCTGCCAATATTTCAGTTTTGAGTAAACAGCTTGATGTCGATTGTTACTCATTCATCCTCTCCACCTGATTACCTGCTCAGTGGAAAAATAAACCAACAACTTTTTGTCACAAGTCTTTTTCTATTACTATCCTTCCCATAAGCAGAACAAAGACAAGAGTATTGAAATAAAGCACACTCTGTGGTATGGGCAGTGCCACTGGGAAAGGAACCCTCAACCCTGCTGATGACAGTGCCTTGCTCCACATATTAAACTACACAGGACCACACATTCAGCTCTCTGAGGTCCCCTGACTTGTTTTTTAGAAATCCCAACAAGCAGCTTCTTTATTTTTCTCTGCACCTGAGCGATTAAACAGTAGCTTAATGGAGTCTCAGGTGACTTCAGTGTTGAGCGGAGCAGGGGGCCTTTGAGAAGGAAACCCTCCAGTTACAGACTCTTGTTCAACTCGGCACTAAAGAGGAGGGGACATGTCCCTGCATTCAGTGTGCATGCTTGAAATCACAGCAAGGGCAAGATTTCCTTATTTTCCTCTCCACTTCAGTTAAGATTGTTTGTGCATCATCTCGCTCACTAAATTGCAGTGTGGAGAAAATTGTTTCAACTGCTTTCCAACTAGGCCATTTGATCAAAGTCTTGACTCGATGTGGCACAAAGGCCAGAGCTGCGAGGAAAATAGACCTGAGTAAGCAGCTAGATACATCAATCCACAATGATTCATTCATTCTTCATTTGAGATTCTAGTCATCGTTCTTCACACACACTCGGAACAACCATCCTGCTCCTGCTGACAAAGTAACTCCTGTAATTGTTTCAGTTGTTCCCAGTGGAGTAGTCCTAACCCGCTCTGTGTGTGAGTGGGTTGTAGGGGATCTGCAGCAAAAGGAGGAATAGAATGGGACAACAATGGAAGAAATAGGGATGGCCATTTTGATTTATCCTAGTTTGATTGATCAACTATGAAGACTTTATTTTCAACCCTAAAAACAAAAGAATGACTCAGAGGAGATTTCTTAAGGCAAGATTCTCTCAAATTGGGGCTCCATGGTCTAATGTGTATCTAATGTAGGGGTCCTTGACATGAGAACATTGGAGAACCAGTGGCCTAAGGGACTTGTTCCTTGTTTGAAAAACCACTCGTCCTGGATGTATTTTTAGTCTACCACTGATCATACAGGGTATGAGTAAGTATTGAATACATTTCAATTTTGATCTGATCTAAAAAAAATATGGCCAGTATCCAGTACTTGTTTTATATTTCAGTCAGGACCAGTGAGGTGGAGCAACCGACTGATGTGTCCTGGTGAATTACAATGACAAGGACATGCATCTATATTCCCATGCAGTGTAATTATACAAAGTGTCTTAATTAAATCCTAATGGCAATATTGCTTAAGTGAAGCAAGATCAACAGTGTTCATCGGAAATGTTCATACAGTGGAATATTTTTATGTTACCTGGGGTTTGATGTGTAGGGCTTGAATGTAGCCTGTGGGATGTCCCAGTAGGTGTAGCTTCAGTCATAATTCTCTCCTCAGACTGAATTTACAATAGTCTGGAGAAAGAAATATGATAGAACGCTATCAAAATCGCAGCTGAGTCCCAGCTATCAGGCAGCAAAACGTCTTGGATGTAGTCATTCTCTGACATATTTGACTAAATCACAGCTCCTCAGAAATCTGTTTTATAGTTTTTTGTTAAAAAAAAGAATGGGGGAAAGTTACTTCTGATACGTACTCTTACTGTGGGTTGTTAAAAAATGATCCAAGAATCAGTCCCGCACTGTCATATAAATAACCTTGGTCCTTGGTTGTTTCTATTTTTGCCTGACCACTTGAGCAGAAGACATTCAGAGGGTGGAGCCTAATTGGTTTAAACCGGAGGTGGGGAAGAAAAGATCAGATGAGTTCAGTGAGAGGCAGATCGATGGGGAGTTGTTAAGATCGCACAGTCAATAGAGGAAGTGGAGGAGCTGATTCTGTGCATTGATGTTATACGAACAACCTGAGCAGGCGGCCTGAGGGGGGATTATGAGTTGAAAGGGGGTGACTGTGTTCTTTGGTGGGAAACGGAAAGTCTTTCTCCTCCCAAGAAACTGCTGGAAGAATGTGAAGATGTCTGTATTTATCAGAACAATACTGGAGTTTTACACTGAACAAAATTATAAACGCAACACTTTTGTTTTTGCCCCCATTCATCATGAGCTGAACTCAAAGATCTAAGACTTTCTCTATGTACACAAAAGACCTATTTCTCTCTCTATATTGTTCACAAA
>NW_023339785.1:3995759-3999449 GCF_004916995.1 Morone saxatilis
GCCAAGTCCCTACAGACTGAGCTACTGCCGCCCCTGTCCTAACTCAAAAGTCGTAACATCTATGACGCTGTAAATTTGGAAAAAGCAGGACAAATGTCAAAAACCTTCAAAAAATAGTCTTTCGCCATCTGTGGAAGCCGAAGCCACCTGGAAGACTTTCTGGTGTGCACGAGAAACTAAACTAAAGTTTTTTTGGTTTTTTTTTTTTTTGCCCATGTGTGACGACCCACTCCACCTTGTTGTCTTGTTCCTGGTTGTGTGGCTTGTCTATGGCCCGGTTTGTGACAGTGTGTGTGTGTGTGTAAAACTTACCAAAAAGCTTAGTTTTACCCCCCATCTGTCCCCAGGGGCAATCATAGACTAGGGGTTACTTCGAGACATAGACCAGTAACAGAGAGGTTAAAGAGAGAAATCCCAGAACTTCAGGAATGAGAAATGGCCTCTGTTCAGACCAACCACTGTTCACTATGTCTGACTCATCTGCAGTCAGAAATAATTTCACTGGTTGGATTAAATTCCTCTGAGCAGTGCTAAAGTCCATGACATTTTTGAATCACATCTTATTTTAAGTCTCTAGTGTATAACATGTAGTTGGATCTATTGTCAAAAATGGAATATAATATTCATAGGTATGTTTTCATTATTGTATAATCACCTGAATACAGGAATCATTGTGTTTTTGTTGCCTTAGAATTAGCTGGGTTTTTTTGAGTTGCTTTTGGCAATGGAGCAAATGTCATCCACTGATGAAGACCATGATATGTGGTTGAAAGCTCTACAGATAGTGAGGGCCTTAAGTTGAAATATTTTGTCAAGGTATGTCCAAGGTCAAAAAGTCTTATGCTGAACTCCGGTGTGGCATTCTTCTGTGTGTCTGTGTGCACATAAGGTTTGAAATATTGGCAACATTGTTGTTATTCCTGCCCCCAGGAACAGATCTGATGCAAAAAATAATGTTTGTAGAGGTAAAACTTCAAACTTCTACTGTTCAGGTAGACACTGTAATAAAGGATCTCAAGACAGTAAAAAAAGTGTTCTTTCTGGGAAATTTGTCTTAATTTTTGCCTAAAAAGAAAAATAATCTTGTCAAGCATGTTTTGCATTAGAAAAGTAATCTGGTTTAAGAAAGTTTATCTTTGTCTTAATAAGATATTACAGATATTGAGCTAGATATAACCTGTAACATATCATAATATCCCAGCAGAGGAACTAGATTAATTACCATATTTTAAGAGTAAGACTACTCTCACAACTTCTCAGTTTAGGAGAAGCTAGTCGTAGTGTTGGAAATGAAGCTGCTGTATAGTTGTTTAGTTTCGGTGCTTTAATTTGAGACAAAGTCACTTATTTTTACTATGCTGTTTGAAGAAATTGTCTTGTTGCAAAATTTCTTTTTGTTAATTATTAATCTTGGATTAAATTCTGTTCAATAAAGTGAACAAAATACTTATTCTAAGAAAATCTCTTAAATAAAATATAGATACTTTTCATTGCTTGTAATAAGCACAACTTACTTTACCTAATTTGGCATTTTAGTTTTGGCAGATTTTCTTGCTCAATACAAGAAAATTTACTTATATTTGTCAATATTTAGCTTGTTTCTAGAAGGGCTGTTTGCTGCGTAAGTTAGGTACTGAATAAGCTGCAGATGTTAGTAAAACTCTTCACAGGCCAAAACCTCCATCCCTAGCCCAGCCCCAGCCCGACAAAGTCAGCAATTTTCCATCCCACTCCCATTTCGACACAAGCATAACTTTAAGCTCTTTCTGATACATAAAAAAATTGTATTATAGAAAACTAAAACATATCTACCAGTGCCCGCAAATATTAACACAGACTTTCTGCACAGCATGTCGGGACGCCGGCCTGCGGTGATTCATTTTTCTGGGTACTGATTAGCTTTGTAGAGCAATAAGCCTCTCTGTATCTCCAGTCATACAGCACCTATGTATACATACAGTCTACATTAGTCTCAGGGGAGGTTGCAATGTTTACACCACAGTTTACCTCTTGTGAATGACTGTGATGCTGCTAATTGGTACAGCCATGAATGTGCCCTCCATGCTTTGTGGGTGTGTATGATTTTGTCTGCATGTAAGAGTTTGAGTTTGAGTTTGTGTGTGTGTCTGCGGTTGCCATGGGGAGAGTTAATACCAGGGCTTTGGGAGATGCTCCTCTGAGTGTCATTACTCCCAGTCCATGAGTGTTGACACCATCTGTAGCCTTACATCCAGTCAACATGGATCACAATCAGCTCTGTAGTTCTTAAATCTCTCTCTCTCTCTCTCTCTCTCAAACTCAAACAAAGTTTTGAAAATTGCTTTGTAGAGCACCAGAAGCTCACCTAGTGGTTGATTCCAACCTGTGGCCCCTTGCTGCCTGTCATCCCCTCTTTCCTGTCTATCTTCAGCTGCTACTAGCTAATAAAGGCAATACAAGCCCAAACATTCTTTTTAAAAAAGAATGGTTTTCAAGTGGTAAATTTGCCTCAGTTGAAACGTTGAATGAACGTTGCATGTCGTCTTCTAATTATGAAAAACATAGTTACCAACTTTTTCAAAATTGGAATTATAAGAACCTCAAGGCAATAAATAATAGTACAGTACACAAATATGAAATACCTCAAAAGATTTTGTTTTGTTCTGTGGACTCCATAAGTGTGAAAGATGTTTTTTGTGTTGCCACCTTTGATGAATTATTGACCTTTCCTTACTCCACTGGCCTCACCCTGTATCACACAGAGCAGTAATAACCTGAAGCAACAATATTGCCAAACCCATAAAGGGAAACAATTGAAAGTAAATGAAAAGAAATAAATAAGAAAAAATGAATTTATAGAAGTGTAAAACTTCTGCAAGGTTTTTCATCCCTGAGGAGAAATTGTCTCTAAAGGTTACATTTTGTGGCTGAATGCAATTTGAGACAGCCACATATTCACAGCAATGTTCAAACTAATTGTGATTTAATGTTACTGGCCAAACTCTGAGGTCCAGTCTTTCACGGAGCTGACACACTGACAAGGTTAAATACTAAACTGATTTACACCAACCATGCTAACTGTAGATAGCAGGCTTTGATTTTTCAGTCGAGGCGAGAGGGGAGACGGACGGGGAGACTGCTGTCAAACCCAGCAGCACTGAGGATATCACGCAGCACAGGGCTGCTCTCGCTGTCATTCCACCCATGGCTGTCTAGACACATCAAGAGAATTGGGCGCTGGAGTACTGAAAGATAACCCGGTGACACTTGCCGATCCCTGCACTTACATCCTTCAAGCATCGAACCGCATCCAGCGGGTCACCCAGTACGAGGGGAACTCTTGTTCATCCACGGTGCTGGCTCAGACTTCCCTGATCTGCTGGAACCCCACAGCTGTCAGCATGTGCAGATCGTCGTTTTAAGGACATAGCAATTAGGATCTCCCTAAAATCGTTTTAAAGCTGAGCAAGGCAACTTTAGCACTGGTGGTCCCAAGAGAAAACTATAACTGGTGCAGTGGTGGAAGAAGTATCCAGATCTTTTTCGTTAAATACCTCCAAAGTACAAAAGTACTGTATTGCAAGTGAACATGTTATTCAGGTAAAAGTGCAGAAGTTTTGGAACCTATTAAGAACCTATTATGAAGAGTCTGCGAGGCATTGATTTGTTTTATGGAGTCACAACGTAAAAAGATTGTAAACCACAGCATTA
>NW_023339785.1:3999472-4001913 GCF_004916995.1 Morone saxatilis
ATGCCCCTGCTGGTGTAATAACAGCGCCATGTGCTAAAGCACCAGTGAGTGAAAATAAAAGAAAGATCTGCAGCCTCCACACCACGGACTTGGTTAATGAGTCAATAATATGGTTTTCCTCTTCTCATTTCACACATCTGAGCACTCCGCCCACAGATACTGACTGAAATAGCTGCCATCTAATGGTCCTGAGAAAACAAACAACTCATCGCATCCTGTTGTCTTCTGAGAGTAATTCCTCAAACTGCGAGCAGCGAATAAAGCCTGGACTCTGTCCCTGCACCACAGGGGGGCCATTGATACAAAATGAAGTCATTTCAAACCAATAATCAAGTATCAGTGGCACAGTGGGGGCGATTAAAGCTTATGCATATAATCACAGTAAAGTATACTGCTGTAGACAGTCTCAACAAAAACTGAACATTGTAAGCTTTGTTGAGTACTGAACAAGCTTTTATGAAGCTGTGTCCATCCCCTATACATTTAAAACCTCATTTAGTTTTCCCCAACTAATGGCGATGCAGAGCTCTCTATCGGCTTCAGCTCCAAATACCAAAAGCTAATACCTGTGTGAAGCTGTGAAGCCACAACTGTCACGCTCCAAAGCGGTTATGTGTGAAATTGTGTTTGAAAATAATCAATTATTTTAATCTGTTTGGAGTAACAGATTGGCAGGATTCCCTACAGCTTCAAGTGCATCAGATGTCAAAGGAAAAAAAGAAGTGAAGTCTTGGTTGTTCACAGGGGTGGAAGAATGGAATTACATTTACTCTAGTTACTTTACAGAAACTTTCTTTTGTGTTCTTGTAAACAACTATTAGCTATATGTAAAGATAAAGGTTTAAATCGAAACCAAGTGTTTTTGAGAAAATCAGTACAATATCACAAAACAAAATACGATACGATATTTTTAATTTTTTTCTTACACCCCTACTAAGTATGAAGTTATGATATTATGATGATATGTGAGGTAAAATGAGTGCATTTGTCTATGGAGTCTGGTGGCGAGCGATAGTAATATTACAGCTGTTAATGGTTAAACAAAAGGTCTCTCTTTGTTCCATTATGTTCAGACACTTAGAATAACAATCTGAGCCTGGCAGGAACAAGCCCTTTTAGTTTAGGATTAATGTTAGCTTACACTGCAGTCATTGCAACCCTTTTCTCACTAATTATTTTTGCACCTACTTCAGTGAATTAAGAGTTTATTTCAACCAAATCCTCATTGGTGATAGTTGGAAAGACTAACAGAGACTTTGGTGAGTTTGATTTTGTTTCTGTCCAATTGTTTTGGTGCTGGTGCTCTGCATGTGACATCCAGTAGCAAGTGGATGTTTGTATATATAAAACCTTTAAAGCAGTAACAAGGAATTTTGGGTTGATTCTGATGGTCCCTAGGGACAAAATTGGTAGTTTTTCTACTGCAGTGTTTCATTGATTTCAAGAGTAATGCGACCAAATCTGACCCGGTGGCAGGCATTAAGAAAGAACATCTATAGAAATAGCTAATGTTCTTACTGATTGTCTCGTTTGTTTATGTCCGTCATATAGAGGCATCAGCATTAAATTGAGACTGTTTTTATCACAAGGATTATACTACATGTATCTGCAGCTATATGAACTGTTTTATATATTTGTCAGAAAAATCAAATCGAGCTGCAGTGTGAGCAGATGGAAACTTGAGGCCCTGACACTGACTGCCTGACATTTGACATCTGCCACAATGCTGTGAGGCAGTTGTTGGTGACAAATGGTCCTTTGACTGATACACCCAGCACCTTCTGCATTGTCCATGCCACAAAAATCTGAAGAGCTTTCCGCTGCTGTGTGCTCAGTGTGAGTAACTTGGCAGACGGATGGCTCTGCTCTCCCTCACAGCTGCTCTGCAGGAGGTTCAAAACTGTGTCCACTCCACTATATGTTGACTTCTGCATCTTTTCAGTTTCAAACTGACAAGTTTATATTTGACTGCTGTGGAACTGCAGTCTGACAGACCCACTGACCTGACATATCACCTTCTGAGGTTGCTTTGGATAAAATGTAGTTTAGTTCAACCATCCACCAGATATAGAGCGACATTCATTCTCACTTTAGCTGTGGTTTGGCTTTCAGCGCCTGATAAAAAATACCTGGCTCTTCAGCTGCTAAATGCTCCACGATGTTTACCAGTTGTAGTAGCTAACTGTAACCATGTTTCCATCAACATATTTTTGTTAGCATTCTGAAGTATTGCATTAGAAACGGTTGAATAAAAGAATTAAAAAATAAACTGCTGCCCCAGAAAAAAATGTAATTACCAAACTGCACAAGAGGGCACCACAAGCCACAGATAAACAGCACTATTGCACATCTTCACAGGATACTGCAACCAAGCTCTTCAAAAGTTTAATATGGAGCAGTCTTTCAGAATTGCCCTCTGCATGTGTCTTCTGATAGGGTAT
>NW_023339785.1:4002013-4014810 GCF_004916995.1 Morone saxatilis
TATCTGACAGTAAATCTAACCATATCACCAACATCTGCAATCAGCAATTAAAACCAATGTAAATATCAATTGATCACAACTTTTCATTTTTATGATTTTCATCACTGGAAGTGTGACCCAAAGGATTGCTTGTGTCTTTCTCAGGAAACATGCCATAGTGCAGCCATGGAGCACTCAATAAAAGAGCTGGAACGGGCCAGAACAGAATGTGAAGGTGACGATAAGCGATTTAACCAGACTCTGGAAGCTTTGAAGGTGGGAAACGACTGCTATGAACATGTGAGTATTGACAGTTTTGTATTTCCTTATAAATTACTTATATTTAAGTTTCACGTTCCAATACTAAACCAGCCTTCTCTTCTTAGACAAATGCAAACTCTTCAGAGTGCAACTGGGAAAACAAAACTCACAAATGTGATTTTAGTAACAGTTCAGAATAGTTTTTTTTTTGCCTACATTTCGAGTGTTATTTAACACTTCCCGACAAGCAAGCATGATATGGTTGGTACCAACGAATGCCTTAGGACTAATAGTTTTATATAGTACAGTATATTAACTCTAGCTTTAAGACTGAGCCTACCGCCTTTGAAAGACTAATTCTAGCCACAGACGTTTGTCAGCACAGAGTTGAAGAGGTTACACCTGGAAGTTGGGGGGACAAAAAGTCAGCACCAGGAGCACTTTTAAAGGCATTTATTGATGAAATACACACTTAGGTTTTGACAAAAGCTTCTGTAGTTTTGTACGTAAGAAATTCCAGCCCCATTCTAGACCCAAAACTCCTTGAATTTAATGTGGCAATGGAAACCATTTCATTACATGTGCAATAAATAACAATAATACAAAAGGAGGCAAGGAAAAGGACACCTGAACAAGTGCCTGTGTTAACCTGAAAACAAACAACCAAAGTCTGAGAAAACTGTCACAGACAAAAACGGGGAGGAAAGAAAAGAGAGAGAGACAAGACTAAAATATAATCCAGTCGTTTTGTATTTCGGGTGCATTAGTGTATGTTCTGAGATTTCCTGGTCACCCTCAGGACCAGAAGGCATTTAGTGACCTGAGGAACTGACTGGAAAAAAGAAAAAAAACTGTTAAAAAATTAAATATTGGAGTTCTATGCTGAAACCTGGAACCATCTGAGAACCGTGTATTGCACATTTTCCTTGCAAATACAATAACCACATTGCCAGATTCACACAATTTATTTTTGTTGTTTTTTTTGTTGTTTTTGCTTGACCTAAAAAAGAAGACACCTATGTGTTTGTTATACACAGACAGAGCATTGCGTAGACATTAACACACTTTGAATAATACAAAAAAAAGGGAATTCAATTGCAAAATTCATAATTTAAGCCATTTTATGCATGAGTTCAATATAGGTTTCACAAAAAAAGAGAAATACAAAATTTGTGAGCAAAAAAGGAGAGCAAATCTCTTCTCAAAAAATTCAATAACCAAGAAACTACTGCAGAAGTCACTTTTTCAGCATAAATAAATAAAAAAAAACTGGACAGATTTATCGATGACATCTGCTATGGCTCATCGGGGCATGCCACTGTGAGGTTGATAGCTGTGGACCGATTTCCCACTTTATTTGGGAATTACTGAAACCAGCAGTCTCAATCTGACACTCATACATAAACAACAAAGGGGGTGGTTTTCAACTACTGCGTCTTTGAAAAGAGGACTTTGCTGATCCCGCCACCAGTGAACAATCTCTAAAAGCAACAGCCACGACCCTGAAGTGGTAAAACAATCCATAATTTAACCAGTCTTTTGCTTTTCAAACCGCACCACCCATGGCGACGTGATTCAGTGCACTTAAGCATGGCGCTTTTCAGAGTGGAGCAGCCTTTTAGAGCAGGCAGCAGCTGCAGCAGTGCATGGCCACTCCGACCAGACAATATATTTTTTTTTTTTGGAGTGTGTTTCAGTCCGTGCAGTCATCTGAGTGACCCTTGAGGTCTCCCTCGCCGTCACACACAAAGCCTGCCGGTGAGATTACTGAGTTTTAGAGAGGACTCAGAAATGAGGGAGAAACAGTGAGCTGGGCAACAAAGAAAGTTATCACACTCCCCGAGTGGACACTTATGTATGAGTGGACTGAACAAAGAAGAGATATTTTAAGTTGCCAGCAATGATTCTGCTGCCAACAAGCTAGAAATGAATGTAGAGCTTCTGAGACGAGCTCAGTAAGCGCATACAAAGCAGCCCGAATAAATTGTTTACTTGTCTTCACATCATGGTGGTAGGTACTGGTACGGAGAGTCCATGTGAAGTTGTGAAACCACCTCGAATGGAAATCTCCCACCCCCGCTCACCCACAGATCCTAGCAGGAGTTAACAAGCAGCATGACAGGCGTTCAAGGTTGAAGTGGAGAAGATGAGGCCGAGAGCTGGAGCTCTGACAGATCGCGGGCCTCCCCTCCGTGCCGGAGACCTTTTGGAGCCGATACGGAGCCCTATCTGCAGCCAGGCAGAGTCGAGCCTCCTGTAAGCCTCTTAGCTCACCTGTCAAGCATAGCCGCACTGATGTCTCAATGTTGGTGCCGATAAAAAGCATGAACATCGATCCATTCTGGTGCAGGGGAGGTGGCAGATGCAACATTCTCTCTCTCTCACACTCACACACACACACAGATGCCGAGAAGGTCAAAACTCCCTATAGCTTGTGAGAACTTTGGGAATACTAAAACAAAAATCAACTGTAAGTCATACACTGTTAGAGATGGAGGCTCAATCTGACTCTGAGGAGGCCCACACATCTCACCAGAGAAGCCTATAATAAGTGTGAGTTTCTCTTTGAGGCAGGAAATTGCAGCTGGCACACCCAATTTCTCACCAGTTTTCTTTTATTTTTCACAGCATCAGCCCCGTCACAGTCTATGATTTATTTAAATTTGCTTTCCAGAGCAAGCCCCGCCAACAAACCAATGAAAAAGAAACAGAAAAAGCCAGCACCTTCTTTATCTGCACAGCGAGACAGCTCCGACAAGAGTAGACAACCAGAGTACAGTGCAAGGACGTTTGGGGGAAAAGGCCGACAGGAGAACTTCGCGGCACAGTGCTTTTCTGTCTCTGACTGAATCTTTCTTGAAAACTTCTGAAGTTTGAAACAAGGAGTTGTTAGCACCATAGAGAGCACAGCGGCAGAGACAGAGCATTTCTGACCGTCACTGTGGCAAAGACCCCAACAGTTCCATCAGGTTCCCCATCCGTCACATAGATCACAGGGCTCTTGGAACAATACTCAGTACAAAGGGACGAAGTGAAAGGCTTTGTTCACACTGCAGCCTTTTGTGTTAACATCCACACATTAGAATTTTGTGTATATTTGTCTATTGTGTGATGTAACAAGAACACAGGAACCTGCAAGCTGTAAAATAGACAGTTCCACAGAACATCACCACGTAGGTAAAACATTCATGCTGTCATCAGTTACTAGTTTTAGACCTTGCACATGAGATTCTGTTTGGTCTCATTTCCACTGTGTTGTGTTTTTGTCCTACATGGTGACACTTATGACAAATCGAGACAGTTTCCATAGGTGACGGTTCGAGATTACAACGTTCAATTAAGTCGCAAGCCTTGTGTCTACACAGCCAGCGCTGTGAAAGCAGTACATCTACAGAGCAGAAGCAGCGTCAGTGCTCTACATAGGATGCATTCAGGCCCAGAATTGAGTGTAGGTCGCCCACATTGTGTAGCACCTGGGACCTATTACACAATCACTGTAGTTGTGCGCATAAAACTGAAGTGTAAAATTTGCTTCGAGTTGCGTTCAGAGCAAGTAAAACACTAGCTGTTACGTGGGGATCTGTTCCTTCAAACGTGAGACCCCTCCTGTAACACTACTAAAGATCAACATGGTCAAGATCTAAATTAAGAAGACAAAATGTTTTCATCTGATGTGAGGGGAAAACTGTAGTACAAAGCTGCAGTGTGAACGCAAGCACATCAAACAAAAAAAGTTTAAAAAAAATGAAGTTATGAAACCTTTGTTTCAATGCCAATCCTAAACAGTACAGAGCAGTGTATGCAGTGTTCTGCATATACAGAAATGAGTGTGTTGATAAAAACTATTTCTGTTTGTAGTCACCATTACAGTAGCACCTTCGTGGTGGGGGTTACAGCTTTATCACCTGAGGAAAAAGCTTATGCACATTTATCATAAACAGACTGAATTCTTACAGGAGAACCAGGAGAACCAGGAGGTGGCGACACTTTGAACATGACAACGACTCTGGTTGGGTGACGTGAGGAGCAAAGACTTTACAGAAGTTACAAAATAACATGGAACATGGTATCCGCCATCCCCGATGTTTAACAGCATTTCTCAACATCAACATGCAAACCAGATCACTGACGTCTCTGAACACTGGATAATTACATTAGCCTCATTTTTATACAACAGCCTGTGTATACGCCTTTAACACACCAAGTCTGCACTTGCACAGAGATAATGGAGACAATTATTACATGATTCCTGTGGGGATTTTCTAACACAGTACTCTTTCATGAGCTGACAAGCTGGTAAGGCTCATTGTTTTTGGTTTTTAATCATTTTTATCAGCTTAAATTTCTGAAGTTTTGTCTCATCAAAAAGTTGTTGCAAGAGTTTACAATGAGTGTTTACAGAATGTTTCACCCAGCCTTGAAACAGGTACACCTCCAAGCACCTGGTGCAGGTCGGAACCAATCGCGTACTGACTCCAGGCAAACAGGAGGCCATCTTCCTTTTAACCTTTTATTAAAACCCATACTGTCTGTTAGGATTTTAGGTAGGAGAATTGGTATGAAAACTAAAAACCAAGAACAATGAACAATTTACATATGTGACTGGATGAATGTCCTTGAAACATAAAAGTTACCAAGAGAAGTAATATTAAAGACTGCAGGAGGAGTTTTGGTTGAGCTGGTTAGGTACAGACCTGTAGGCTATAAAAACGTTTAATACACACGTCATAGGTCCTTATGTGGCAGGGTTCCTATACATTTTTCCATTTCCAAATCCCAAATTATCAACATCTATGATCCAGCATTGTGTATCTATCGATGACAATAGATGAGCTAACTGACTTTGCCTCGAGACTATCCAAAACTGCACTTTCCACAATACTGGGAATGATCAGAGCAGTTCCAACATATGTGTATATCATGGATGGATCAGAGTTTGTGTTTTCAGAGCTTTCAGACTGGTGGAACCTACCGATGGATAGGAACCCTGCATGTGAACATACAGACAAAACAGCTTGTTGTGGGCAGGTACAATGCAAAGGGTAAATAACTGTCCTTTAATTACTGATGAGACAGGTCAGTGAGGTAATACTACTTGAGGTCTGACACGGCGTTTAGGGGTCCAGTTGTGGGAGGGTTAAAGACAGTTTAGCTTTGAATGTTGCGAGTTAAGACATTTCGTTGTTAAACAGAACATTGGTTTGCTGTGTCACACAGTTACAGTAAGAACAGCATGTTCCTGAGGAACAATCCTCCTCAAGATTAAAACACACATTTGTAAGCACCAAATGACCGATCAGTAGTCATTTTATCCAGAATTACATTATCAAAATGTTCGAAAAACCTGTGCGAAACCTGAATGTAAGTTATTTCTCCAAAATTTGTGTCTTGTGAAGTCAACAATATTGAACACTAGCTATCCTGCAAAAAATTCCAAGTTTTATACAGATTTTGTGGAAAAAGCTATATTCACTCAACTTTCAAAAATGTTCTTAAATTGACTCTCTGAAACACTGTGCAGCTCTGCACATTTGCAACTCCAACTGGCAGTGAGAAGAAACTGAAAAATACCCCACAAACACAACGATGTGACGTCAGTAATCTGTACTCATGCTCATCAAACCGGCCTGCCTGTGGTGCTTCTTACTGACGAAGTCCTGCTCTGAAGAGAAAGCTTACAATCTACCAGACGCTTTATATTTTGCTCTTAAATGAGAGATTCAGTGGGCGAGCAAATGTCCGCACTAATCACCAGAATTTAATTTGTTCAAACAAAATAAGGTACTCTACTCTGTTGCATCCCCGCTGTTAAGACAAGTGAGACTGGTGTGTTGCAAAAATCATGTCTATTACAGCTCTGAGTTTTGCAGTAAAATGTGAGCAAACTGAAATGCAATGTGTTTAATAGTGCCAGCAACATCTGCTGCTAGCAGCACGACCCAAGAGCTGTAAACATGTGGGTGTATCAGTATTTGCCTGCCTGGTGCTGCTGCAGAAACACAAGGATGGATATTAAGGACTGCATGGTGTGAAAACAAGATTAAAATCACTAAAAATGAACAAGTTCTCTGCCCAAATATTGCATTATGTTATGTCATGCAGGCATTTCTGAACATGACTGTTTTTGTGGAGCATTATTGTTGAGACAGAATTGGTTGATAATGACGTCCAAAAAACAAAAAAAAGGAAAAAAAGGATAGCTGTATTCCAGGTCAGACGAGGAGCATGGAGTTGGGAGGGGGTGGTTGAAGCTTTCTTCTTACCAGCCCTAAAGTAATGCTATGAGAGCAATGTAACATACTAAGACCCCACACACACACAAATGGCAGAGGATTTGATATATCTGTTTTGTGTCTGTCTCAGACAACATAAAGATGCATTTATATATTTTGATACTGATACTGAGTCTGTCTTTTAAAAATCCTAATTTATCACCTCCGGACACTTATCGCCCCCCAAAATATAGCTAGCACTTCTGGGATCCACTCTTTTTTTTTTAACAGTCTAAAGTCTCTCTTACTCTCTTCAATCTCTCTCTGTAATGACATTTTATGTACAATATTGGTATATAGAACATAAATTACTACACAAAACATTTTAGCCTATTCACAATTGACAATCATCAAGAACCCAATAGCAAATTAGACAAAGCCAACAAAATGAAAATAAAAAAAAGATTCAGAGACAATTTACTTGATAAACAGCTTAAAATTGATGCCTGTTATATAACTTTTTCCATATACTTTCTGTGCTCCCAAGATGTGTCGAGTGTATTGTGAAAAGAGGAAAGAAAAAACACCTGTTATAAAAAATGCCCTCCTCTCCTCTCAGTCTCAGGAGGATGAAATCTGCACGAAGCTCAAAAAGACGGTCACGTGATTCCCGACATCTTGTTTGCGTGTAAACAGAGCACCAGTAGTGTCTTGGTTCCATGTGTCTCTTCTGTACAAAAGTATAAATATATGCTTTCTCTCCATTTTTTTGTTCTTTTTTTTTTTTGTTCACATATCTAGGATGTAGCGGACAAAAAATGGTTGTTTTAGTTCCTAAAAACACACCAGTGTTGCAGTATCTGTGCTGGAGGTTGCCAGTTTTTGTTGTATTTGCCCTCCCCGCCCGCCCTCTTTAGATCCCGATTTGCTGGCTTGTGTTGACTTTTACCGTCGGGTGTTTGCTTGGTGTTGGTTGATCGTCTTTGCATAAATAAAAAGGTTTCGGCACAGTCTGCGGCCACTGGGCCAAAAAATAAAAAAACAACAAAAACAAAAAACAACCGTTGTGTCCGTTATAGCTACAGCAGATCCATCTTGGGTCTGTAATGGAGCAGGAGGGGGGATTTCTGGAGGGAAAAACAAAAACATAACCTCAGTATGAGCAGGTTCTGTTAAAGCCCTTAATACGCCGTTGGCAGCAATTAGCTTATCGACTCTACCTACGCAAGCTTGTCTTTTATTCAACCTTCCAAAACCAAAAATATGTGGGAAAGTGTAAGGAATCGATGTTACTGACGGTAGCATGTCTGGCTAACTAGCTTACAACATAGGAAACAGTGTTAATCTGTAAAGTTAGCCACGTCCACTACAGAGGAGCTCTGGTGCTGGATGCTTCTATATCAGAGCTTCGGTCGACATTAGCAGGCATTAGTGAAACTCAACACTTGACTTTTTCATTAAAACATAGTTCAAAAGTGATGTAGTAACTCCTTACGTATGTATATAGTAAAATCTAAATGGTGTTCAGCTCACTAGTGCTGCTGCTACATTATTTCCGTGTGACATTGACGGACTTTCTGCCTGGGAAATGTAGTTTTTTTTGGGGGGCACTGAGTTAGCATTGTCTCCTGCATTTTGATAAGTCAGCTGGAAACATTAAACTCTGCCAAATGACGTTTTCAGCCAACTTATGCATAACTAACCTAGCATTGATTAGCTGGTTAGCTAGCTACAGCTGATAAAACACACCAGAGAGGCCATTTTAGCCTAAAAACAGACTCATTTAAATTAAGGACCAAACTGTCTGTAAATATCAACATACCAACCTATCACCACATTATACCACAATGTTGGTCTTTTTGAAGCACAACTCACCTTAAATCTCCATCTTGTCACAACAACAAATTTCAAAGTGTGGTCCTTTCCCAAGATTTCCTCGTTGCATAAAATGTCCAGCTGTGAAAAGTCAACAAAAGAGCAAATCAGTGAACCATTTCTGACCTTAGAGTGTTTGAACATAAGTCTCCATTTCCCTACGGAGAGGTTAACAACATGACTAGACTGGTTAGAGGCCTCTGCCATTGGATTCTCAGGCTGTGTCTGAGAAGTGTGAAAACCACCACCCATTTCCCTCTGCTCCCATTTTCAGTTATAACATCACTGTTTCTTGGAGAGGAAGCTTATTCTGACATGGAGTGGCCCCTGGCTCCCGTGCAGCAGCGGGGCTTTTTGGGAAAACACAGTTCAATAGTGAACACGAGGCTGGCTCGCCAAATCTACCGCTCCTCCTGTGAAGTCAACATTGATATTCTGCTGAGCAGCGCCTCGCATCTGCATCTGCCAGTCAATGCTGTGAGACACAGAGGGAGGGGGAGGGAGAGAGAGAGAGAGAGAGAGAGAGAGAGAGGGGCTGGAAACAAACACTGCCACAGCGCCACCTGCTGGCTCTGACTGGAAGGAAGCTCTGATGGATAAACACCAGCCGGCCTTTATCAGCACAGACAGAGCCGTGGAAACTGTCCAGAGACCAAAAATAATCCAGAGGGACGGCTGGAGAGCTGTGATTTCATCATGAAAGCCAATGAGGGCTTTTGTTTCAAAATAAAATACATTTCAACTACAAGAAAGACCATCCCAGATCCTCCTTGATTTCCTTGTACGAACCAGAAAACTGAATCACAGCTTTGAATAGATTGCTTCTAATCCTCATCAAAATGAACCTGCAGAGAAGGGTAATGAGACTTCTGCATTCAAGTCCATTTTTAAGAAAAACAAAAACAAAAAAACACCTGTTTAAGCTTCTCAAATGTGAATATTTGCTGGTGTGTCTTCTACAATAGCAAATTGAAGGTTTTCGACTGTCAGTGGCACAAAACAGCCTTATTGAGTATTTAGGTTCTATTAGTGGAGATAATAAATAATAGTTGCAGGCCTAAAGACAAACAGATTATTACACATTCTATTGAGATAGGGACAGGAGCATTGTTTAAAATGGTCGTTTCCAAACCGGGGTTTAGGACCCCCTAACACTCACAAGGTGAACCTGAGGGGGTCACAAGATGATGAAGTTTTTGCTTCTTTCTTTTGACATATTAGAGATTATATTAGAGAGTTTGACTTCCTCAGGACCTTTCACAGTATACAATTAATCAATCAAAGAATGGAATACTAGTCTAGACATACTAGACATATTGTAGCTATCCAATGAAACCAAGCACAAATATGGTGATTTGGAATTGATCAGATAAACCGAAGGTTCCTTTTTGAGTTAATATCCCACACTTGACTTTAAGATATGTAGTCCCTTTGGAGGATTAAATAAAGCTTGTTAAAGAGGTTGGTAAGTTTCTCCTATTCCTTTATTCAGGCGTTCCTGCAGACACATTTAGATGGGTGACAGGACCACAACGGTGGGTTTACAAACACGAGGAATGAGTAAATGGCGCACTGTTCTCTGACAAAGCCAAGTGTTGTAACGCTCTGTGCTTGGCCCGCCGCTGAAAACAGAATTGCTTCGAACAACAGCTTTTGATAGTCAATAGAAAGGACAACAATGGCTGGTGGGGAGAGCGGCTGCCTCGCCAAAGTTGTGCAATGGAGGCCGACGATATGATGGAGCCAACCCACTCATCTCTGTGACAGCCAGTAAAAAAAAGAGACGAAAAATAAATAAATAAATAAATAAATGGAGGACACAAAGGCGTCTGTGATGATTATTCACGGCATTTAAAAATCCATCTGTCAAATGATCGCCCACCGTTCCCTCCTGCTGCTCTGAACGGGGCGGTAAAGACAAAAAATAGAAAAATTACCACATCTAGATATCATAAGAGCTCGTTTCCTGCTAAATATAACAAACACAAAGGCCTTGTATGAGTCAGTGCATCGAAGTATAATAAAGTGACCTTTATGCAAGTTCTTGTGATTAACTAAACTTTCTGTTACACATGGCCCACATTGCCCAGCTGGTGCTTCAAAAAAAAATGTAAACAAACGCCAAGAATGAAAAAGATTTGTTCCAAATTTCTGCACTACACTGATGGTATTGACATTATTTGTTGCATCGTGTCACAAAATGCTGTAAAATGAATATCCTAAATTAAATTCATTGAAATAAAAAACAATATTTCACCTCGGCCACTCTCCTATTGTCCCTCTACCCAGTCAAGATCCTTTAATTAAGAATCATTCGTGAGCTGAGGTGATTTTCTAATATTTAATACGTTTCATATTTCTTCCCTTTGTGCAGCAGACTAATGTAAAATTTGAATATGCACTGCAGACCTTTTCAGAATGGTAGGAGGTGTGACCTGCAGGTTAAATCTAGCTTCAAGCAATGGAACAATTCTGACTGATGCCAAATGTTAGTTGAAAGGTTAAAATGTAGAGAACTCGCGTAAAGCAGGAAAAAAAAAAAGAATCACTCGCTTGCATTTGTTTGTTTATCCTGTGATCTCTGTAGTTTCACAGTCTTATCTCTTCACTAGAAGCACATTTAGCTTGTGACAGAACTACAATGGTCCCCTCTCAGTGCACTTCTTTCTGGGCTGATGGAGCGTGTTATTATCTGTACCTCATTAAATGATGTCAGGTTAAGCTTTTTGGCGATGAACTTCTTGAGGTGGAGGACTGTGGCTTGTGCTGAACAGCGGATCCACTTGCGCTTCAGACCTCGAAGCTTGCTGCTGTTGCACTCCAAGCAGATGCTGACCTGTTAGAGGAAACACAAAGATATAAAAACATCAATAAAGACTGTTTATAAGGCATTCATAAAATGGCGGCAGTACAAATAGAGCAAACTCTCGCTTTGGTTGACAAAATGACCATTCCTCTGGCGCTACCTTCAAAGCAAACTTGACATTTTTTGCCCCAGTAGTGTTTCAGGATCTATTTGCAGTTCTCTCCATTTTTCAACTATTTAACTATTCTATCTTCTGTTGTGTAATTCAAATTGTTGCCTCACATACCACAGCCTTGTTTGATATCAAAAAGTGGGAAAACAGTAGGAGCAGTGATGTTTTTGAAACCTGCTTCTGGGCTTGCAGCTAAACATGAGAGATGCTAAGTATTTAGCATATTCTCATTCTCTACTGACCCCAGAGTTACTCGTTTTGCCTGATCTTTCATGAGTACAAGCTTAAGGATTAGAAAAGGACAATGTGATAGCTGTTTAATTCAGCCTGACACTGGTGCTGATTTCCAATTCTGCTTGTACCACCCATCTTGCTGAACCAGTATGGTCTGTGTTTTGCTTATTGTATTCTTCCATGCAACCCCCCCGAGGTGAAACGGTAGGTGGTTTTGGCAGTCGGTGATTGTAGGAGTCAGAATGCATTACTGCCACTGATGTCCTGCCCCCACATAGCAAAAGACAGAAGAGAAGGACCGAAGCCATATATTTCTTCATTGTGGGTGTCCTTTCTGTCACACTCTCCCTCTGTCTGTCTCTTTTAATCCCTCTCTATTGAGGCAGGAAAAAGCAACATGACCCTGGTTTCTGCTTAAACGCTGAAATCATCTCTCCTCAAATAAACACTGGCAGCGTTTCAGTGCACCTTCTATAAGCAAAGAGCAACACCGTAATATAACTGCTTTCCAGTGGCGTTGGCGATGAGGGAGGCTCATAATGTGAAATAAAAGCCTCGGTGGTGATCTGGACTCCACAGCGGCTCCATGGCAGTTTCATTACATTACAATGCATTAGTGGCGTCGGTGTGGAGCCAAAGAGTCCTGCTACAGCTCTACACACTCACAGACGTGACTGATGCAATAGTGAGGCATATCAAGAAAATATCATGCAGAGAAAGCTTAACATTATTTTACGGGCTCATTACTGAAGCCTGAATGCTTGCAGAGGTCTGAGGCAATACGTCTACTGGTATTGTTTTTCATAAAATCTGTGTGTGTGTGTAGTTGTGTGTAAAAGAAAAGCTTGAGTCTCTCCGTGTGAGAATTGATGTGGACCACCGATAAATCAGGCATTGAGAATTCAAGGCACGATTAATAATTCAGAGCAGTGCTGCGTTGTCCAGTTTCTCCGAAGTACACTCTTTAAGCTCAAAATAACTAATTCATTAAGTTTATATCTTTTTCTTATTTTTTCTCACTCCACAGAGATCTTACCCTTACTTCTAGACATCATCTGAAACAATGCTACTTCATGCTTTGCATGCAATGTAGGGTTTTCTCTGATTCATTGAGGCTCTGTTGTAATCCTTGTTTACTGTTCTTTGTTTGCCGCCTTTGCTTTTGTTAGCTTTCTCTGGCACTGCCTCACGCCCCAAGGTTACACTCTGAAAGGTCGTCCAGAAGACAGCGGGGAAGTGTTCTGGAAGTCGGCCATGC
>NW_023339785.1:4014828-4019480 GCF_004916995.1 Morone saxatilis
TGCCGGTTCCTACATCCTAGTGGCTTCTACATCTCCAGTGACATCGTGATGGGGGGCGGGCAGCTTTCTGGGACTCTTTCGCCCCTCATCTTCATTCTTCTTGATGGCAACTGCTGCTATCAATCCTCCGGACCTCTTTCTCTTTGCTTTGGTTCAAATTGATCACATAAGACTATAAACCCCTTGAGATGAGGCATCTTGTTTTGCATTTTCTAATGTTCTCTCTTCACAACTCTGGTTTTCTAATGCAGTTCATCTTTCATTGTGACACCCTCTGCTTTCTACAATCTGGGCTGGTTGCTGCATTTCTGAAAAATGAAAGGGGCTTTTAAGGACCTTTACAGCATGAAGTTATCTGTCCTCAAATGTCTCTTGACTCTTTTACAACTCACTCTAAGTTAGTACAAGCAAACACAAAAGTGGTCCTTCAAGAAACCTATCAGGAGTGAGCAAGTACATCTAAATGTATTGTTTTTAATCAGGCGACCCTTCTTGTTACCCGATAGTACTCAATTCTTCCAAACAACTACTTTGTTCTGAAGATAAGCTGTTTAGAGTGGAAACAGTAAAATGTGAGACCTCTGCACTCACAAAATCTATTGATAATCTTTACGTAGTCTGCACACAGAAAGAAATGTAGAAGGTTCCCTGGAGAAGGTCTATAGACGAGGTCCTGTGAGCCGGTACCATTTACACAAACTTCTTATTCTTGCACAGAATGAAAGGTTAACGACAGGATTTTACAACTCAGTGAGGTTATCACAGTAGCACTCCCTTTTTATGTCACAGCGGCAATTCTATGCCCTGCAATTTCTGTCAGTGTTTTCAAAGTAATAAATTAGAAAACTATGGGGGGTTTTCTGGTCTCCCCTTAGAGCTCAAAGATCCCTTACTTTGCACATATCTCTAACATCTTATTCCCTCAGTTTTCTCTCTATCATCCTCTCATTTCAGCCACTGCCTTTACATTCTGACAAGACTCACCTCTTACTCATAACTCTCACAACCCCCCACCCTCTCCAACAGGAATTATGTTCTATAATTTTCACCCTGCATAAAGACTTGTTTTCATCAGCCAATCTTTTTCTCTCTCGATCCTACAAATCTCTCATTTTCATCAGTCATTCCTCTGCTCTCTCTGCTCGCTCTCTGTGACATTTCACACGCCTGCATTCAGCTCACACAGACTGCCGTATTAGCTATTCTGAACGCATTCTGCACCGCTGCCGAATATCCAAAGGGCAAGAACTTCACCCTCATCGGGGCAGCCTGTTTTCCCCACATGGCAGTGAAGAGCTGCCTGATTGGAGACAACCGTTTGCTTTTTTTAAAATCTGCCTGTTGGGTTTTTGTGCTCTTAAAAACGATGACTAAAATAGTATAAAACCAATTTTCCTCAGCCCGTGCAACATTGCGGGGGAGACGCTTTGTGTTTCTGATACCCTCTGTCCAGCACAACAATAACTGTGCTCTCTCTGCATTATTAATGTCATTTTGCAGAGCTTGAGAATGTGCCAGAATATAAATGAAATCAAGAGAAGCCCATTTCCATTTTAAATGCGTTCAGTGGATGGCAATGGTGTGGCTCTGTGGTGTCTGTGGATCTACACAAATCAAACAGCCGAAAAACCAAAGACAAAAGAATTCAGTAATTGTAAAACAGTCTGGTAAATCACATGGGGGCCACTTTTGTAAAGGCAATAATTGATGTGCAGGCTTTTAAGGCAATTGTACCCACAATTATCGGCAACAGCATTTTGTTTCCCTTTGTGCTTTTGTTACTGCTTTGTAACCCACAATTATTTTATCCAATTTGCTTCTTGTAATCACTGCTAAAAGACAAACCAATGTGTAGTGCTTCCCAAATTTCCTTGTATATTATATGATTTAAAAAAGAGCTTGTTTAACAAAATGACATAAAAACAGGTTCTTACTTACCTCTAGTGGCATCTATCCATGCAGATAGTTTTGATTTTATTTATCCATGTTCTTAGATATCTGACTGATATGTCTGCCTCCATACTGCTAACATTAAGGATGAGATTATGTTTGAGGTGCTCACAGCATTAAACATTTACATCTCAACAATTCTATTTCCAGAAACAATGTCCCTGTTACTCTGATTACCAATACATTGAAGTGCTGATGTTGGTTTGAAAACAATTTAGGGTTCATAGGGACCTTTTTTGGGGTAGAAAGTAGTTTGAGTTTAAAAACTATTGA
Organism: Morone saxatilis; assembly: GCF_004916995.1. NCBI lineage: Eukaryota > Metazoa > Chordata > Actinopteri > Moronidae > Morone > Morone saxatilis. Next base: position 4,017,052 of record NW_023339785.1, read on the forward strand.
CAGTCTGAGGATTATTCAGGGTAACAGGGACTTGGAAAACTGGACGAAAGAATGGAAACTTTGCTGTTCAATTCTTTATATATATAATGGAACAGAATTTAATTTACCCACATTGTACTGGAAAAGGCGCAGATTACTCAAAACCTGGACAGACAAAATCAAAACTATCTTCATGGTCATCAGGGGGAAGTGATTATTCCTTCTATGTTTGACAAATCAAACCTTTAACTGACTAAATGAGAAGCTGGTCTTTTAAGAGTCCCTGAGAAGAAATCAGAAGCATAAATTGCTGTCCGTGTGTAAGTGAGGGATTACCTGCTCGTCGCTACGGTGATAGTCGTTGTCCTCTTCTGGTTTCTCCTCTCCTGCCTCCTTATTGGCCGTGTCTTCTGATTTTGCATCACCTGTGCAGAAAACCAAAAGGAGGAAGAGCATTGAGCTGTCGTGTTTCTGAATAGACATTTGCTGACCAGAGCAGAGCACAGTAACAGATCTAAACATGCACATATACATCATGGACACTGCATCTGCTTCTGTTCTTGCTGCAGTCAATCAGGTTATTGAGAAGCATTGTTTTTTCTCTCAGCATGCTCATTAACTTAAGTCAAGAGGCTTGAGCTTAATTGTCGTCCATGGTGGCTCTGTTAAAAACAGGAAACGGGTTTGTTTGTCTCTGTGCAGATTTAAACAGCCTGCAGCCGGTGGAGCGTAAAAACACCTCCTGCAGAGGTCCATTTATAAGGCAATTACATGTCGGAGGGTATCAAAGCATCCTTTATACGACTTATCCGCTGTCTGGGCACGTCTCTAATACAGGAAAACTTCTAACAAGAAGGAAAACCCGTTCATTCTCCGTACTGATTAGCCTACATGAGGGCTGGCATCAGTAAGCGGCAATCTCTGGTGAATGAATGATAAAATAGGAAGGAAGAGAGTTCACACACTGTGTGTCTCAGAAATGTGTTCAAAGTGCTGCAAGAAAGGTAAGGTGATGTTTAATAATACACCACACAGAGCTTATGGTTTGGAGCTGTAAGAGGCCTGAATCACACAGTACACCTCGAGTCAACTATATTTAAAGAGTTTATGTGAAAAGCTTACGCTGGAGGGAATATGATTTGAAGAGGTTGTATACATTTTATGAACGTTAATTCACTAAATGTGTCCTGCAATCTGAAAGTACCTTTAATTCCCTCTGGAGAGTAATACTTGAAATTAAATGTAGATGGACGGATCGTAAAAATAAAAAAAAGATTGGGATCTACAGAGCTGTCAATCAGTGACAGAATGTCAATAACATCTTCAGCAGGAATCCAGTACATTCCTGCCGGCTTCTCTAGCTACAGTAACCTAGTAGTTTAAATGTCATATAAATGAATGACCTAATTGCAGAATGGGATTAAAAAGAATACTAGTTAACACAGCTAGAATAAAGTTAGAGAAACCTGACAATTACAAGTGCATGACTTTAGATGGGGAAGGTATTGCTGTAGCAGCTGTGCAGAGGAATAAAAGGACACACCATTACTTGTACCTAACATTACCTGCAACTAACATTTACTTCCATCATCATTAATCTGAGAATTACTTTCTCGATGAATCAATGTGAAAAATGCTCAAACATGTCCTCAAATTGCTTGTTTTGTCTGACCAACACTGCAAAATCCAAAAATATTTGATGATATATTACCAAAAAAACAGCCAATCACATCTGAGAAGCTGGAAGTAAGGAATGTTTGTCATTTTTGCTTCAGAAATGAATAATTAATCAACTAATAAAGTTATTGTTGATAATTTGCTGTGGCTTAAACCAAAGCTGTAACCTTACTTACTGTGTAATTTTAGGAAAACTGTAATAGTATAAAGAATACCACCGTATGCATACAAAAGTTAACTTCTTTTACTGCTGCATAAAAAAAGGTTTACAGTGGGACCTGCATCTGTATTTATCACAGTCCCTGTAAAACTGCTATCTGTTACAGGGAGCACAATCAATGGAATGTTTTAGAGAATCGATACAATATCATAAAACAAAATATTGTAATACTCAAGTGGATCGATATTTTCTTACACCCCTATTCTACAGTGTCATGCTGTCTCACTACAGAGACTTTATATAGCCTTCCTACTTTAATCTGGTTTCTTGTGTGCACATGAACACAGTGGAGGACAGACACCTACTTTTAAAAGCCCTGTGAAGCAGCAGCTACAAAGTTGTCCACGACAGGTGTGGTTATATTTGTCTTCTTGTTGGCTGTAATACTGTAGTAATATTGAATTTTTAAGATCTGAAACTTAGTTATCAAAGTCAAAGTTGCGGTGCTGTGACAAAATTGCTGCACAGATAGGTATTGCTTTTCTGTAACCTTTAAAAACAAAAGAAATTCTGTGTATTCTTCGTGGATTCAGTGGATATAATAACATTGTGT
>NW_023339785.1:4019541-4020935 GCF_004916995.1 Morone saxatilis
ACATCAGCTCAGACTGCAGATGGGATTGCATTCACCCCTCTGTGACCATTTTCCGTTCAGGCTAACTGTCACCAATTCCACTGAGTATTACTGGAAAAGGTCTTAGCTTGCCCTGATGTCTCTGCGGTGATTGTCTCCAGAGCTGGCCTCACTGATTGCTTACGAAGAGGCCCTTGCTCTTATTGTTGTGTCTCACCTTCAAGCAACCCTGGTGTACCTCAGTGACTCTAAACAGACATAAAAACGCTGTTTGTGTTTCAGGTAATGGGATGATTGCTTGTGTCTGGGGGTTTAAAAAAAAAAATGAGCAGCCTGTCTATTAAAGAGTTTTTTTCTGTCCCACTCACTCGCTCATTTGCGATCTCTCACATACAATTAAATCACAAAGCCATGTACACTGACGATATCAAGTGAGTAAACTAGCCGTGTGTGTTAGTGTGTGGGAGTTTATTTTGTCATGAAAGAGAAAAGTGCACTCAGCAGACTCATCATGGCACCCTGTCCCTCTATTTTCTTGCGTTAAGTGCTCAGGAAACCAGGCAATTTAGAAAAATGAGTCTGTTGTGTGCTGGTGAAAAACAAGTTTTTGTCCTGCCCGTGTCAAGTATTGCTTGGAAGAAAACTCACTGTGTACCCACTTACCTGTTAATGTCACAGTGCCATAATTGGTTAACATTTGGGTCTATGGTGCATATTGTGTGTTTTTCTGTGTCTTTGTAACACCTTAAGACTCCTAGGATTTAAGTTCCAAACAATTAAGGTTTTGCAGTGCAACACAATTCTGCCACGTCACACAGCATCATCTCATGCCAGTCGACACCCATAGCACACTTTGTGCATGTCATACATACAGAGGAAAGAGTAAAGGTACAGTTAAGTAGGCAGAATGTGCTGAATCTGCGTTTCTGAAATGTTGTAACACGTCAGTGCTGGGAAATAGTTAGACATTTGTGATTCCCGATGAGTCGATGAGCATCAATCCACAATAGTACCTCATCAGTGTGCATTTTTACATAGATTTACATGGATTGCCAGGCAAAACAGACAAACCTGAGCCCCCAGACTCCCCATAAACCCCAGGTTCTCAGGATAATCTGATTAACTGTTGTTGTTTATTAGGGAATTGGGCTGCCCTGGGCTTGGGATTAAGGCGGAAACCTTGAACAACTTCAGAATACAAACAACTTCCCCATCTTCCCTAATTTCTAGTCTTAACTCTGTTGCTGTCTGTCTAATAAAGGCATACAATGTCCAATATCTTTTTAAAGGTTAGAGACTTGTACTGAAGGTTTACATGGTCTTATGGGGTTTTCTGTTCTTGAAAACAGATGTTGGCATTTCTCTGCACCAAAGTCACCAAGACCGACTGTAACAAATCAAATCAAGTTTATTTG
>NW_023339785.1:4021096-4022466 GCF_004916995.1 Morone saxatilis
AGGAGGACACCTAAGAGACAGTACTGCCCTAGTCAGAACTGTAGTAAATGTATTGGACATAATGTTACCAGCATTACCATTTCTGGCCCCGAATTCAGCTCTAAGGAATTGGGGGGTGCTACTCTGTCCTGTGTCGTTAGCAATGTGCCAGAATAATTTATTTAACTCAGCTGGTTAGAGAGGACCCCAGAGAAAGTTTCTCTTTCTGAGGGATTCTGGATAAATGAGCCTTTAATTAAGTGTAATGCGGTTCCGCTCGGCTGGCAGGGGCAACATTAACAGAGTGCCCACTGTTGCCTGAAGTTAGTGTTGTGTGATCTCTGCTTTACCATGTGTTAACCTTGGTTTGCCATTCTTAAATAAGAACTAATGAGGAGCATCCATTTTCTCTGACTGGAGAGTAAAGGGTGGAAGTAAACAAGCCAGAGTCAGGCTCTGCAAAAAGTTATTTTCAAATCCCTGTGGTGATGCTGGATGTTAAAATTCTCACCATAGCTTGTATGAAATAGTCGAAGAGATGTTTTTGGCCTTGTTAGTGAAGCCACCTGGCTCTAAAAACCACAGTGTCAGCTGGTTTTGTTTGATTGTAAGAGACAGCATAGCCTCTAAAAGGTCACTCGCTGGGCATTTAGACTGTAAGACTGCTGTCCTACTCCGTTCTGTGTAGGAGAATATGTAGTATAGTGTCAGCTGGCACTTTTAAACAGTCGTAGTCTTTGCAATTAAGAAGACAAATGCACTAAAACTATGGTACAACATAGTCCAATGATGTCTGAGTGGGCAGTATCATGTCATATTACAGTGTTTTTATAATGTTTAGACTAAAATATACTGTATTTGTACTGTAGGTACAGATGATAGTAATGTGACATTTTCAACCTAACACGTGATTTAGCTTTTGGTGCGTGGAGCTGGGAGCTGGAAGCCAACCCTCAGACCAGCTTTGAGGTGGACTGGATAATCTATTTATTTTCTCAACTGCACTCAAGTTCAACAGCAGCTTTCACAATTCACAAAACACACAGAAGTCAGATATCAATACACAGTCAAATGTGTCAAAAGGTAGGAAGAGAAAGTCTTCTAATGCACAAAAACAACTCTTTATTGACCCAAGAGTGAAAAACATCCTGGTCAATGAGCCTCCAAACGATATGCACATTTGATTTTCTACAGTTTTTCATGTGTTAAAAGTCAAAAAATATTTTTATCCCTACCCAAGGCTAAAGACATTGTATTTGTTTGTGTTTTAGCCAAATTGAAATGATGGTGAAATGCAATCGAGGAGTACCTGAGTATTTCTATTGGCGTCTGCGCAAATGAACCTTAAAATGTGTTTGTGTATGAACATGTATGTGTATTTGTGTGTGTGT
>NW_023339785.1:4022566-4033574 GCF_004916995.1 Morone saxatilis
GTGTGTGTGTGTGTGTGCTGTAGCTAAACTGTCTTCAAGCAACGATGCCCAGGAAGCCGAAGAGCAGTTCCACTTCCATTTGAGCCTTAATTACCAAAATCAGAGAGGGGGATTAAGCGAGCGATTAGGCCTGCCAGCATGACAACCCTCTGGGCACACATTTACACCAGCCCTTGGAAGTGAGCTGGTACGGAAAAGCCGCACAACAAGCGGTCCGGGGACTCATTCTGATTGGCTAAATTGCCTTCATCTCTACTGCTTAATGGCTTCCGCTGTTACTTGTGGTCTTGCTTCTAATGTTACTCATTACAAGTTGGTGGCTTCATGCCTTATATAGTACAATGAGAAGAACCAGACACTCACGCTGCCGAGGTGACAACCTTTTCTTGGGCTCTGTCCAACAGTTTTTGGTACTAAGCTACTTATGATCATGGATTTTCAGGACGTTACAATTTTGCTTGGCATCTCCCACTTACTGCTTAAAAAACGCAGACGAAATTGATTTAGAAGTGGAAGCTACAATTTGTTAATACCATTCAAAGCCCATCTGATGAGGGAAGGGAACATTCCCTTCCCTCCTATTCCTTGTTTTTGTTGGGTTGTTTGATCACCTCAGACATGTTTATCGCTACTAACATTTGGACAAATTTCTACCCATAACTCATAAGACAAGATAGAGGTATGCAACACCTTTTGGCATGCTGTGGCCTCCACTACATTAAGGGCATGTTGAACAGGGGAGAACCTGGTACAAATCAAGCTACTAAAGCCACCAGGGGTAGTTACTGGATTCACACAGGGGATGCTATCACTAAAAAAATTATGTGCATATTTGACCAGACAAAACCAACTATCAACCTTTATTATGTATCATTACCAAATTAAGACTGAAACTGTTGGATTCCAATGTGTCTGGTTGGGATACATTTTCACATTTTTCAATTCAAGACATTACAATCACTAGTGGGTTCCTTTTTGACCAGACGTAAGAATTCATCCATGACAGTATTTGCAAGGAATGACCCAAAAACAAAAATCTGTCTGTGTATCCTCTGAGTGTTTATAAAAACAACCGAAGGAGCATGTGTGGGTAAGGCCGTACCATTGCGTTGATCTAGATGAGTCTTCATATTGCAAAGCTCTCCTTTAATGTCTCCAGGCACCTCCATCCCCAGTTTCTGATAGAAATCCCTCTGCTTCTTTATCTCCGCTGCATAGGACGAGGAAGAGAGAAAATTAAGAAATGACAGGGTCGTTTTCTCAAGGTCACTGCTGTCACTGGGCATTACAAATTCAGCGGTGTGTGTGATTATGTGTGTGTGCACTATAACCTGCTTCATTAGGTCTCACAGCCCAGCAATTTAATATTTTATTAAAAATCATTACTCGTGGATGGCCAGCCAGTTTGTGAACATACATACAGCAGGGTCCGCACAGTTTTCAAAATTCAAGTACTTTTCAAGCACTTTCAAGGTACCTAAACCAAAAATGTCCAGACTCTGAAAACCTTTAGCATTAAATTTAAATTGTTACTATAAATGACAGAATTCCTGTATACCCACAGCAATCATTGTATTTTGTCACCTTGTTTATTTTACCATCTGTTCATATTAACTTTGATTTCATGTTTTGATCATTATCATTATTTAATGCTTGCTAATTTCCAGAGTAAAGGAATGACAAGTGCAAACGTCAGGAGACAGCAAACAAATGACAAACAACAACTGGATCGCTTAATTTCAAATAACCAAAGACTTTTGGTTTACATGAGTGATTGTGTTAATGAACACCAGAGTATGTTGAAAATCAAGACTTGTACGAACCCTGAGACATAGATACTGGACATCGGTAGAGCACAATGCAAGCTAGACTTTTGAGGTTATTAGTTGGATCTCTCACTGGGTGGCTTCATAAGTAAAGACAGTAAATGGCACTTACCCTCTTGAAGTCCCGGTACCAACTTGTAGACAATGTCTTGCATTGTTCTGTCATGGCTAAAAAAAAAAAACAAGAAATTGATTAGTTACCTTATTAGTTGATGAGAATTAACATTATGGACCAACAGCATTTGAATTTGATATCCAAAGATAGCCACACGTGTGAAATATTCCAGAGCACTGTATGGTTTAGGATTTAAAATGGTTTTGTATAATCTACAGCAGTAGTTCCCTATCCACAAAGGAGTCAGTATCATTTCATCTGAAATATATCTATGCTGCTACAGAATACATGTTTATTTCTTCACCTATCCGGGCCTCTAAAATGAGTTACAAATAGACAATGCTTTGTTTAAAGAAGTCACAAGCCAAGAAAGGCTGGCAACCACTGATCTACAGTACAACTCTAGGCACAGCTAACTGTGAAATCCCTGCCTGATAAAAACCAGAAAATATAAAACTGACACATATGGATCTACGGCAAACATGTTATATTAGGCTGAAAAATCCAAATGGCACCAGCTCTCAGAGGCTAGTGTGCAGCATATGCTCTGTCAGTCAGAGTGTTAAATAGCATTTCACTGTTAGCCAGTGCCGGCGACACAGGTGCACAGTGTGGGCTCAGGTCTGCCATCACCATGATGGTGCGTTTTGGACAACCAGCCGTGGCAGCCAGCTAACGGACACGACATGTTGAGTTTGCTGCGGCGTTATGGTGGAAAAACCACAGAAAAATGTGGCATGTTTGTCTCCCCTGCTGTCCACTGGGAGAGTCACTGTATCTGGGGCCAAAATTAGCTGCTTGATGCTGAGCCTCGCTCCAAAAAGCAGCAGAACACTGACCCCTGCTGGACAGAGCTGGGAGTATCATTCTCACAACCAAGTTTGGACTGTTACTGAGCTCTGCTGTGTGCAAATGTGACAATTAGCATAGATTCTAAAAGTCTGTCCGTCATTCTTCAAAAGATGTTTCTTTATTATTCGGGGTTGATGGTGGTGGAGATCATCGTCTAACATTGCTCAAAATGTGTTGAGATCTGATGACTGTAAAGGCCATAGCATATAATTCACATACCATTTATTTAGCCCTCTTTCTCGAAAACATTTATTCAGGTTTCCCCTTTTTTTGTCACCTGTCTGTAGGTATATATGTGTATTTGCACCAGGTATATAAACTATAATCTCACTACTGTTACCGTTTAATTGGCGTGAATGCTATATTTTGTCTGTCTTGCAATAACATTGATTTCTTGTGCTGCTATTTGAAAGGAGACTTTTACAAGGGTAAATAAAGGTTTAACATAAAAACAGTGCTGTAAAGGCAAGACGTGGCAAATGTATATATAAACAAGCAGCTACATTAACTGATTTCCATTGTGCCACTATAAAATGCATAAAGTGCGTTCTTTGCAGCTGTTTAACATAATGTTCAGTATGATTTTGTGATGGTTTTATTGTCATAACCAGAATCATTCAAGTATTAGGTGAAAAAAATAAAGGATTAAACCCATCAAGTAAAGCCACACTCGACAGTACAAGGGGCAGGATTAGTTCTGCTCAGCTAATTCTCTGTGAGGAGACGTCTGTGTGATTTTGAGTTCAATCTCAAACATCAACTTTGATCAATCCTCTTGATGAGCAGATGGGGTTTATCCGTCATCTGTTGGGCGTTTTTGCCTTCAAATCACTTGTGATGTTTCCCATCAACTCCAATTTCCTGCAAACAATGAGGCAAAAAACAGCTGTGCGAAGAGCTAATGTGTTTGAAATGGAGCATTTCCTGCAAAACAATGAGTCTGCAGACAGCGCAGTTTAGGCTGTAATGACTAAATTGCTGTTACACATTAAGTTTGTGTGTCGCATTAATCAGACGTTAACGCTTGAGCGCTCAGAAGGGGCACGAACAACAAAATCCCTCAGTGAGGAGGATTCAGTCTGAGTGAACTTCCCAAAACAGTAAGAAGCAGATGTCTACGTCTTCATTTTTACCTGACGAGAAAAACTTCATTCAATACTATTATTTTAAAGATAAGGTGCAATTTGTTGTCATTTTTGAAGCAAATTTATTCAAATATTTCCCAGCTGTGCTTGCTGAGGCCCCCTACAGTTTCATAACAGTCACGCTCTGTGTCCACTCTATCAGCAGTGGTGAGCAGCTGTCAGTAGTTACATTAACTTCACTGTCTGAGCTACGATAATGTATAGTCGATGTTATTATTACAAAGATCCACTATATCTCTACAGTATTATATAGCTTCTATTGTCTGTGTGTGGTATTGAGCCAATGTTCTGTTACCTTTAAATTTAATGATGTCAAGTTTAAAAATGTATTTACCGTTTCCCTTTCTAAAGACAGTTTAATAAAAACTACATTTACCAAGATCTTATCAAGTGTGCCTGTGAAAATAGTTCTGTTATATTTTTATGTCAGCCATATGTATAATATGTACATCATTTTATACATTTTGTATGTATTTTTATATGAAATTCCCTCGCTTTTCTCTTCCTGTTAAATGTTTAAAGATATCCGAGGGTTCATCTTGTATACATTTGGGGCAACTAGCCAACTCCACATTATGAACAAGCTGACTGTTATGTGTAACAGTAGCTAGCAGAGAAATGTCATAATAGGCAGTGTGTAATTGGCAAAAGGGTCCAACTGCAGCACCCCCCTCAGGCCCCTCTCATGCAGGTATTATCACTCCCTGCCGGTAAGAGAAATGATTGTATTACTTCTTTATTTCAGATGTCAAGATGTCAGTATATAGTTCACAAAACATTATGTGAAATATATGAATTATATTTATATTATATGAAGTATATGACTGAAACATTTACATATGTTAAGTTGTGTTTAGAAAGACCCGTTCACTTCTCATAATGTTGGTGTCTGGAAGGGGCTCAGACAGATAACTAACTACAAGCCCAAAATTTCATTGATTTTAATCTTTTAAAAGCCTGGCAGTTTCAGAGGAGTGCAATGCTAAACTGGACGAGTACTCTAAACAGAACGAGAGGCCTTCACAGACTCACATGGGGGAGCTGATACCACCGACTGATATGATGATATTACTGTTCATTCATTTACTAATCATAAACAGTAACAGCCTTTATTTAAGTAGGATCACCGATCACAGGAATGAATTACTAAAACCACATTAATTAACGTTTGAGTAATATGAAAATCTGCACACTCTCAGCCATCCATGAGGCAATCCACTGAAAGATGTAATAGTACTTTGCATTTAATGAATAACTGCATATATTATATATTGCACCTTATAGTGTATGTATTTTTTAGAGGCTCATCTAGGGAAGAGAATTATTAATTTAACCTTTTTATGTTCACATATGTAACCCTACAAAAATTCACAAAAATACAGACAACCCTCAGCTGTCTGCAGAGGAGAAGAAATAAAATGGAGAAAGGCCAGCAGCACTTTGTTCCTTGGTAGTTTATTCCTTACTGGCAGTGCACTGCTGATGCTCCCAGCGGCAGTGAGCAGCTCCCTGCACACTGATGGAGCACTGTCAAAACCTTAGAGAGAGGGTGGGTGGATTGTGTGGTGTGTGTGTGTGTGTGTGGTGTGTGGTGTTGTGTGTGTGTGTGTTGTGTGTGTGTGTGGTGGGGGTCAATTATAGGTTTGTGAGGTGTGAAAGCAGAAGGAAACAGAGAGAAAGACAACATGGAAAAGCCAACCTACCTGTGTGTGTACGTCACCTGTGCGTGTATAACATGTGGTCTGCGTTGTTGCGTGTGTGTGTGCTGTGTGGTTGTGGTGTCCAGAAGCAGAAGAGTGTGGTGTCTGCGGCGGCTCCCTCACTCACCCGATGTACTGCAGTGGATGGCTCTGATGAATAACAATCCTACACGTGGGGCACGTGTTGTTTTCTTCCAGATACTTCACTAGGCAGCTTCTACAGACTGGAGACACACACACACCACACCCACACCACCACACATCAACACACACACACAGAGTCATGGTTACTGTCCGGGCTACAGGTGCATAGTGTATTGGCCAACAATTACACTGTGTCTTTAGTATGTTTTCAGCCGACTGATATTTAGCTCGTCGAAGAGCTACAGCATAATGCCGTATATTGTCTGCTGATAAGTAACAAGACATATCAGCTCAGAAAATCTTTACATTTAATAAATTCATTTAGAAATTTCATTTCTACACTGTAAAATGTCCCCATCACATCTAAGTCACAATACTAAAACAATTATAAGCAGGCCTGATCAAAAATGTCTATGTGAGGTGTGTGTGTTAAAAAGTAAATATCAGCCAAGACTTTACACAAATACTGGTCAAGCTCCATTTGTGATGTTGAGTTAAGAGTCTTACAAGTAGCCCGAACTGTACATAGAAACATCACCACACAACTACAACCAGCTACTGTTTTACTGATCAATTAATATGTCAGAGAAAAGCAGCAAATCCTCACATCTGAGGCAATGTTTGTCTTAATGAATACATTTTATGTCAATCAAGAAATAACTGATTAATCTCCTACAGGGTGAACTGCAGAAAAAGATGCCCACACAGATATAATAAAAACACATTCTTGACTAAAGCACTGGTTTCAACACTGTTACCTCATTCTGACTTTTGATAAATAATCGAATATCAAATATGATGTTGAAACCTAAATTACTTGACTTTCCAGCTGTGGAAACCTTCACGTTCATAATACAGGACATTTGAAGCACCAGCACTGTAACTCTCAGCACACAGACCTCCATCACATCCATCTCTCCCTGATATTTTTTATTGCGGTGTCAGTTTTATTGCGGTGGAGCTCGGTCTGTCAGAACAGCTGCAACAGAGACGTGATGTGAATCTCTTTGTCTCAACTCTCCAACCTAGGATTCCCGCTTTTTTCAAAGTGAGAGGGAGAATCAAAGCCTCTCGACTGGTCTCTGATGTTTACCGTGGGCAGAACAGCTCCCATCTGTGGTGGAAGAGCTCCCTCTGGTGGACAGACCAGGTATCATACTGTCTGGGTTTGTCTAATACTTTATTTTTAATGTTGCATCTTATCACTGCAATTTTGGTATTATCAGGGGTATTATCAGGGGTATGGACTGTTCTGACAGTTTTTTTCTCACTTTTAACCAAAAAAAAAAAAAAAAAGCCTTCAATTTAATCTCTTCGAGGCGAACCAAAAAGCAAGTGATTGGTCCGCACTCCAGTTTGATTAGACTGCTCTCATCGACCCAAACACACTGTACCGAGAATAAATGTGTTGAGTTCAATTAAACAGCTCCAAACACAGTGGGGGTGAGAATGCCTTCGAGCCCCAAATCCACAGACCCCGTCATTATTTAAAGTACCTGATAATTATGATTTCTTAACAAGAACCTCAAAGTATCAACTCAAACGGACAGTTTTCGTCCTGATGCCTGTATAACGCCGTTGGCTCTGCCCAGATCTTAGGTGAGCATTAAAGGGCACTTAAGGTTGCAGATGAGGTCGACTCAGTGAGACCCCCCAGGCCTTACAAAATGGCTAATTCAAGGTCACACCACTTCCTTTTCTCTCTAGCAGGCAGTAAAACACAAGCTAACATGCTTGACCTGTAGAGGCGCTATAAAGCTGCTCAACAGTGTCCGACCTGACCGAGCACGTGATGGTTTTAACAATACTGAAGCTGAAAAATACATGAGGCCTCTCTGGTTGTACAGGAAGAGTCTGGCTAGATGGTTGAGGGATCGGAGAGGAAGCTTTCAAACTTGTTTCACAAGAGTAATGAAAATTGCCAAAAAGCCCACAGATGGTCTACAGCTGCAGTTTATAATGCTACAGCTTACATTTTCTACAACTCAACAGTTCAAAAAGCAGGATTTTCTGGGTCAGATATTGTTTTAGTAAATGTAAAGCCGATGGAAATCAAGCTCTTCCATCAACCCTAAACATTTGGAAGAAGTAATCTGTGCTTAAATCAGGTCACACGTCAAATATGCCTTTTTCAAAGCTTGTTGCTCCTTTGAAGGGCCTCCACCAAGTCTGAAGCTAAATCAGAGGCACGTTGTTTTATTTGGCCTTTTCTTTATATTCTGTTGTTTGTGTCCTTGTCATTTCCATCTCCTTTATTTCCTCTTTTCCTTTTCTCCTGTCTGTAAAGCGCTTTGTAACTTCTGTTTTCAAACGTGCTACATAAATAATGTTTACTTACTTTAGTCAAATTTAAAGATGAATGGACACAGAACGACTCGCAATGAACAGGCTTCAATTACAAACTAATCAAAATGAAACAATTGGCTGCTGATTAAACTATCCAAACCCACTGAAACAACTTCAATTGTTAGTTATGTTTATATTCCAAATATTGTTAATTAAATGTTTCAAAAACAGACCCATGTGGTCTCTGTAAGGCTGTTCTATTTTCATTTTTGAGCTGCTACAACTGAGGCACAGTGAGCGCATTGCTTGGATTTCTCTCCTCCTTTGAAGAATGTTTGATTTGTTTTCTCTTCACAACAGTTCGTAAAGAATATCAGCTTAAATATATGTATTACTGATGTATTATGAACTAAGAGACTGCACACACAGAACAGTGCCATCATTTTCTTGTTAGCAGAAAGCCTGTTTATTTGATACACCTGTGCAATCTAATGCAGTCCTATACAACAGTGGAAATGCAAACATTAATCATGTTTATTACTGAGGCCATAGTTAAAGGTGGAGCTGTACTCAAACTACATTTTATTGAGAGGTGTATCTCATTTTTGTATAAATTGTTTCATACATATATGAACATAATGTAGTCCAGTGCAACCCCAGCACTAGCTATGATCTCCATGCTAAAACTTAATTAACACTTCTACCGTTGACAAAAAACAAACATTCTGTATATTACAGCATAGCCGTTGTATTGGACTGCATTAGATTGTGCAGGCGTATCTACCATAAGAGTTTTATAACTGTGAAAACTGTTAAAAGGCCGTATCAGAATCTTAATAGTGCATCTCTACTGATTCAAATTACAAGTAACCAGCTGGAAGTGTAAGTACAGTCTTTAAATCTGGACATAGATTTAAAAAAATCATTAGCTATGTGTTTCACTTTTGACCAAATTAATCTTCAGAAAGTAAAAAAAGTGAAATGGATGCTTTCAGAATGGTAGAAATCCAAATGCAATACAGTCCCAATGAGCTGCATTATGAGGAGAACTGTTAAAACACCTCAGGGAATCAAATTAAACCCAATTAAAATCTGTCTATCGAACATCTAACATTCAAGACTTTGTTTTTGAGACTACATGACAATAACTGTTGCAGCTGATTATTCAAGTTCTAAGCTCATTAGTAAACATGCAAACTGACCAATAACACTGAATAAATCCTAACAAAAAATCAATCAACAACAAAGAATCATTCAACTTGACCGAGAAAGGAGGTTTTCATGAATATAATCTTTACACCATTGAGGATGTTTGTGCAACGGTTAACAGATTTGATTAAATTCACCACACAAACACATAAACTCAACTACTTTGGAAGTAATTATGGCCAACACGCATTTCTTCTAAAGAGTGTTCTTAAGAGAAGCCTAACCTATAACCATCTTTCAGGCTTGAGAAATGTTTCTGTACAACGCCAGCCGAGGCTGTGACCAGACAGTGTAATGACTGCAACTGAAGACACAAACACACGGCATTATCCTACTTTATTGCTAATGGTGTACCACTGAATGAATGAGAGATGCCATCTTCTTACGTTCTTATGGGGGACAATGAACGTGCAGATTACCGGACGGGAAAAATCTCATTTCCTGTCATCCTGTGAGTCTGTGTGTGCGTTCACCTCACGTTTAAGGCACTAAATGTTTTTCAATTGTTTTATGTGTGCTTAGCATACAAATGAAGAGAAACGTCAAGTTGTGGGTGCCTAAAACTCCTACTTAGTGCACAGCCAGCCCGACTAACAGACAGACAGATCCGGCACTTCATAGCCTGTGGTATGATAGACTACACAGACTGCAGGCAGTGTAGGACCCGAGCTGCATGGATCACATAGGAATCACTCTGCTGCCTCCAGGAGTCTTCCTATCAGGGATAAATCCTGAAGGCAACACCTTCTGAGACGAGGAAAATCCCAAAATCCCCTTAGAGACGCACACAGCCGATGTATCAAGTAAACAAGAGAGAAGAAACTGATGAGACAAAGAGCTGACAATGATAGAGAAAAACAGAAACAAAACTGAAAGGTGAGCAGCAGAACTGAAACTGTGCGGATATTTTGAGTCACAAAGAAAGACAGAAAAGGGGAATTGGTGTGTGAGGAGGGACCTACAGGTGTGTAAGCACTCTGTGACGGTGGTGGCGTCGATCAGGTAGCCCTCACACAGACGACATGTGATGTGGGCGTTGATGTGACGGAGATTTATCTTCCTCGTCAGCATGTCGGGGTTCTGTGGAAGAAGAACAAAACAAAATTAGGTTGAGGCTTAAAGCAAAAATTCTTAAAAGATCCCCTCCATACATTTATTAAGACATGTACAAATAGCTTGGAATGATAATGTTTTTAAATTTCCACATTAAAAACCAGTCATCTCCTCCTTCTACCTCATTAAAACCTCCAGAATCTCTGAATATGTAAATATTGTTCATTTTTAAGGTTTTCCTGCTGGACACAAGATGTCTGCTCCTTCACTGTAAAGTCCATTCTCAGTGGATGTGCACTGTCGGCTTCAAGTTTCTATATCACACTGTAAAAGCTGCATACTGGACCAGGACTGACCTCCTAACTTATTTGTGATGTTCACAAATCCTGCTGTAGGCCCCGCCCTTAAAATCAGCATGTTCAATGAGCTCAGAGAAACTTTCACTTTCAGCAGATGAAGTGGAAAAATCCTTCTTAGTGTCAAACTCTGCACAGACGCATTGCAGTCAGCAACTGTAGGAACTAGAAGAAACATACTTTTACAAGAATGTTGTGGGTTTGAGGACATGATGACACGTGATGTTAAGATTTGTCAGGACCTTTAGTCCAGGAATTTTAAAGCTATACTTGTCAAGACCTGCACAGACTTTTGGCATTTTCAGTCTCAGCACACTGAGGA
>NW_023339785.1:4033624-4041219 GCF_004916995.1 Morone saxatilis
ACTGTAGGAACTAGAAGAAACACATTTTTGACTGGAGGCGGGCTTTAAACTCACACTAACCGTCTTAACAACATCCAGCAGGGTTAGGGTTAGGAGAGGTGACTATGTTGCCCAAAGCAACACTGCAGGGCATTATTTGTTATGATTTTAGGTCATGCTGAATCATTATGAGCACTCTCTCTGTAAAACGTCAGCATCAGTTTTGTTGGTATATTATATATTTTCCATATTTGGGGGCAGCAGTAGCTCAGTCTGTGGGGTCTTGACAGGCGTCAGTTCCACCTCCTGTGCACTGCCGATGTGCCCTTGAGCAAGGCACCGAACCCCTAACTGCTTGCGGAGCGGCCCTACGTGGCAGCTAATCCCTCCACCATCTCTCCACATTTGCATGTCTGTAAGCCCTGATTGTACTTTGTGTGGAAAGTAAGAGTGAAAAAAGAATGTCCCCATTGGGGATTAATAAAGTGTATCTTCCTCTTCTTCATCATCTTCCTATTTCAGTGAAAAACACTATTCATACATTCAGACAGGAAATCAGTAATGTCTCCAGTTAGAGAACATTTAACTACATGCAATTACTACAAAAACTGAGTATTATCTGTATTCTTTGTTCATTTGTTGAAATATGAGATTTGTGATATGAGATATTGGTTTTCAGCTTAATAGCAAACTACTTCTGTGTTTTTGTGTCTTTACGAACCTGTGATATGATGAAAGGTCAATAAACTAAACTAAATGAGCAACTTGTGTCTTTTCTGACAGTATTTTAGAAGGGATGCTCTCAGGTTCAGTCTGTTTCACTCTAACAGTGCCCTGCAGATATCCCTTCACCAAGAGGTTTAGGTTCAATCTCTGCGACCACTAATCTGTGGGCAACAGTGTCACTTCCTGTTCACACATTGTGTGCTGCTATACAATTATAGCTGAATGGCTAAGTTGCATAACAGCACAGATGCTCAAATAAAGGAAGTTGTAAGCCTCCCTGAAAACACAGAGTGGCAAAGAGAGTCAGTTCCATCTTTTTGTGATCATTGTATCACATTTTGGTAAAACAGGGAATCCATGCACACACAAGGACAAAGACAAAGGCAAGAAAAATGGAGGTTAATCGAACACACAGCAGCACTAATAGAATTCCTCCAAACACCTAGAATAATGCCTCTGAGTAGGAGAAGATGAGCCCGTTTCATGAGGTGCTTTGCCACTAAAACCACTGCAGTACAACACAGCCAGTAATACCCATAATCACAACAAAGAACACTTTGCTGGATATCACTGCAGCCTTTTATGTCAGCTAGCTGGGCATCTATGTTCTCTATGCCTCGTCTTATTGTACCCAAGGAGCCAGTTAGCTATTACTCCTGCTTTCCCACCAGCCACAGCTACTGTATCTCCTGTGTTTTCATCTACTTCATGTGTCTTTTTGAAGAGAACTTTTAAACAGCACTAGTGGCCTGTTTGATCTTGCTTTTCTAACACTTCTGTACTCTCGCCGCAGTCAGAGAGACACTGTCAGGTATAGGTTTACTTTAACACTCAGACATCTTATTTTATTGCTTATTTCAAACCACAGTGAAGACAGTGGACCAGGGTCAGCGTCACTACACGGAGCCTTCAGTTCAACATGTACCAGCAAGATCACAATCAGACAAGCAGGACTAACAGGAAGGAACAGGGAGCTCACAGCTGGTGATTCACACTTTAAAAAGAAGATGTACATGACAATGATGTTGAAAGCAGTGATTTGCTATACAGAAGCAAGTAACTGAATGACTAACTGTGGTTTCACTCTGTGAGTAACATCATCAGCAAGGCAGTGGGAGTCCTCTCTGTTCTGACAGAGCTGAGCAAACAGGGATTCTCAGCTGGTGCAGATATGGTTTCTGTGTGTCTTTATTTCACTCACCACCAATGTGCTTTGTTTTGTGAATGATATACTCCCGGATTTATTATAGCAAATAAAAAAATGCCAAAATGTTACCAAAGTTCTCTGTCATGCTTATATAATTGACTTCAATTACACTAACTTATACATATGCATCCAGACATTTGCCAACAAACATGTGACTGCAAATTTTTAAAAAAATGAAATTAACAAGAGAAATTACTAAAATGGCACGGAAAACCAAGGGTGTAATTTTAACTGGGAGTGGGTGGGATAACGCCCCACACACTTATTGAAAATCCATGTTGTTGCCGTTTGTTCACAGCTCCAAGACCAAAAGTATGCGCTTTCGCCCTGGGTTACGCCTCCCAGGCTACTTACAGACCACACCCCGTCTGATGATGCAGCATGATACTAAAACTCTACTCAGGGTTAAAAAAAGCTCTCCTAGGCGCCCGGTTAGCTCAGTCGGTAGAGCTGCTGACCCATGTCCGGAGTTGCTGCAGCAGCCCAGGGCTCGAATCCAAGCAATAAAAGGCCCAAAAAAATGACTTAAAAAAAAAGAAGAAGCCCTCCTGTGAGTGTTTTTGGAGAAAAAAAAATGAATTTGTATTTTGCTTTACAGCTGACAACGTACATTTGTAATGAAAAAGCACAAGAACAAGCATACTGTTTTAATCTTATGTTATTGTGGTTTCTATTAAAGATATGGATACAACTCCAAAGACAGTGTAACAGTACACACTTTTCCACCAATTAGCCGTCAGCTAACTTTCACCTAAGTTTTTCACTGAATATACCTGAATAGAAGTTCAATAAAAAGGTAAAAAATGGATTTAAGCACAACCACTGCTTGCTTCTCTCTGTAAAAATCATCCTTTGTGGATTAAATATCAAATCATTTGACTTTTTTTAATGAAATATATTAACATGAAGGTAGAAATGCCCTAAAATTGTGTAATATGAATAGATGCAATGGTATGGTAATTGATAGTTATCACAGCTCTTATAATGACATTGCTTTGCACTAGCTAACTGACGGACTTTTCTTTAAGATGGATCATATAGTGAATATAAAATCATCACTTGCAGGGATAACTTTTGAAATAACAAACTCAAAGAGCATGTCTGAGCTGAGTTTTAAAAAGTTTTCTTTTGATGAAACTAGACGGCCTTCCGGTATCAGCTCCAGTACAGACAGACACCCTGAGGAGATGGCTCGGCTGTCTGGCTCCGCGTGGTCTTACTCTCCACTGGGCTCTCCCTGAGTCATTTTTACATTAAAGACATCAGTGTGTCAGACCATACATTAATCTTACTAGATGTTTTTGTCAACCCTACCTACTGCTTCTGTCTCGCCCATCCGTCAAATCAACTCTACTACCAACAGTTTGTTTTTCCTGGGATTTAAGAGTAGCTTTGTTACTGATGTTCCTCTTACTTCTGACCTTAGCAACAATATTACAACAAGTTTACCTCAAATAAAACGGAGATATTGATGATATTGATGGTTCGCCGCTGCCTTGATCGGTTTTATCGTGACACTTCGGATTCAAACTAACCCTTTAAAACACCAAAGTCACACAATAGCACAAACAAATGAACCTACTGAGGCAGTGGTGGGCCAGCAACTCTCAAGGTCTGCGAGGTAAAATTACTGCTTTTGTCAAAGGAGTCTGGTGGCTTTGAAAAGAGCGTAGATGCGTACTTGCTTCAGTTTCCCATAGGAAAGTGCTGTGTGACGGCAATATAAAGCAGTGAAAATATTCTAAATATAGTGAGCACTTAAACTGATATTGATTTTTAGCCCTTTTTTTTAGGAGTTGCAGCCGTTGCTATAAGTAAAAGACTAAATGTAAGTACCTCACACAACCCCACTTCAACAAACCCAACTATCCTCTTAAAACTAGGATAAAATGCAATTACAACTGTACAACTGCTACTATATTTCTGATCCAGGTTCTTGCGGAGTAGAACCACGGTAACTGACTACAACAGCAGACAGCTGCAGCCGAATCATCAGACGTGAAATATGAGGAATAACAGTAGTGCCTGTGCACACTAATTACACCCAGCTAGCACTCAGATAATGGCTGCTTGTGCCTGGAGAGTTAGACACTGAGACAGCTCACATCCATCATTTAGAGGCTCCAACCTGTTCTGAAATTCTCGCTGACTGTTATAGCGGTGAAAGCGTCTGGATGCTGAGATGGACACGAGTAAGATAAAAGACACTAGACAAACAGAGGTGTTATATAAATCCTTGTCTCGCCAACTTTCAGCTTTTTAACAACTGAAAGGAACCTTTCCACTGATGATGGTGCAGTTTTATCATCTTGTGACTTTTCAAGAGGACTTCATGGACTCAATATGTCAGAGTTAAAGCTGATAAGACTAGTGAAATTATCGATTAGTTGAAAAAGTGATCTATTTGGATAATCAATTAGTTGTTTAAGTTAGTTTTTGGCTGAAGTTCTACCTTCACAATTGAAACTGAAGTTTTGCTACTTCTCTTTAGTCTCTTATGACAGTAAAATGAATATCTTAGTGCTATTCACTAGTTTCTGAGTCAATATATTAAACAATAATCAGATTAATAATAATGAACATAATTGCTAGTTAAAAGTTAAAAACTGTATGTTAACAAGTATTTAACATACTGTACTCAAATGTTCAAAGTTTGTTTCTCACTAATAAGGCCTACTTCCTAAGTAACACGTTGGTACGCTGCAGCATCAACATTTGGCACGCGCATAAACAGGAAAGACTTCTTCTAACAGCCAGTGAGAAACAAACCACAGGCGCTCTCAGGGGGTTTCAGTCCTGATGAGGAGTCAGAGTACAGCACAAGGTGTGGCTCTTACCCCTAATACCGCCATGCGTCGACTGTGGATGGTGCAGCGGCCACGTCTGTTCCTGCGGGTGTGCGGCCGACAGTGTTAACTCCTCATCATGGAGAGCCTCTCATTGGAGCCTGTAACAGAGGAAGCAGCGAGCGTTAGGAAGATTCATTCTGAAAGCTCATTGATGTCGTTCCAATCAGAATGTTGGGGCTTGGCAAGATCCAAAAATAGTATTCTTGCAGAATAATGTCTAGAATCCGTTCAGCAGAGTTAAACATTCTGGGAAAGACGCTTATTTGCCTTCTTACCCTAAATATGAAACCTCTAGCAGCTGCTTAGCTTAGCTTAGCATAAAGCCTGGTTCAGCGTACAATCCGCCAACCAGCACCTCCAAGTTAAAATACGTTAGATCTAGTTTGTTTGATCAGTACAAAAATGACAATATGTCGGTTTACAAGAGTTCTATGCTCTATGCTATTACTTGGCTAGGAGCAGTTTCCAAATACAATTGATGTTTTTACAGTTTTTGTAGAAGAAGAGTAATTATATGCACATCACTTAGGTGCAAGGCAATCAGAAAACACAGTTTACAGTTTCTGTACAAATTAAATTAAAACAAGATGTAGTACTTAAATCTGTCCAGGCTGGTTGTTTCACCCCCATTTCCAGTCCATTGTTCATATTTTCCATAGAGACATGAGGTGAAAACACTTCTAATCTCTCAACAAGGAAGTAAACAAGCATATTTCATATTTATACTCGAACAATTCCTTTCATTAAAAGCTCTAAATTTGGTTTTCTGAGCAACCAAAGAAAAGAAAGCTAGTTAGTCAAACTGCAATGGAAACACTTCACCGTACCACCCACACTGTTCAGACTGACAAGCCAAATACCACAGCGATGAGTGCTTGGCAGAGATCAAACAGAACGTATTACCACTCCACCACACAAGTTTAATACTGTACACTGTTCCTGAAAGTTGCAGTTGTCCTCCACAAAGGTCAACAGATTTCTGTCCTCCAGCCAGGCAGCAGTGACTAGTCCTGCCATCACTGTGCGTGATTCATTGCTTAATTGTGGAGTCCGACCACTCCAGTCACGATGGGAGAGGAAAAGCCGGGCAAACACCCACCACCGCTTGATCCTCCTCCAAACACACGTACACAGTTTGAAAAAAAATAAAACAGCCTTTAAAGTCTCCGGTGACAACGGTAAGTCTGCCAGCCCGCCTCTGTCCGCTCATCAGACCGTGAAATTAGCCCAGTTAGTCGACAGAGATGAAATGTGGCGGGGGGCTGCTGAGGACACACACTGTACCGCTGCCTATTAGACAGCCGTCACGCACCAATGAGCCTCACACAGATGTTATCGTCACCTGACGCCCGGCGACTCCTCTGTGATGTAATGTTTTATTTGTGGGGTTGACCTGGGGTCATGTTCACACGGTGCACGTCTGAGGCACTTTACTCATATATTACAAAGTAAATCACAAGCTGGAATCACTGAACATCTGGAATTATCTAAAAGAATTCATCAGTTCACAAAGTTGTTATTAATTAATTTTCTGTCAACCGGCTGATCAAGTGATACAGTAATTGTCATAGCTCTTGTATGCTGTAGCATCAAGATGCCCCTTGAAACTGATAAAAGGCAGGGGCGTCCACATACTTTTGGCTACTTCTGAATCCCAGTATAACTCTAAATAAACCATATCTAAATGACAGTTAACATTAGTCTGCATTTCACCCGCACCTCAGAAGCCACATCTGCATTCATTATCAATATGTTGCTCTGGTTACAGAAATAAAAGCACTCATTATGTTATTTGGGCTGTGTCAAAATAAAATACCTTTAGACATTCAGACTGCAGATGTTTGCTAAAAAAGATATTTGTTCAGTCCTCTGCAGCAGTGGTGGTAGTGTCCTTGAACCACTGCTGGATGACTAGAGGGATAACACTGGAGGCAATAGATATATATATAACAAACCTCTGAGTTCAGTTCAGCACTGAGGCTGCTGCATTCAGGGTGCTTTAAGGATACCAGTTCCACTGTTAGAAAGCTGGGAACATAGATTAAACACACAGCCAACATCCACCACAATAGATGGCCCGCTTTCAACATCATATTGGAAACACTGTTATCTCTGTTAACAGTCAGTAATTAAGGACGCCCTTATAGTCAAGAGGTTAAGAGGGAAACCATTTAACTGCATCGCATCAGGTTCAGTTCTGGCCAAGGATCTTCGTTGCCTGTCATACCCCCTTCACTCCCTGTCTGTCTCAACTGTCAACAGTCCAATGAAGGCAAACCTGCCTCGTTATACCAGAACAGGATAGGTAAAGATAACTGTAACAGAGCCGCAACAATTGGTGACTAATTAATGGGTTGTCAACTATTAAATTAATCGCCAACGATATTGATAATGGATGAATCATTTCGAGTCGTTTTTTCTGAGAGAAAATGTTCAAATTCTCTGATTTCAGCTTCTCAAATGTGAACATTTTCTTTATTCCTTATGACAGTGGATGATGTATTTTGGTATTTCTTAGGAGCAACAACTAATTGAGAAACGTGATTCATCAAGAATGAAAATAACCATTAGTTGCAGCCCTAAACTGTAACGCTGTGCGACTGTAGCAGTTATCCTGAAAACTGCAAAGTGTCCATCTTATAGCTTGCAGATATACAACCACACAAATATTATCTGTTTCTTCATTTCGTCAGGAAGGGGGCAATAACGTCTGTTGTCTCTCTCGTCCTCCTGTGGATAGGTTCCTGAAATTCTGAGACAGCTTGCCAACCAGAAGCTTATTTACACTCTATATTTACATTACTTCCACGTATCTATCGCCAAGGGTCATAACA
>NW_023339785.1:4041237-4041489 GCF_004916995.1 Morone saxatilis
ACTCCAGAGTGAGAGGCAGATAGTAGAGTTTAAAGAGGTTTGCCAGGTCATCTTCTTGAGACAAATGTGAAATTAACCTCCATTACTGCGTTTGTTGCACGGTCCAACTTCTGGTTTCTGTTCCCTGTTAAATGACTGCGTGTTCATTTCAGCAGGATGTCAGATATTCATATTGGTGGCAGCAGCACAGAGACATTGTACCATAGCTATCAAAGTGTTAGCTGTGAAGTGAGACTATATTAAGGCTTTTAC
>NW_023339785.1:4041509-4041761 GCF_004916995.1 Morone saxatilis
ATTGATGAATTTGTTGATTATTTTGACTAATTGCTTAATCATTTGGTCTCTCATAGATTAGAAAGCATTCTTTTTCTTTCTTCTTTTTTTGTCCGACCAACGGCCCTAAACCTGAAGAATATTCAATGTACAACAAATATTCACAGTAAAGAGGCTGCAACAAGCGATTTATTTTTCTTTGAATTGATTATATATATATATATATAGATATATATATATATATAGATATATAGATATAGATATAGAGAGAGA
>NW_023339785.1:4041861-4045884 GCF_004916995.1 Morone saxatilis
GATAGATAGATAGATAGATTCAAACATAATGCTTTGAAATCAATCAACAGGGGAACAATGTAAACATCAATCTACATTGAGAAACCATATCTGTTAGTATTAGGAGCTCAGATGAAAGTATCTGATGTCATGACTGTTGTCTCACAGCAGTGATTCACAATGAGACTGTGGGTTCATCATCATGCACCCTCCCACTGAAACCTGTCAAGCAGCAACTGTTTGCCACAAACCCACTGGCACACACACTCTCCAGTCACAACACCAGCACGTTCAGAAACCAGTCGCTCCGGTTTTAACAATCGGGTTTTACGACCAAAAACAACAACCGCCAATATATCCCAGCTGCCTTATTTCCTCGTGTGATGCTGCATATGGTTCATATTGTGGCTGATTAAAGCAACACAACCAAAGACGTGTTACTTAATGTGAGGTCTGTGGATAAATACAAGCAGGCAGTGACTGGAGATAAATTCTAATGCTGAGGGTCCTGTGATGTAGTTCTTAAAGAAACATCAGAGATGTGCTCATACAAATTTAAGTTAATAAATGTTAATTGCAAAATTATAATAAAAGAAGTCTTAAGGGTCAGAAAGAACAGCCTGTTCTGCAAATTGTTCATTTTGTTTTAGTTTTCTCTCATGTTTGCTTCAATTCTGTTGAAATAATGGATAGTTTTCTCTCTTTGGACCTCTAAAAATCCTTCAAAAAGACAAATAAGAGGAGGAGGAACAAATCACTTTGTAACTGAATTGCTCACCAGTGATGATGAGGAAGTCACAGGTAGACATGGCTTCATTTTAAAGGGCCGACAACTGGGGTTGTGCCGGTGCTGGTACCCAAAGGTGCCTTTTTTCTGTACTTTATGCTCACTCTGTAATAACAAAAATGTCATTTCAGTTGGAAATAATATGTGTAAACTCACTACCGCAGTGCTTGTATCCTGTAGTATTCTTCTGCAAACAGTATGCAATTCAGATACTACTGGTTTTATAATAAGGTTTCTGACAAAAAAAATCTCATAACGCTACAAAAAAATCAATAATCATGTCAAGTTGATCAGCACACCTGCCAACCTCCAGACATTAGAGCCCCAATCAGGAGAGCAAACGTAACCAGGGTATCTTCCCAATTACATTCAGGATTTTTTACAGGTTATTAACCTAATAATAACCTCTTGGTAATTATGATAAAGTTTCAGAGCGACAGAGACTCCAACCAAGACACTGAGAAAACACTTATCTCCAGCAACAACTTATCCATCAAGCTAATTCATTACCTGAAGATGTCGATGATGAAGAGGACTTAAAGTTTCGTCATACGTGGAGGGTTCAACTTCGCATTAGCTGTAAGCTATCAAACATGGTAAGGTTACGCTCAGCTTTTAGATATATCAGTACCCTTCAAAGTATCTAGTTCTTGGCTCTTTGAAGCTGCCTTTAGATGATAGGAAATTTGCTCTATGCTCACTGTGATGTAGCGCACCGATCTTAGTGCAGAGGCAGAGCAAAGCGCAGGTATGTACGTCATTAAAAATGCTAAGGTAACTTTAGTATTGGATTTAGCTGAATTCATAATCTGAACAGGTAGCCCAATCTGGCTGCTGATATTGCACCATGCATTATTGGTCCTGGCAGGATCAGTTTACGTTTTTAATGTTGTGTTATACAGTTTGAGGAACTTTGAAACACAGGGTGTGACTTTTTCTTTCATCACTCTCTACTTCCCTTGCTTGCATCTGTCGCTTCTGGCTACATCACAGCTGTTACCTTTGCGCTTTGCAAACCAAGGTCAAATTTGAAATCATTTGAGCGGTTTCCCCATAGTTTAAAGAAATCCAAACAACTGCAAAGATTGCTTACAGAGAAATGTTGCACTCTATAGACTTCATACAACTACCGCTAATCCCAACAAATAGTCACAATAGGCTGAAGAGGATACCTGATATTACTGGTGCCTGTGAGTGGGACTATACCGTCAAAACACTGCAGTGATCGCTGCAATTGGTTTGACCTGGTCCAATTAATGTCGAAATACATTTCTTAAATCCACTGATGCACTGAAATGTGTTTCTAGTCGTCTCTTTTACATGAGTATTCTCAGGTCAAAGCAGAAACTGTGACTCAAATCCACTCCTTTAGAATGGCTGCTCATAATGCTGCTGAATGGAGAATTGTTGCACCAGTCACTTCAGTTCAGAGGATCAGCTACACGCCTTAAATGTAAAACATTTTGAGGGTTGATTTCATTTTTGGTGCCGTTACGTAACAACCTGACAGCAGAGCCGAGTGTAGCTGCCTCTCAGACGGGCAGAAATAGCAGCGCAGGTGACGGATGAGGACTTCAGTGGTCTAATTGTTTCAGGGTGAGAGGTCTGTTACCCTATTTGATCCCTGAGAAGTGCCCACTGTGCATATCAAATGACATTTCACAGTAGTTAGTTCCTAGTTACAGTCTGCCGGGCACAATTTCAAACCTGGTAATAATACATGTGCTATCATCTTATCTGACAACTTTAATTTCAAAAGGGCTAAATATATAAATGGAAGCAGGTACTCAATGGGGAACAATGTAACTATCAATGGGAAATAAAAAGTCCCATCTTCATTCAGTGCCGAGGAAGATCTCTATCTTTCAGCTATGATGCAATGACAGGCTATCACAGCCAATTTGAGGACGTGCGCCTATAGCGATGTTTAAAATGCCAGATTTAGATAACCAGCAGTACATAAAATCCAGTTGGCAGCATTTCAGTGCCGGGCACACTGAATTCTGTGCACGGATTGCTGTAAACTGTGACTGCAATCACGAGGAGCCCCAAAGCAACAACCTAAACCATCAAATGGAAGTCCAAAATCCTAGAGATCTGGAACGGAAAATAAGGCAACTGACAGTCCATGTTCAGTATTTAGGCAGCTTAGGATAGTGTGTAGGAGTTCCAAACTGTGATTTAATGTCAACTTTCTTTAATGTGAGAGAGATTTTCCAATAGCATTTTTTTCCTTCTTGATACAGATTCCAAAACTTGAACTTTGCATATCAACTGATATCAAGTACTGATCAAATACATGTGCATAAAAATATATATACAATTATTATTTATAAGTGCAGACTACTGAGCCTGTGTGGTGGCTCTCATTGTATGGCCTGGCTCAGGTTAAACCCAGAGTGAGACTTCGATATTCTTGGGGAAAAAAGGCATTTGGGACACTGCCGGGAAGTGACAGAGTCCGGTTTCTAGTCTAATAAATTACGTAGTATCTAATAGGTGCAAAGACAAGCGTACTCGCCAATATCTGTATCAGTATTGGAGTAACTCTATATGGATGTAGTGGGGTGGATAGATGGCTCAAACAGAGGACTTTAACCCAAGAGACAGCTACATAAAGTAACTTACTTAACATAGTAAGTTAAGTTTTATTCATGTACTAACTTACAATCTTTTCCTAATTTGAGCTAACTATTTTTGTGCCAAAAACCAAACCTAACCAAACTGAGACCACTTCACAGCGCTAAGCAAGTAAGCCGCCATGTTTCTACAGCAGCACAGAATGGACAAACAAAACACTGGCTGTAGACTTGCATGCTGCATTTTTTGCCAGTTTCGCTGCCACCATAGTTCCCATTGCCAGGCCGTCAACTACAGATGGTGACCACCCACATCATTCTTACAGAGGAGAAACACATTCAAATAAAGTTCGACCTTTGCTCTCTTTCCTCCACGCCACCATGTTGTGAATCTGCTGTAGTCTGTTGTTTACATGTCTACATACTGATATCAGAGTCTACAGTTGGGTAATAAGACAAGACTGAGCTCCTGCCACACAGGAGCCATTCGAGCTTCCAGTGCGCTCATTAACTCTCAGCCACTAATATAATGTAATTCATGTCTTAACCAATGCAAACACACAGATAGAAGTCCTCTGGATGCAGCTAAGGCTGAAGATTAACAACATTTGCAGTCAATCATGAGCTGAACAACTGTCCCAGTAGCTGTGAAGTACACATAGAGAGACACACACACAC
>NW_023339785.1:4045911-4048610 GCF_004916995.1 Morone saxatilis
CACACACACACACACACTCTGGCATCACAAAGAGCCCCTGTTGGCCTGCCTGTGGGTATTGGAGTGTTTGGCCTCGGTATAAATTGGCTGCCAGCTGGAGCGACGGACACTGAAGGCCTGCATCAGTGGACGGAGCCAGGAGGAGAGGCCTCTTCTTGTTGTGGAAGCTTTGGCTTCACTTCAAAACACACACACACACACTTCCACACACTAACAGGCAGACAAAAATGCACAGCAACTACACATAAATTTAAACATGCTCTCGCCCAACTGAAAGTATTCACACGCGCACCGGCACGCACGTCCACCGTCACACACACACAGTTATTGTCTCCTCTTAATTCTGTTTGATGGCCTTCAATCATCCAGCCAGGATTCGGTGCCTGGGGAAATCAGGCAGACAATAGACGCGATCCAAAGAGAAGCAGACTGCAGCCGGCCAGGAGGCCGTACGAGCTGCCAAGAAGCAGCAACACTTGAATAATTGAGCTTTGAGTTTAGGTTGTGAAGGCCAGGAGTGAAGTTAGTGAAGCTAATGTGTAAGAACGCCTCGCAGGTCAGACACATACACAGAATGAACCGACGCAAAACCTGAAGCTCCTGGTGTTCACGTCATCTTAAACACAGGTAACTGTAGAGTCTTAACACGTGGCAACCATCAAATTACACATTTGAGTATTTGAGGAGCTCCAGGATAGACACCAGCAACACAATCGTTCTGGCTAAATTTTCATGCACTGTACGATACCGAACTGGTAGCCAGGGTAAGATATTTTCTCTCCTCCCTTGCTTCAAGCTTAGAATGTATCAGAGGGAGCGGTGAGGAAGAAGAGATGGTACATAGAGTACTTCTTCATGTCTGCAAGTCTCTCCCAGAGGCAACAGAAGCACACATCTCCCATCTGATCACAGTCAGAGAACTAACCCACCAGAAGAAAACTTACAGAAAGTTAGTCTACTTCGCTCACTCAGCCAGGTAACCCACCATCCATACACACATTTTTAAATCACTCACCGAAGTTGGGGGAAAGTTTATTTTCTCTACCTTTGCTCATAAAGAACTAAAAGCAGTAGACGTGTTCTATGGAGCAGAATGGATAAAGGTTTGTTCCTTACCAGAGTAACTATTTATCGATAGTCACAAGAGCTATTTGGATAATCATGTAGTGATTTTATAATCTAAAGCTGCTTTTCTTCCTCATGTGTTCCTAAACTAAATGTCTTCAGGTTTTGGACAAGACAATTCCATTCCATTATGTCACCTGGGGCTCTGGGGAGTGATTTTCAATATTTTTTCATTTTATAGACAAAACTTTGGTCAAGATAACAGGGATTTTTAGATGCAGCCCTCCCACTCCCACTTTCACACACAAACCCTGGATATGACACAATGTCAGTCATACAGCGGTACAGACAGTCCAAGCTGTTCACACACAATCTCATTCTGCAAAAATGTAGTTCCATACACATCAATGCATCATTTGCAAACTTTACACTTAGATGAGAGCAGGGTGCTGAACGTGGGCGTCGTACAAGGATAGTAGTCACTGTAATCAAAAAAAGGTTTACTTTTGTAACTCAATAGCTTTCCATGAATTACAAATGGCTTCATTCATACCAAAGTTAAGCCACTTTGATGAGAGCAGAGGTAAACTCAGGTCAGGGGCAGAGTTATGAAACCAGCCTGGACCCATTCACACCAATTTCTACCAGATCCTTCCGCTTCAAATGCACTGGATACAAAGACTCCACAAAGGTTTCACATGCGCTTTCTTTACCTTATAAAAGCTCATAAAAGCAACCTATGTGTTTATGCACCCAAGGTTGCAGCGATGACGCACGCCAAATCTGTTTTTGCTTGAGGGACTATCTATGAAGGCCAGACCGATCCTGTTATTGATTGCAGGACCTGATGCCCTCTGACGAGAGAGCAACCAAAACAATCTCCTGTTTACTTACTTGCAGGACCTTAAAGGTTTCAACAAATTCAATACAGCGAGAGATTAGATTGTCAAAAAACAACCTCGGTGAAGCAAATTCAGTATCTGTGTTAAAACATGTTATTGGGCTGGTTGAAGTGCTTGAAACGTGTTTATGAAAGATTTACCGGGAGCTGTGTTTGTGTCCCGTGTATGGAGATAAAACTGTGCGGACCAGTGGTGGATTTCATTTTGTACATCAGTTTTAGTCGTGTGTAGCTCAAGATGGGATGAAACTGATCCTAGAGGGGAAAATGGGGAGATTACAGAGGTAACACTATCTGAGTTAGTGGCTTCTTTCTGTTACCAGCTCCACAGCAGTAGACGGCACTCGTGATAAAAGGGTTAGGGATTCCCACCGGAGCCACCAGCACAAAAACGCGCACACTCATGACACTGTAAGGAGCTTTGGAATAATCTTTCCATTAAATGGCATATGCCATCAGCGTCGCCGAATGGGCTCCTTGTTACCCGGCTCCTCTGAGTTATTAAACACAGGCTCTATTATGCAGCATGGGGTGGTCCGACTGTGCAGACAGACACAGAGACAAACGCAGCCTTAACATAAGGAGAAGATATCAAAGAGTAAACAGTCTTAACACCCAGAGGCTCAGGACACGTTGGCCACCCCGACGGCACGAAGACAAAAGAGATAAGCTTCAAATGAGGAACAGAGGTTCTGAAGAAATCTGCTGAAACATGTTGTTCCCTCTCTGCTTC
>NW_023339785.1:4048692-4063065 GCF_004916995.1 Morone saxatilis
CACTTGGATCCATTTTTTGGCCACATAGTGGCAGAGAATTTTAAGTTCGACAAACGTGTGAGCAAACAGTTGCTTATTTACACCTCTAGCCATTCCCTACAGGAGGTTGTGGTGTTACAATGTCAATAATTAATGCAAATTCAACCATTCAATCTGTGCAACCTTGCAATTTTGTCCAGACACTAACTTTTCTGCAAATCTGACCAATCATTGCAGTTTCCTGCACAAAACATTCAGTCATACATCACCAAACTCACTTCCTTGTTTCTAGTTGTGAAGGTGCAAACCATGCAGACATGTGCAAACATCACGCATCTACTCTTCAAACAGTGCGATTTTGTTCTCACTGGAACAAGTTGCCTTTGATTTTCAATGAATTATACAAAAAAAAAACTATTTTTGTATTTTTTCCTTTCTCCCACAATTAAAAAAACGCCTAAAAACATGGCTACATGCATCTCAATGTTTTAGAAATGCTGCTATGAAATCGGCCATTTTAGGCTGCAACAATCCCAAAATCTTGGAGGGGCTTAAGAGCGGTTTCAGAGAAACATTGTACATAATCATTTTGGGTGGTGATACTAAGTCCAATGTTGTCTCTCTTTTAACTCTGTTTTGGGTCTCTACCAACTCCTGAGGGAAATATCTGGCCCTTCAGCTGCTAAATGCTCCACTGTGCTCACCAACTAATCCCTAACTGTGTCTGTCTGCTGTTTGCTGCTGAGCAGGTAGTGCACAGTGGGGTTTTAGAGCTTTTTCCCTGAAAACAGCTGCCTGCTGCAGCTGAAATCTACACCATTAGAGCAGTGGATGTGAACCAAAGTGGTAACGTTGCAGGCAGAACAAATATCAGGCTAAACAATGAGGAAAGCTGTGTAAAGCCGAGGTGAGCTGCAGATTCAGGTGATAATTCCCCGTAGGTTCATCACTTTCATCAACTTCACATTGTCATTTCATACATTGTTGTAAAAATACGGATTATAGCTGCTTTAACAACCTAGGATTTTGTGTTAACTGTACAACCTGGTTGTTAATCTATGTGGGGTTTAATATGGTTTGGTTAAAGCTCCACTAATCAATGTTTTCATATGAACAGTGATTCGGTTTTATGTGTGCATCACCCGATTTTGCCGTTACCCCTCAGCTCTACGGAGCTAGAGCTCAATGTTTTGGTTTTACAGCCTGCAAATGCAAATGTACAATTCCAGATTTAGTGTCACCGTTTTCTCTCTCATCACTTCAGCGCTGTACACTACCCATCCGGCAATAAACTGCAAACAGACTGAGCTACGACTGGCTGGTGAACATAGAGCATTAAGCTTGCTCCTTGTAACTTGAAAATAAGATAAGATAGACTTCAGTGATCCCACACAGGGGAAATTAACTAAATGCCTGTTGAGGGAACCTTCCGTTTAGGTGTCAGCGAGCGGTGTTGTTTCTGCTGTGCCCTTTAGAGATATTACTGTCAATTTAACTGTGGTTAGTGCAATTTTTGCCCTTGGATTTGTTTTATACTTTGCAACACTACACACAGCTCCTCTTCAGATTATTCCAAACAAACAAGTGTTGTTAGTGGAAACATAAAATGAATCATGTCCTCAGGGACTGGGTAAGATGTATACATGCCGGGGGTGTTTACACAGCAAATGAAAAGGCTCCTGTGAACCTGCTGTGTTACACTGAACACTGTTACATTGTGACAAGGCTTTCCAACGAATACAAAAGGATCTACATGTTGGCTTGCATCAGGTTCCACAGCAGCCTCCGAATCAACCCTTGAGGTCTGGAAGGGGGGACATTAATGTAGTGATATGGGCTGAGGCGTGGGGTGAGGCGTGTACAAAAGCCCAGGTACAAGCAGCCAGTACTAGCCTGAAACTTCTCCAACACAAATGGTTGATGCACAAATGCCCATAGAACCTAATATTATCATTTTGGGGCTGAGGAAGGAAGAACTTGAAATTATTAATATGGACTGTATTGGAAGAAGACAGAAAGGCCTAGTATGGGAGTCTGATGATCCCTAATGTTAAGTGTGTTGATCATTAGGGTTCACAGCTCTGTTAAGCTCTGGACAACAGCTTGATCTACCACACCTATTAGCTGCAGCCATTCCTCACTGCAAACACCGATAGCCCCTCCTGAACTCAACTGCCCCCTGCTCCAGAGGTTTGGGGTTTATGATGCCGATGCAAGTTCTCCATCCGCGAGATCAAGGAAACGATTGATCGACTCCAAGAACTCTGATTAGCACTGCTCGGCTTCATTATTACTCAGCGGTCAATTTGGCGTAAGTGCAATCCACCAGACAGTACTGATAGCAATAAAGAGTCAGTTTTAATTAAGTCATTAAAATACAAGTAATGAGCGCCGCTGACTGCTGCTCCCAAACCGAAGGCAAACAAGGGGATAACAAGCAAAGCAGCTGTGAAAGTTGAAATGATTCTATTCATAGGAACTCTGTGTTGGCACTGGGACTGAACATTTTCTTTTTCAATTGTCAAATACTTAAATTAAGCTTGAATTAGCTTTTTTCCCACAAAATACAAGGCCGTGTAATACTCCAGAATATTTAGTATCACATATTAAGGTAGCCAGATAACACTGTACTCCATTACAATGCAGTATGGCGGGGTTATTATGGATTTCCTGTGTTACATTTCGGTATTTATCTTGGCATAGCAGATGGCTGATTGCAGCTTGAAAAACATAAATGAACCTGAGTCAGCTACATCATCGACCTCTAGCCAGCCGATTGTGATGAGTGGATTAAATGAAAGGCTGTCAGAAGACTGAATGTGCCTGTTGTTTCCTCACAGAAATGTCAAATTCCTCCTTTCTTCTTTCAACTCTCAGCGGTGAGCTAGGCTCTGGTGCAACAGTGTAATCTTGGCTGCATGTTGTCAAGACGCAAAGCAGCTCTTCTCTATCCCGGATAATCATCCTCGGGACCACCAGCGGCCAGCCAAATGGTGCTTTATTTTGGCGGTGGCTGCTGCACGGCCACGTGTAGTTCAGCAGTCACACTGGAGGGGAACCAACCGGCCTCTTTTCTGTTCTAAAAAGCTTCTTGACTGTTGGAATGTTCTGGCAGATGAATATATGGATACACTGTGCACTTTTCAGATTCATATCATATTTCAGATGCTTGTAAATAGTTAATTTACATTTAAAATAGTGTACTGTAAGCAGAAAAAATTGCATATTACCACAACTTCTGTAACTGTGTGATGTATAGTGAATTCAGTCTGAGCAACTACTGCACTAACACTAAAACACTGACATATACAAAAGAGTAAATAATATATACAAGAATAAGTTACATACACCACCAAGGGGGAAAGCTTTCTGGGGCAGAGCAGCTGATATAGAGGATATATTTATCCTAAATATTATTTGTGAACAAAAATACTCAAAATTACTTATTAAAGCAACTAAAATATACATTGTAGTGCTGCTTCAGTAGAATGTAGCCTGTTTCATGATGAAAAGACTCTCTCCTGAGATATTTACTGATCTAAACTAACCTGTAGCTAATGTTGGAGGGAATTTCCTTGGTATGCCAGGACCTGCACATGAATAGGGATGCCAGAAAAGAAAGGAGAAGAAAAAGAGGGAGCTGGCGAGGGCTTTAGACCTAAATAATAATGTCTGGATCGATATTTTTCAGTCAGTTCAGTCTGAAGAGGCAAACCATAGCGCTAGAGCTAGTGTAGCCAAGAGGTAGTTACCACCACCGCCTGTGTGTTTTAAAAGGTTTCAAAAAATTCTCACAGAAAAACAAGTAGTGACAAATTGAGCCTTAACATTATACAGTACAGTGTGTGTCTTTGACTGTTTGTAATGTAGGAAACGGAGGGAACTAAGCTCGGCACAGCGGCCACCTCGTTGTGAACTTCTCAACCGTGCAACAGCTTTCAGACATTTTGAACTTCATCAGACAAAAACAAGACGCACTTGCACTTGGAGCAGCAAGGAAACGAGATGTGCTGAGACTCGGCGCAGCGGGGGACCGACGGATCAATCACACTGTACGTCAGGCAACTTCTCAGAGCAACGCATCGTTATGTAGGGCAGGATTTTACAACAGCCCAATCAGGATGATGTGTGACGACTAATCTCTGTGCTGCACTGTAGGTCAGACACCGGGCTGAACTTGGTTTGATCACCAGCTGGCCACGCTTTACCCAGCACCGGTCAGAGCACTGGGGCCCGTGTGAAAACTCTCCTTATTCTAGTGCACCTAAGCAGGACACTGAACAGCTTCAGGCTCGCTGTTTCTACGGCTGACTCTGATCTGTGAGTCAGGACGAGGAGTCGGCCAGTGACACACAACAAATTTTGTTTGTGATAATGGCTGCAAAGATTGATTCACCATGAAGCTCATCACAGCGGTGGCATTAACTCACACAGTATTAGCCGGGTACATCTTCCCAGCCTCACAAATACACTTGCTTAAATGAACTGGCTGCCACAAAGTTTGATTTTTACAGCGTGTTCTCTTTCTGTGACAATGTCCTGAGGCTCAGAGCCCCCCCCCGCTCAAATGCTCGAAATAATCTGTGTAAAAGCATGATTAGAACTGAAACAAGCATTTGTCTGGTGGAGGAAAATCAAAGCATTAGCTTTTATCAGATAAAAGAGTCTGGATATAGTTTCAACAGTGAGCAAAGGCTGTAACTTTGTGACTTAATGCTGATTATTATGACATCATCGTAGGTTAAGCTATTATACTGTTGTGCTACGTGGGATTTTAAGACAGCTGGGAGCGAACTATAAACCAATTATATTATAAAGCAGTATTAGGTTAATGCTAGACATTTAAGGTATGACAGCATTACACCAGATTGTTTGAAATACTTTGCAGTAATTGTATTCATTTACAGTATAATAATGAATTACACAGTGTAAGACATGTATGCTCTGCATTAAATTGGCTTCTGTGAATTTTATTGTTGAAGTTCAATTGTGAACGCAATTTTGGCTCCCAGTTATCCTCCCGTGTCTGCTCTGGTTAAAGTTGAGCCCGAGTTTTCCAGTGTGAAGGCTTATAATATCCGACCCACCACATCACCTCCTGAAGGACTTCAGTGGCAAAATTCACTTCACTTGCCTGCCCTGTCAAAGTCCCTGTCCCAGATGTCACTTCTTTAATGACCTGTCGCTCAACAAGCGTGCAGGAAGCCGGGCTAACCGAGCCACGTTGGTCCTGACAACTGGCCTTCGTGGATAGCAGCTGCCTTTTAAAGCGTTTATTTACCCAGGGAGGGTTTGCTGAGCCATGTTCTTTCGCAGCACGCCCTGCTTTACATTCTTAGTTACACCCAGTAAAATCCACATCACCTACGAATTTGCAACTTAGGCAGCTCCACTGTGCAGGCTGGGGGTTTTGTGCTTTGCTTAAAACACCAGCATGAAGAGCAGCAGGTAAGCGTGGAGAGTAAATGGTGCTCGTCCTTTCCTTTGTTTCTCAGGCTGGAGAAGACGTTCGATGCTACAAGTATGAATAGGATGAATCAATAACCTTTGGCCCATTTAAGCCAAAAGCCCCCTTCATGGCAGTATTGCGTATGTATGTCAAATGAAGGCCTCCTTTTCCCTTAAGCGCGCTTTGCTTCCTGGTTGTAAAGAGGATGTTGGCCCCCTCATTTCCGCTCACTTGTGTTGCACCTATTGATTACAGCAGCAGGAAGGATGGAGGACAGCTCATGAATGGAGATAATGTGAAATTACCCACTATGCAGTAAGAGGTATGAATGGAAAGAAGAAAAAAAAAAAAAAAAAGAAGAAAAAAAGGTACAACTAACTATTACTTTCATTTTTAAATAACTCCTGATAATTGTACTGGTT
Organism: Morone saxatilis; assembly: GCF_004916995.1. Lineage (NCBI taxonomy): Eukaryota > Metazoa > Chordata > Actinopteri > Moronidae > Morone > Morone saxatilis. The sequence goes on from NW_023339785.1 coordinate 4,054,543, forward strand.
TTTTCTATGAATGCCAGATAATAAATTACATCACTTTAAATTTAATGATTTTAAATTATTTTATTGCCCAGCCAATCATTGCAAAACCTAATTTTAATGGCTTTTAACCGCCTAGGTAAAGCATCCAAAGACCAGGAAAAATCTGTGTATTACAACCGGAACTGGTGTGTGAAACTGCTTTTCATTTTGTGCCGTAAAGCAACGCAACCTCTGTCTGGGTATGAGTTTCTGTACCTGACATTTCTCTTTTTGTCCGTTCAGCCATGGTGGGTTTCACTCATCGTGCTAGCCCACTTCTTCTTTTTATTTAAATGCACACCAAAAACCACCCCACTTCCTGTGCACCAGAGAAAAGTATACCAGGTGTTCAAACAAGGTATTGTCAAAGCTTTCATTAACTGGAGATATTGTCCTAATACTGTAATACTGATGATTGTCATACAGACTTTACCAGCCATTTCTCAAAGCTAAAACTGTCACTTCAGGCTTACACCTGCCATTGATGCAACACACACGCCGCTAAGAGAAAACTGCTCGGGTCAAAGTGGAGCTCCTCTGAAGCTCTTGGCCTACTGACCTCCAGGATAATGACACCAGAGACCGCAGGGGGGAGAGAGGATTTGGGGGAGGGGATGCCACAACCCTATACAGTGAAAACAGCTCTGCCAGGAGAGGTCACTGGAGGTCATGCACTTTAAATCATGGCAGCAGGCAGAGGAGGACGTAGAAACAGAAGGAAAGGACGGAAGGTAAAGCTCGCTGGGTATTACACCAGCTAGCCATGAAAATAGCTGAACTACATGAAAGTTATTTTCAGCTCTGATAAACCTGCTGATAGTTTCTCTGATAAAACAATTATTCATTTAGTCTACAGAATGTCAGAATATAGTACATATTTTTCAATATAACAGAAAAGCAACAAAAGATGACAAAAATATTCACTTTTCAGAAGCTCAACTCAGTAAATACTTGCCATTCCTCCTTCATTAAGGACTTCCATGATCATCAGTTGTCAGCTCATGTTCTGAATGATCAGGTAATCCATTAATGAACTTATCATTTCAACGCTAAACACTAAATCTGTTGCCTGTGTTAGATGTACACTGCAGTCCAGATGAGAAAACGGTTTACAAATAGCCCATCTGTCAAGCAGACTATCAATTTTTTGGAATGACAAATGGTTTCTCTCTTTCCATTTCTCACAGTAAACATATTCAAATGCACCATTCAATCTGCGGTGGAGCAGAGCCTCGCTGCAACAAGGAGGATGCAATGAGCCATTACGTGGGTTTGTTGGTTAACAGGCTCGCAGCAGTGCAGTGCTCTCTCTTTTCCAGTTTTAACCACAAACTGTGGGCTCCAGGCCGCAGGCGGAGACAGGGTGAGTCGCACACAGACCCAGAGATGACAGTTATTACCCATTTACTGTACAGGCCGAGCCCAAGTACAAGGCAAGCAAGTAATTAATTCCTCATTTGGCCCGCCGACGTTCATTTACAAAGGCTTTCCGGGCTTGTTAAACTGACAGAGATGCTAAACGGCGTTGTCACTTGTGCGTCGCTCTGTTACAGGATTTCAGGCGAAGTTGGTGCGAGCGCGGACCTTCGCTGACCCCTGAGCACGTTTCATCAAACAGCTGACAGACCACTAAATAAAAGCTGACCTGTTGTATTGTCTGAGGCTTCCGTGAAGAAGAGTACTGCAGTTTAGTACGAGAGGAGCAGGTGAAAGTGTGGGAATGTTGCCACACCACGGAGAAATAATCATCCTGACAAATCTTCACTCTTCAAATCTGTTCTCTGCATCATCTACCTTTTTGTCAGGTCTTATTTAATGCCAGTGAGAGGAAGTTAAACACTCTCTGAATCATTCAACTGAAAGCTGAGTGGGCAGCAGGCCTCCCGTAGTTAGTGTTAAAATCTATCTAAAAAGCACAATATTTAACTGCTCCGTCTACAATTATATCCGCGCTAAGGAGGCAGAAAATGTTCGGCCCATAAAACAAAGAAAATTTTGTTTTAAGACTGAGAAACCACGTGTGAAAAATACAAGTAATTGTCTTTTCTCTGGAGGCATAAAGATAAGCTGAGGAATAAATGGCCACAATAATATTCACAGACAGGAAAGTGACAGAATTTACCGGCCTGGCAGTTAAATCACAAAGTTCCCAGCAGCAGCAGAACAAGCTGTGGGTGAAATAATGGCTAAATATAAAGACAAATAGGAGAAATGTGACAGAAACCCAATGTTGTAATGGTGTCTAATGCATTCAGCAACATCCTGCTTGATTTTGGCAAGAAAGCATCTTGTACCAGCCACAAACTAGATTTATACAACAAGACAATATAGAAATCAAATTTACAGGAAGCTCAATACAAAATCAATCATAGACAGTCTCTGAATGATCAGTTACTAGTACAGAAAGTCCAAATGTGTAACTGGTGCTGTTGAGATAGACGTGTCACGGGTTGCAACTAGGGATGGGACGATATATAATATTATCGCAATAAAAAACACCACAGTAAATATATTGATGAATTTCCAATATTGGGATAAACAGCTCGCAGGCAAGTTAATAGAGGACAATGAACTGATTGACTTAACATTGTAGCTCTATTCACAATTTTTGATAAACACTCCAATATGGCTGCCAGGGGGAAGGTTACATCACCAGGAAGCTAAAGAGGAAACTCTTCTAGAGCAGCTTCCAGCCTCCATACACTCTTCATTAAGTGAGTCTGGAAGCCACCCAGCTCCTCTTCATCAGCCCGTCACCACATGACATAACAAATGATGCTAAATACCAACTAATGTGTTAGATGCAGTCATCAGTGTGTAAGAAACAACTTGTGCTCCCTGAATATAAAGACCTCCAGAGTAAAGCAGACAGGAAATTCAACTTTCATCCTTCTGAAACAGGGGCTGGCTGACCGTTCTGTTTTCTCCACCTAACTCTGACTCTGTGTCTGTCAGCTGCTGTTTTTAATGTCAACACAAAGGAAAGTCAAACCATTTCAGTTCACGCGAACCTGTTGCTGCCGCCAGTTACTCCAGACACCGGCATGAAGAAAGATCTGATCTGTGAAAGCACAAGCAGGGCCATGAATCTGATCTTCAGAGTGTGAACAGCCGCCGTTGCCCCGCCTGATTGAAGGATAGTCATCTCTGTCCTCTGGTCCTCACACTGCTTTTTTGTTACCGTTGCCTCCCGTGAGGGATTTGTGTGTCCTCTAGACTAAGTGGTAACTCAGGACAATGAATCATCGCTGTTGGATTCGTTTGGGAATTTTGGTGTCCCGTCTTATAAATTATGTTTGAGAGTTTCATTGCACCTGCGTCCACCCAAGAGTTCTCTTCACTGTAGACTTAAAACTGCCTCAGGTTGCATCCCTCAGCTAATAAGTCTGCTTTGAAAAAAAATGGACCGCTTGCTCCAGTGTTATTGTTCCCTGCTAAAGAGAATTTCAAGAGAATGAAAAGATGCTGTGTCCCATTCTCCAAATCCTGCCACACTGTATTTTATCACAGTTAGTTTCATGTCTTAAGGTCACAGGAAGCGGCACAGCAAAATTTATCCATTCATCTGTGGTTTGCCAGCATTTGTCATTCACAATGGCTCTCCAAGCTTCTTTTTTATCTTCTCTATGCACCATGTATTCTGCCATTTTGTCTCAAGGATGGTACACCCTTTCAATAAGGACTTATTAAAAGGAGGAAAAAAACACTCCGGCTCTCCGGCTCTGAATTCCCTCCAAGGTCAGCACCATTAGGACTGCTTGCTAATGTTCCATGGCACGAATTTTCATGTCAAAGTTAAAAGTACTACAAGGAGTTTAACTGGTTAGGGCAAGGCAATTTAATACGAATGCCTCTATGTGACGTACATAAACAAACAAGACCATGACAGAGAAGATTGGCTACTTCTATATAGTTATTCTTAAGGCGCATCCGTCTTGAAATCAATGAAACGAGGGTGTGGAAACACTACCGCTTTTGTCCACAGGGGCCGCCAGACTTAATACAAAATGAAAGTCCCTTTAAGGGCTTTAAACAAAGTAGGAGGCAACCTCTCGGTTTTAAATGGATTGATTTTGCCCCAGAGTTTCACTGGTTTAAATGGCTTAAATGGACCATTGACCGTATATATATAGGTTTCCTAATGAGTTTATGGTCTCAATCGCTAGTTTCAACCCTTTAAGCAGTGTATGCTTTAGGGCGCGCCACCAAACTCGGACTAAACTGTCAAACTAGGCAGCACTGATCAAATATGAATCAAGATTCAGTGTTGTCGCATAAAGTCATTAAAAACATATTTTGGTGTACCGTCTATCTGTAATACGAGATTGCGTGTGACCAGGCAAGCCGCCATTGTTTCCGCAGCCAATGAGAGCAGCTCAACTCCCGGTACGTCCCCTCCACTGGCTCCAACACACTGCCATGGCGCCGAGGATTCAAAACGTACTCCACAAACCAATGTGTGACATCACGACAGGTTCACACTTTTTTGCGTTTAGACAAACAATGATGCCGCATGAAAGGAAGACAGCCCCCTCATTCTCTTCAATAAGCACAGGGCTCCGGCACCACACTGCCTAGTCACACACATGCAAGCGCACCAGTCGTTCCTTTGTAATATGAACTACTGTTCACTGTGCAATTACCACCACAGAGGATGAAAAGACTGTTGTGATAACTTTAGAGAGTTGTAAATCCTGTCTCATAGTAGTGTAAACTGCTGTGCACTGTTTTGTCATCTGAGAATCCTTCAATCTCATGGAGGATTCATTTAAACCGGACCTCCCAGGCTCCCTGCCTCGTTTTAAAGCTGCCAACACCCCCTTATTGGTCTGAATGGAACATGTTTCTGTCTGTTTTATCAAGGGGAGATAACCAAAAGTGAATCTAAATCTAAAAGGATATCAATCACACTGTCCCGTCTCAGTCCATTTTGGCTTCACAATGCTGCTGAATACTGCAACTGTACATCTGACGTCCTTTTGCTACAGAATTCCGTTTGCAGACCTTATCAAATGAAACCATACCGAGGAGGAGAAAGCCAGGCCGGCGTTGAGGATTTGAAACAGCTTCTCCAGACTGCAGGTTGATCTGTGGGCGAGGGATTCTCCACAGTGGTTCAGCCGCTCATTTAGGAAGCTGCCTAAGATCATTTCCTGTCCAAGAAAAAGACAAATGCGTCTTCTGGCGCTTAGGCCACTACTGGCTTTCTTCATTATCAAGCAGTCCTAGCTCTAAAGAGCCCATATCCTGCTCGCCTGTCTTGTAAGGGCCGACAGTTTTATCTGAGTGCCCAGTGGGACCATTAACATTCTTTAAACGGAGAGTGGACGCATGTTCAGGGGGAATGGGTCAAAATAAATGTCCTTTTGATCCGTTGTAGTCATTATGCACGAGAAATCTTGTCGTAGCATTAAAAAAAAAAAAAAACTCATTAGATGTTATTAAACTTCAGGTCAGAGGTCAGCTGTCCAGAAAGGCTGCAGGTAATTTGGGGAAGCAAGCAGAACCCTTACATGAAAGTCGATGCTTGGCAGGCATGTGCAGTCTGATGCAACAGCCATATCATATAGTATCTTTGAGTACAGGCCAAGTAGCGCTCAGCTGGCTAAAAACCCTCATTCAGGTCAGCGAGGTCCTTCAGTGGGGTGTGAGGCTCACCTTACAGCTACGTGAAGCAACATCTTCATGTGAAAATACGCCATTTCATCGGCTTAAATTACACCGTGCCGTGTCAAGCATGCACACGTTTCCAAACAAAATAAATAAAAAGCTAAAAGAGTGAGTGAAAGCCCCATCGGAAGGAAAAGCCTATGTTAGATCTCTTTCCTCTCTGATGGTATAAAGCATCAGAGAGCGTCTCTGCAGTTAAAACACAAGCACACTGGGTGCAGTTTAGCAGCAGTGTGTTACCGGATTTGAAGCTATTAAAGCTCACAACAGCGGAGAAAACACTCGCTCGGCGTGCGCACTTTCAACATCACAAATTAATTCATTAGCAGGCAACACGCCAGTCAAGTGCTTTCAACAGACGCCGTGGTAGTCAGGTTATGGAGGTTCACTTTTTTTGCGGTTAACCCTCCACTGCAGCTTAAGGTCGCTGCCGTCGTGCACACGGTGACGCCTAAAGGGCAACTTTCACGTCAATGTACTGCCACTGCCCTGGTATGAACTCAACACCAGGATGATTAATACTTTTTGGTTTGCATTGCACCAGAAGCCTGCTCAGTATGAAGGGCTGTGGTTTACAGTGCATGCATGGGTTTGGTGATGTGCACATCATAAGATGTCTAGACGTCTGTACTACAACTGGGCTAAATTTAGGTGAAATGTCAGATTTTAGACGTCTATGGTTACGTGTTTCAATGACTGTATTTAAATATGAAGAACACATTCATGGTTTTCTGTGGGTTTCAACAGGTTCAGTTTAAGAGTTTTTATAAGCACTGTGGAAGTCATTTTAGACCTTTTTTACATCCACACTGGCAAAAGAAATTTAAAAATACCAAGGATAGGAAAATCTGAATTGGTTCCATATCGGTTTAGTTTAGGAATGGTTACAGCATGATCAATAAAAACTCCCCAAAAACACATCTAAAACAGGCTTAAAAATGCAACTTCATGCATGTAACGTTAACTTCATTCATCCACTCCATTTTTAGGACTTGTCAAAGTCATATTGAAGACATTTAAGGCCTAAAATTCTGATTATTGGATTTTTCGAGACCCCACGGACACCCTGACATTTACTGACTGCAAAACTCTGCACCATGTAAAGTCATTTCTGTCCTTTAGACCCTGTTGCATTAAGGCAGGGGGGAATAGTGCTGGGAAAATATCTCAGCTGAGAATTGGTATCTTATAAAAAGGAAGAATAAAACATACGTTTAAAGAAAATGAAACTTGTAAGATCCCCAACATCCCTAACAGGCATCCACACATGCCTTCAGATACAGATGCTTTGAATGACAATTTGTGTCTGATGGCTCCGCAGCTCAATTACCTTGTTAAACATTATTCAAATGACATCTACTCCTTCCCCCTCAGTGAAAACAATCCCGATTCTATGAATATTCAGATACATGTCATTTCAAAAGTTCAACAGCTGGACACGGGAGGTTTCCATTCTCAGTGTTTGTGCACTGGAGGCTTCACACATCACATCACACTTGTGTGCATTGCATACTGGGACCACAATTGACTTTCAAACTTCGCCGGGCTGTCACAAAACTCTGGTTAAGTGTGAGCACAGCGAAACCTTCCCTCTACAGCGGATGAATGTGAAAACAGCCTTCTAGTGTCAAAGTGAAGGGAGACTTTAAGGACTTAATTACAGACAGAAATGAGTTGACGAGACAGCGTAGCCCTTAGGATGTGGTTGAGGCGATGCTTATATACAGAGAGCCGGCTTCTGGGCTACATTTAGCCCTGTTCAAACCCAGACACCTACATCTTTTGACCTGCCAATCACCCCCACCATGCTTCCTCTGTTGCAGAGTCCCTTGTGAGAGAGAAAGTTGAGGAAACCCCAGAATCCAGAGCCCGGTTGTGTTCTGGTCTGTCCATCACACAGGGACATGTTAGTCGCTGTGTGGTGTGATGGGGAGATTTTAACTGCATCCCCCCCCTCCCTTAAGAAAACTGCACCCCCCCAAGAAAACTGCACAGACTTGTTGGCTGCTCTCTGCATGCCTTTCCCCCCCACAATGTCACACAGGGCTTGCTGCAGCAGCAGTCTGGCGAGGGGCGACATCTACCCTGGAGAAAAAAATGCACCAACTTTCTGTCTTGATTTAATCTAAACCTCATGTAGATCCTACACACACACACACACACACACACACACAGTGAACTTTGGACGGCAGCAGGGAGAGGTTAGCCTAATGGTCGACCAGGAGGGCTTTTTTCAAGAACATTCCAGCTCAATGGGAAAGAAGAATTGGTGTTTGGTTGAGAGGAACAACAGCATTTAAACATGACGAGACAGGCGGAGAGGCGGCTGCCAGAGCCTCCTCTCCGGTACGGCTAACCGTGTGCATCCCGGCTAGCGTTAAAGCCGCCTCTCCAATGCACGTTTCCCCTTAATAAAACCCCATCCCCGGTGTGCAACTGCAGGGCCCGGCGCCGCCATACACCAGCACATAGACACATAAAACAACACGTATAGCATGCCCCGTAGCACCAAGCGGAAAGAGACATGCGAAAAATGAGGAGGAGGGGGCTCAAACCGGGACCGTAAACCGGCGGTAGACCCGCCGAGGACGGGACATAAAGAGGACAAGTCTAGTTAGGCGAACTAACCTGTTTGGGAGGAGCACGGTCCGCTGGATATTGGGTTGAATCTGCTTTAAATCCACTATGAGTAAAACAAAGAGGCGAAAATGACCGAGCGGCCGCGGAACAGGCCGAAACAGCACTCCTGGAGCAGCGGTGCGCATGCGCGGGGAGGTGGAGGAGGTGGTGTGGGGGGGATGAGCGAGGGGGGTGGGGGTGAGCGAGGGGGGTGGG
>NW_023339785.1:4063165-4067623 GCF_004916995.1 Morone saxatilis
CTCAGTCTTCTAAGCTTGTAGGAGAAACAGCGGCGGCCGCGAAAGGCCCTATCTAGAGCCAGTGTTTGGTTTGTCTGTTCTGGGCTGCTGTAGAAACATGGCGGTTTAAAATGGCGGCTTCTACAGAATGTGACCCGCGGCCTCTGTAGATAAAAACTGCTCGGTAACAAAAACCCAACAATTTTTATTTTCAGGTGATTGTATACTCATTAAAACATAGCTATGAATATTATATTTCATATATATAATGTATTATATTTCTGACCTTTAATGGAGGATCTATTGGGGAGATTCACCAGTTTTGCAGCCACTGTACTTTCTCCCACACATTTGGAAGACTGAGCTGTATTCAGTTGGTTGCTAGCTGCCACTAAATCATACACACTGGTCCTTTATCCCAACATGGAGTCTTTAAAGTGTTCAGATTTAAACACTTGTTTAAATCTAAACTCCAAACTCCATCGGTTGAGGAAGATCATGTCATATGATCAAAAGCTCCAGAACACTTATTAAATGCCAATGGACGTTGTGGTGACACTGTTGTGTCAATATATTATTCATGTGCCAATTTACCAAGACAAATTCCTTGTATGTGAAAACCTACTTGGCAATAAACCCAGTTCTGATTCTGATTCTGACAGACACTCTGAATACATTATAAAATACTAAAAGAAACAGGAACCTATCTGTCAAATATAATGAAATACAAAGAAAACAGAAAAAATACGTTTATATGCGGAACATAGGGTGGAAAAGTGCAAATGCGACACATCAATGAAAGTGCAACAACCAGTTATTACTTTATAAATAGCTAATATTTAGATAGATAGATAGATAGATAGATAGATAGAATTAGATAGATAGATAACAGAAAATTCACGTTCCCCATTTAAGGAGGCATGCAAAGTACTCCTAATAATAATAGTAACAACAACAGGAGGCATGCAAAAGAACCAATAAAATCAATAGCAAAATACATTTTTAAACTCAGATGCATCCATACAGCAATATTACAGTCACTCTTATTCTAGATGTTCTATGTTTGACCCTTTTAAATGAGCTGGTTCAAAAGAAAGACATGAAAATTTGCACCCTGACATAAGCATCAGATAAAAAATAGCATGTTGTCCTTTAAATATAGTTGATTTCAAATCATAAACCTAAAAATCACGACTTCAAACTTCCCCTGCAAACTTTGAACTTAACTTTTTTTCTAAAGCATTTTCACCAATGGAGGGCGCTGTAAGCACCAGCAGTGTGCTTTCTACTTGTGGACGATACAAAAGTAACGGATCCCACCAGGTTGATGGCCAGAAATGCTATATTTGGAAGAAGCATTGAATTGATTATGTTTAAGTATAGGGAATGAAGTTGAAAATGGCTATGGTTAAGATCAGGGATGGCTAGGGTTAAGTAAGGATTTGGTGTGGTTATGGTTAGGGTGAGTGTGGGTGGGATTGGTCCCTGCCCAGAACTGCGGTGAGACATTAGCGACATGTGGTTGAACTATTGTCATGACATATGGCACGCTGACTGGAAATAATGATGAAGAAACACAGTTACCAAAATCCATGTTTTTGGCACGACCACAGGCCAACATCTGCTGACCCCCAGAGGTTTTAAATCTTTAACAGTTCCATCTGTGATTCAAACAGGCAGCCACGTATTTGTACAGGATGTAGAGTAACTCAATTAAAACCTTCCGGGGCTGTGGTCAACACTGATTTAATCAAGTCAGAGTCCCTTGCAAGAAGCTGGTAAGCTTTGTATGAAGAAGCTACAAGTGACTTTCAGATAAGTGATTTTAAAGTGCAACTGATCAGCCAATAAAATGCCTCCGACACAACACATTAATCAGCACAGCTTCATTTAAAACTGCTTCTCAGTCAGGGTATCAAATGGTAGCATGCTTCGATATATATTGAAGCGTTTAAGATAAGTAATATTAACTATATCAGATATGCTATTTGGGATATTTTCTTAGAAATCTTACAGAAGTTAAAGTTATATGTAAGGATATATAATAATAATAATAAACTTTATTTATAAAGCACCTTTCCAAACCAGAGTTACAAGGTGCTGTACAGTGCAAACATTAGAAAGTTAAAAAAACAGTATGACAAACAATAAAATCTAAAAGTTAAAGTTGATCCTTTGAGCAGTAAATCATTTTGAATGTATTTGTAATCATTCTGTGGTTTGGACTGTTGGTTGGATGAAACAAGCATTGCGAAGGTGTCCCTTTGGGTTCTGGGTAATTGTGACGGCATTTGTCACTATTTTTAGAATTTTTACAAACTAAACAATCGATCGATCAATCAAGAAAATAATCAGATGAATCCATAATGAAAATAGGCATTAGCTGCAGTCCTATACAAAATAGTTTGAATTGAGCTCCACCTCAAACAACTACAGCAGTAAAATCCTAATAATGTAATGATATCATATATAGGCTACTATATACTATTAGCCTATATATCATTATATTCCAAAAAGTCACAGGAACCTTTTTCTGCATTGAGTACCTTTAATTTCCTGATCATATAGACACTTTTATGTAAGTAACATTTTCAGTGCAGCAGTTTTACTTGTAATGGAGTCTATTACAGATTAAGATATACACCGATCAGCCATAAGATTGTGAGCACTGACAGGTGGAGTGAATAACGCTGATTATCTGGTTATCATGGCCCCTGTCAGTGGGGGGGATGTATTAGGCAGTCAGTGACCATTTTGTTTCCTCAAGTTGAGTGTTAGAAGCCAGAAAAATGGGCAGCGTGAGATTTGAGCGACTTTGACAAGCGGCCACATTCCAGTGATTGTTAGAAGCAACTGTGGTCATGAGCATTTCTACAGTCACTCTGAGTCTGCTTAAACAACCATGTGCTGCTTGTGTTTGATATGACACCTTCTATATTAACCACTCTGAAAAGGTCATTACTCCTTCTAAATTCAAAATTCCAAATTCAAATTCACACAATGGCTTCTACTTGGCCATGCGCACAAGCTTTCAACACAAAATCTCGCCAAAAGCACAAATCATCAATACAACAATACAATGATAATCGAACACGATACTACTATGCATTCATGTAAAGAATTTATGACATCATTTCATTTAACTTATATACAGTGTGGTTTGGTGTGTTGTGTGTGTGACGCTGTGTGTGTTGTGTGTGTGTGTGTCGCGTCTGTTTGTGTGTTCTGCGTTGGTGTGTTGTGTCTTACGCGATCCACTCCTGCTCCTCCAGTTGTGGATTGGTTAATATTAGTAGCTGGGCAGTCCAACGGCGTGTGCCTCGCTTCCTTCTCCGAGGAGTATCTTTTAATTTGGAGAGGTTTGTGTTCAGCTCTTTGAAATCTGGTATCAAGGAATTTTTTTCTTGTATCATGTCTCAATTTCTACCATTGTACAGAGAACGTGCCATATCTGTCTCAACCTCAACCTTGTTCGACACAGTTGACCGCATTACATTTCTTCTGTCTTTTTGGTTTCTGCCCATGATTTTTGTTGTTCTCCGTGCTTTCGATTGCCAATTCTTGTGCGTCACCTGAGCCTGTACTTGGTTAGACTGTCTTTGCTTTCTAAATCTTTGATGTTACAGAGATAATTTCTGCTTAATTCCTATAAGCTCCTCTCACTCACGGGCAAAGAAAACATGTCCAACTCTACTTTGGCTTTAGTTGTCCTTCTTCCCAGAATCTGGTCACAGATACGTCTTTCTTGAAGCGAGTGCCTATAATTTACTCTGGATTTACTGTATTGTCAGAGCAGTGTTGTGTGAGGCTGGGTCCAGAGTGTGTCTTGAGAGGGGGCATGTTAGCTCAGTACAACTGACACAGGGACTCTTTCTGGCTCAGCTCTTGGGTTTGGAGGGCTTTGGAGGAGTGTTCTGGCTGGATTTCAGGTGTATATAAAAAATTGAGCGTTTCTCTTCTGAATTGTTAATTTATCATGTGGTATCTATGCCTAATTCTGCTCTACAGTGCTACCTTTGTCTGGTCGTGTTTCTGTGTACGTTGTGAAAATGATCTTGCAAATTCTGTGCAATGTAGAGTAATCTCTGTTGGATGTTTTGTCCCCAGCGGTAAGCTCTGTATGACTGAGTGGACCACCATGACTTCAGACTGACCGGGTACACGTCGTCATATGGGCTGGATGACCACTATCAATTATATTTTTAAGCCAGATTTTTATTGAATTGGAAATTATAAAATTTTCTCTTAATTGCATATAGAGCTCTTCAAGCTTTTTCTTTTAGTGCATTCACTGCCATGTTGAAACTCCCTGATGCTGTTATGGTTATACCAAGGTAGGTATAACTCATGCTGTGTTCAATGACATGATTATTGATGGTAAATTATTGATGGTAAAAAGTGTATACCTCAATAAAAATGACAGAATCTATGAATATGCAGATTTAGTTAATTCCTTAAGTTTGCCTGCTGGACACAAGA
>NW_023339785.1:4067642-4078938 GCF_004916995.1 Morone saxatilis
AAGTTCAAGTTTCTGCATCACACTGTAGACGTTGCACATCTGAAACTAACCACAATTATTGTACTTCCTGGCCCAGCCAATAGAAATAGGAATGGACTTTTTACATCACTGGTTCCCATCCTTTTTCCTTAAGGAACCCCTTTTCTATCATTGAGTACACCGATGACCCCTGACTACATGACTTACTTTATGGCTATTTCATATTATATTCAATGCATAACAATAACAGCAGAGGACAACAGATAAACTGTACAATGAACCCAAACAGTGAACACAAGAACTGCAGGAAGTTTGTGTAAAACGAGTGATTTGGGTACATTTTTATTATTAAATATTGCATCAGAGGTGAGTTTTACTGATATTATACAGCGTACTGTGAGAGTGAATGCTCTGTGAATAGTTTAACTTTAAAAATAATCATTTCATTTAGTCAGAAATGGACACACTGCTGAGATGTAGGCCTACTGTACATATTTTTCAAGTTTTATTACCACCTTAAAAAAGGAGTGCGTCCTGAGCCCCAGGTTGGGAACCACCAGTTTACATTACAGTGTTCATGAGAGCATTTTGTTTGTTTTCATGCTGAATCCATCATGTGACAAATTGGATGATTTCTTTTTTTTCGTGTTGTGTTATGTGTCTTTTCCTCTAAAATACCTTTTTGTTGTTGTTGTTGTTGTTGTTGTTGTTGTTCAGTGTGTAGCCTTTGATTCTGTACATCTGTCCTGACTGGGTTGGGAGACCACTGGAGCTCTCCTAAATAATCTGAGAGTTGATAACATTTATAGGAAGGTTTCTACATCTCACTTATTTTTAATTGTATACATTAGAGCAAAACTACAACATTCTTAGTTTGATGCCTTTAAGAACAAAGCTGTAAACATACACAAAATAACTTACACAGGTAATCACATAAACTGTTTTGATAAGATTTTGATAAGTAAGCATAAAGTGGAGCCGTGATTCAACTGTGGCTGTTTCAGTTTGTATCACTTTCTTTTCTTCTTCCTTGAGAAGCAAAACTATACAGAATGTGTCACAAAGGTTTACAGAGAGGGAGGAGTGTGTTGTGTTGTTCTGCTCAGTGCAGTCACAGAAGTTAAGAAGTGAAGAGATCTCTCACTCTGTTCATATTACCAGTTACAAGAAAGAAAAACCACCAAAAGGAGGGAAAAGCAATCTTAGGCTTAATACTCCTACTCTTAACACACCAGATCAACACAAATATTTTGCCGGGTCCAGGCACATTAGGCATAACAGTTACAAGTTTGTTTTTATTCTAATATATAAAATGCTTTTAGACATTTGTAACCACTAGAGATGATCAAAACCACCTGGGAGAATGAATAAACATCCAGATTTCAGATAAATTATGGAAGAGCACTCTGAGGCACATTTACAAATGTATATAAAGAGGTCAGAAATACATCAGTATAGCAGGGATCATTTGCCAGAAGAATCCGTGCAGAATGATTGAGTCCCAGCACACTACTCACTTTGGGATATTGTGCTTAATACCAGTGTTTTAACGGTCCAGTGTGTAGGACTTAGTGGCATCTGGTGGTGTAGTTGCAGATCGCTAACCCCACGCATCACCCTCCCCTTCCAAGTGTGAAGGAGAAAAACCTAAAAAAACTAGAGCCAGTGTTTGGTTGTCCCTTCTGGGCTACTGGTTCAACATGGCAGACTCTATGGCGCCTCTAGATAGAAACATCTCATATATTCAGGTGATTCTACACTAATAAAAATATACCAATGCATATTATATTCTATTTCTGCCAATAGATCCTCCTGAATGTTACACACTGGACCTTTCATTTAGTATTTTAATTGATCTTATTTCATTGTAGGTCTCAGTTTGACATAAAAACACAAACAGCTACTTTACAAGTTTGACCCCTGTAGATGGATTCTATATTTAGTGGGACTATCTCGACAAAATGGTGAGGATCAATACAGCATCTCATGCAGGACGGTGAAAGGGAATTGGTTGCTTCTTCCTTTTCTTTTCTGATTCCTTTGCTTCACGCCACTGAAGATCTTTTCCCCTACAAAATCCGTAGCTTGTATCTCATTAGAGCCCCAGAGTGAATGGTAAGTCTGTAACTGACTGTTTTATTCTGCTGCATCACTGTGGAATAATGTGATAAAGCACAACAATGTGGCCAAAGGGGGTTACATACTCGCCTGGTTCACACTCTTCTGGCACTGACGCATAAGCTGACGAAACGTTAAAACAATGACATTTATTTTATTTTTGCAGTTTGACTTGGAGTGAGGACAATTTAGGTATTTATTTTACTAGTGTGTTGGTCATATGAAGTCAGATAGTTGCCTAGACTGTTTACACCTAGGTACATTGTGTCAGCATTGACAGTTTGTAGTCCACAAGGCCTTTGACTGTTAATAATTGTAGACAACGACATCTGTATATACATATATCTTACGTTTGGTTTGACGATGTAAACCTCTGTGTCCCACGCCAATAAAGCCCCTTTGAATTGAATTGAATTGTATCCAGGGCCGTTGTTTCAAAGACGGAGTGGTTCATCCTCTCTAGAGAAGATCTCTGTTAGTGTACACTCCCGGCGGCTCAGCCGAAACCACTGACAGAAACATGAAGGCGTGTTTACTGATTTATTCCAGCACTAAAACATCGTTTCCCGGCGTCCATTTATGAGCTTCAATGACTTAACAATCACCTAAAGACGACACAATGGATTGACACCCGTTTTTTTAATGTCTGTACCGACCCAGAGACCGCGGACATAAACTTTGCAATGCCTCGAACAGCTGCACAGTGTTAGCTAACGTTACTAGCTCCACTAAGTATCTGCACCGACCGGCGGTAAAGCTGTGAACAGCGGTACTCATGGAGGACGGTGGAGGAGCCCGCTGCCAGGTTCCCACTGTCTGCTCCAACGTTGATGTTCCCGCCACACCAAACACGGAGCTGAAGAAACTGCTGGATTTTAAAGTGTACAAGAGGAGATGGTTTCTACTGCTGGTGCTGTGTCTGTTGAACTGCTCCAACGCCATGGTAAGTTACCGCAGTAACTAACGTTACCTGAGGATAGTAAAGTAACGTTACTCTCCAGTTCCACACACCTTACCTGATTCCTGTGAGGGCAACTTGCTCTGGTCATACACATCAAATGCTTTAATGGAAGTTAAATATAATAATCTTCCTTTAAAAAATACCTCGAAACAGAAGATACTAAACACAAAAACTTTATAGTACGGAAGCTCATTTGTGCCCAACAAACAAATAAATAAAGTAACTATACAGTGGTGGTAAGTACTCACATCCTTTACTGTAGTAGCAGTACGAGTGTAAAATCACTGTTACCATTCAACCTTACAGTACATATAAGCAGGCTTGGGTAGTAATAGATTACATGTAACTAGTTTACAAAAAGGTAACTAGTCCATAACAGTTACAGAAAAAAAGATGTAATCAGATTACAGTTCCATTTATTAAAAATGGGGATTATTAGGCCATTTTCCCAGCAGCCATTATGGCCTGACAGCTGTTCCCAATCCCATTCAGTCAGGTTCCATTTAGTGGAGCAGGGTCTTTCCAGTGAGCCTGACTGTCTGACCTGAGTGGAATCAAACCTTCATCAGTCTCATTGGAAACCTGTGTTTACCTGAGGATTTCATGCCAAAAGCGGCGGCTGTGAAAAAGGTCTGTTTCAGAATGACCTGTTAGAATCAGTGACGCATTAATGTGTAAGCATCACTGATGTTGCAGCTCGTTAAAGGTGCTGCTAATTAGAATCAGTGTTCATACTGCCAGGTTAATTAATCCGTAATACAGTCACACACACTAAACCGATCACAGAGAGAGTTTCCAACTTGGCAACTTTCTTACTACATGAAGTGACTTTTCAGACCCTCTTGGTGTCTTTATTTCTAAAAAGCAACTAGTGACACATTTAGTGATTTATTCAGACAACCACGGAAAAGGCAAGAAACATATTATATTGTAGTTCCCATTCATGCTGATCAGAGTAGTCCAGTCCAACAGCAGCCTCCTTTCAGCCTCTCTCTCACTCTTTAGTTGGTAAATATGTAAATAGTTTGACCTTCTCTCTCTCTCTCTCTCTCTCTCTCTCCGGATCTCTGGATTACAGTGTTCCTATAGTTTAGCTTATATGTAAATAGTTGCTTTAAACTCCTCCCTCCCTTTGTAGATTTTAAAAAACGTATTTACTTCAAATATACGATGTCACTTAGGGCTGTGTATCCAATATATTGTGATACTGAACTGGAATTAGTGTTATCAGCTAACCCTCATTTAATGAACTTAGCAACACTGCTAGCTATCTATCTAGGTCTATCCTAAGTCTATTATCTATCTATCTACGGTAATCTATCTATCTATCTATCGGGGCTTTAAACACAAAAATCAATATACTGTTTTAGAATTGATACAGTATCACATAACGTATAATGTCAATATTTGACATTTGATATTTTTGTTTGTGATTACTAAAATAATACTAAATACTAAATAATCAAATTGTAAAAGTGTGTGTGTGTATATTTCGATTGCTGTATACCAACAGGTTTGCAGTTGCACTGCAGTTTGAAATAAATGCTAACTTTAAATAATGTTACAGTCACTCTTACAAAATACTGAGCTAAGGCAACATTGTGATTAGATTTCGACCTTGTGTCACATGATGTTGACTTACTGAGTGAAATCTTTTTAGATTTAGTATCTTATGATTTTGACCAACCATTAATATTTTCACCTTTGTAGTCCATGGCATTTTATTTTCATTTCCCTTTTTGCTTTTTCTGACAGAAAAGGGCTTCCATACGACACACACCATTACTGATAGCATTTGAATGAATATTTATCAGTACAACAAATAAAGAAGAACACATTCAGAAGTTGCAGACTGTTTCCATCTAATAATAATGTCATAGCTACTCCACATACACTCTCTGGTCATTCTGCTGAGGTACACCCTTGCGTCCCATCAGATAAACTCCCGTTACATTGTGGAGAGGGTGCAGCGGGTTTTACAGGACAACAGAAAGCAGTTTCAGTAGTGCACACAGTCTTATTAACAGTCAGATAATGGAGTCACACCTTTATCTCTCGATGCACTAGGCACACTGAGGCCACATTTTACAGCAGGAACAGTAGCTGTCATTTTACTTTCTCCCTTTAATTGACAGCTTGTTGTTCTTTTTTTTGGATATGTGAAATTGTTTGACCTTTTTCTCGTGTTAAAAGCAGATGTGGTTGTGAACAGTGCGGGTGGAGGACATGTGCTGCCCCCTTTATGTTTGCTGGAACTTGAGATAATTCCCTGGGGCTGTGGTCATTGTACAGCAGAGTGTGCCTGGAGGCAAGCTGAGCCCCTCCCCTCACCCATTCCCCGCTCTCACGGGACTCGTTCTCTCTGTGCCAGCTATTGTTTCCATGTGGCTGGTGTTCCCACTCACAAAGGATGCTCAGCTGGCGGAGAGTCATTCATGATGTGGCAAATAGCAGCTGATGAGCCAGTTAGACATCAATCTGCCTGACATTAGCAGGCCTACTCAGGGGTCAGGGTGTGATTCATCAGAAACCTGTGGGGTTGCCTTGTAAATTGATTTAGGATGAAATTTGATAACCATACTGGTGTTCATCCACAGAAAGTGTCTTCTGAAACTGCATTGGCAACATGAAACAGCAGATTCTCATTTGAGTAGTAATCTTACTCATTTTAGACACAGTTTTGTGTGTTTACTTTGTGATAAGAAGTTTGGCTTTATTTTTTATTTGTTTAGCAATGCACAATATTAGATTTTCCAGCTGATTTTGGCTGATTGTCGACGCCGATATATGCACATATTTCTGAATCTAATTGCAGAGAGCATCAAGTACCTCCTGTACAGGAATGAACATATGAATCTGCCTACTCTTGTCATTATGGCCCACTGGCAGACGCACACATTCACATTTAAACTGTTCTCTGTTCAGCCTACTGTAACAGGCTGGGGCTCCCTGAGACAACCAGCTAATTGAACCTATTTCACAAGTTGCAAAACAAGTAAACGTAATCTCTGTCCACAGGACACAGGACAGCAGTTAAAGCCAACTAAAAGAAAACTGTTAGATAGTGTACTCCTTTCACACTGTTGCAGGCTACTTGCTTTACAGACTGTTGCTTCAACTCAGTCATATATAAACAGAATAAATGAATTCAAAAATAGGATGACAGCTTGCATCTCAGGTAAGAACACACACATCAGGTTGCGTGTGGCTCAACATAGTTGACAAATCCGGACATCTTCAACAGAGGAAAACAGCTGGTTGTCCAGAGCAATACACGGTTTGTGACTGACATTGGCTCTGGCCCCGGGGTGGTTGCGGTCATATTTTTTGCCTTTGTTGATGGACTGGAGAAGAGGCCGCTGACAGGTGTTTTCCGCTGGTGCCGGTCAGTATGATCTGAGGACGGCTCTTAATATGGGTAATACAATGTGTGATGCTGAAGGAATGACCAACACTGAGCATTCATTGCATCATCTCTACTCTGTTTCGTAACCTTTAAAAGAAGAGATGGGAGGTATTTTAGTGCCACTATCTTTTGTCCTTTTTCATTTTTAATAGGGGCACACAATATGCTTATTTGCTGCTTTATTGTGTCCGATCGCTTCAGGATATTCCACTGTAATGAAAGTGGTGGTGGAAAATGACAAATGAAAATAACCACAGATCAAAAGAATCCTGATTATTTTGTATTGTTTTAATGTTGATTTGTTTTACGAAGATTGGTTTTTTTAACAAATCGTGACTAAGACCCCTTCTTCTTACAGTGTACAGATACGCCTGTCAGGGCTGCGGCGGATGCAGTGGGGACTGTGAAGGAGTTTTCTAACTTCAGAACAGATGCATACAGGGATGACTAAGAGGTCACATATGGTGGACAGTCAGGTCCTCTAGGGGCTACAATCAGGTTGGGTTCTGGGTTTCTGGGATTCTTGTTTATGTCGACATGGCAGAATTATCACCCAGTGTCAGGCTGTCTCTGCTTTTACAAGTAGTGATTTAGGATGAGTTAGGTATGTGTAGAACTGGTTTTGAACCACTCCCCACACCACCAAGTTATGACCATATTTGGCGCTCTAGTAGTTCTTGTGGGTCTGGATTTGTGTTAAATATCCCTCGACAGCTAATAGATAACCTGAAATCTTCTTCAAGTATGAGTCATTCTTCTTCATCCAGGTTTTCCATCACAGTGACAATGTTTCTAAATGATCTCAAACCTAGTCTGGCACATCTCAACTGCCATTTCTTGCCCTCTCTCTGCTGACATAAACACCGATACCAATATATCTGCAATAAGCTAATATTATGTATATGATATTTACAGGGATTCACTTGACTAGACTGATGCAGTCTGCATGTTACAGGCATGCAAAACATATCAGCAATATGGCAAAATAAACAGATGTTTGGTTCATATGAATTGAAGGAATCTGTGCGTTTTGGAATTGCACATGCACTGTTTAAATCTGTTTCATGTACTATTGTCAGATCACAGTGAACATTTCAGCAAATATTGCAAAAAGATTATTTAGTCACCTACTGCAGCTCTAAGTCTCTAAGGATACAAGGATTCACTGCTACTAATCATGTGTCCTTCTATCCCTGTGCACTGCTGCCATACAGACACTTTCCTCATTTGATCTTTTTCTCATGCATATGCACACGTTAAAAAAAGTGGCCAAGAAAGGAGGTTTTCCCCGCAGAAATGTAGCCGTGTTAACTGGTTCCTCCACTCTGACCCAGTAACTGAAACCAAGCTTCTTGTTTGTTGATGTTACAGAGATAAGATTACAGCGGCAAGCAGGGTAACCTGGTTAGGTGCTTGCTTACTTTTTTGGCTGTTCCCACTGTGAAAGACCACATTCATATCATCCATTGCATGCTGGGAAAGGCTGCACCTCCCGGGAGCCCTAAAAGTAGAACAAAAATGGATTTGTTATCAGTTCACATTCTGGGTTGCTGGGGGAAATGTGGACAGCACAGGGAGAGTGCATGAGAGATGCTGTCACCTTGCACAGCATCTAGTGTGAAAAGACACCCTCGAGGAAAGTGAAACCCACCCTAATGCTGTGGGGTTCTTCTCAATCCAATTTTCAACAACTTACACTGTCGGCTAGTTTCATCTATAACAATGTATATTTTAGAAACTGATAATTATGTTTTACAAATGGAATCCTAATCTGAAAAAGTAGTGAGTAACAATAATTTTTAATTAGCTGTGAAATAAATGTGTCTAGTAAAAGGTACGATAATTCCCTCTAAAATCTAGTGAAATGGAAGTATTAAGTCTCATAAAATGGAAATCCTCTGCATGAAAATGTCCTATTCTAGTGTGTACTATGTGTGTGTTAAGTGGTGTCTTATGCGAGCAGAACAAGCCGGGATATAGGAACCATTTCTTGCTCATTTCCTCCCTTTTTTCATGTGTCAGGATCACATGACTACAAGATATGTGTGACAATCTGATGACTATGACCACAATTTTAGCACCTATTAACATACTCAATATGAGGAATCTTAAAATGACTGTACATGACACTATGGAGTACACTCATTTTGTGGGTTTGCTTCTGAGATGACCCTGTAACACATTTGTTGATCAAATAAATGAACATCTGTGGCACAAATCACATCAAATAAATCGCTAATTCTGTCATTTCAGTGTGTATCGTGCTAAAATAGGCCTTTTTATGCAGAGTTGGGTTAGGACAACTGAAAATGCTGACTGGGCTCAACTGGAACCTTTACACACTGCAGATAATAAAAGGACATTCAGGCATCTGTCCTGTCTGGTTGGGTTCAGTGCTCAACATTAAGGATGTCCCGGAGACAATAAAAGTAGCACATGGAATATATATATGATTCTAAGGTTAAATGTTTGTTTTTATGTTGATAATGCAGCTCTACACACACAGAATCAGTTCTAGAGAAAGACCAGTGTTGCCAGCTTGGTGACCCTCTCTAGACCCTCTTAGCGACTTTATTTCCACTTTATTTTCTACTCTCTTCTTGCATTGTGCGCAGGCAGTCAGTAGGTGTGGTGTGTGGGGCACATTTCACCTTCTCTCTCGCTCTTCCTCTCCGGATCTCTGGATTAAGGGTGTTCCTTTATGGTTTGTAAATATGTAAACATTGAAGTAGTTTGTTTGACCTTCTCTCTCACTCTTCCTCTCCGGATCTCTGGATTATACGCTTTAAAACGCTCTACTCACTAGATAAAAAACAGCTCATCTTACGCTATCAAAAACGACTACGTGATTCTGTTCAGTGGTGGTTACAAACACACCTATGAATATATATGATTCCATTTCTGACAATAGATCCAACTAAATGTTACACACTGCAGCTTTAAACTACGCATGTTGTTTTTTAAGTCTGGGACAGATGAAAGCAGAATCCACGACAGTTGTGAGACTCTATGGTTTCACTTAATGCAGCTGGGATGTGGAGTGTCAGACAGTGCAGTACTTTTAAACATTTTAAATGCAGTGTGAAAACATGGAGGACAGTCAGGGCTGTGGTCACTGATACTGATGACAAAGGGTTCTGATTTCCTACTGATCTTCTATCTCTGTAACCTGTGTGCATCACTAGTGGCCTCTGTCATATATTGTGCATTCATTGTTCCTGTAAAATAAACATTACATAAATAAATAAAAACAATTTAAAACCTGTGCAAACAGAGAGACCACAGATTTTAAGATCTGACCATTTATGTTCAAAGCACAGGCAAGTCTGACCAGCAGCTACAGTGCAGATATTTTAAGGCGTCAGTGGCTCAGTAGGTAGAGCGTGTTGTCCACTCGCCACAGGGTTGGTAGTTCACTTTACCTTCTGAGATATTTTATTGACTTTTATGTCTATATATAAAGCACATTAAGGACTTCCTAGACTGAGCTTCCTGCAGGATGCTGATGATGCTAAAGCAAGTTAAAAGTGTCATGTATTTCATATCTAAAGCCGCCTTCCCAATTAATAATATCTAATTGTCATAGAAAATTGGTGTTTTATACAATCTTATGTCTCAGGCTTTGGCAACTGATCCAGTCCTCAAGGTTTCTTTCTTAGGACTAAAGATTAACTTTAGCAGTATTCGATCATGAGCTTTATTTTCATAAATGAATGTCCCTTACCGTATTGAATAAATCTCTTGTGTGTCTTCTCAGATATGGCTGACCTTTGCACCAGTAGCAGACAACTCTGCCAAGTTTCTGAAGGTATCTCTGGCGGAAGTCAACTGGTTGTCACTGGTCTTCATGGTGGTGGCCGTACCGTTCAGCTTTGTGACCACGTGGATGGTGGACACCATCGGCCTACGGATCTCGGTACAAACCTCACCCTGAAACCGTTTGATACAATATAATGCACCTATGTTTAGCAGGAAATGAGTTGATACCCTATTGTTCCCTTTTACTGGAAGATATCTGTCTTTATTGCCAATTGGGGCTTTTATGACCACAACACAAAGCTGTAACCAAGTGGCAAGTTATTTTTAGAAGTACAGAAGAAAGAAAACACTCCAGATCCAGGATGAGAAAATCACATTTTCTAAATGATTATTTGTATCTGCGGATAAGGCTTCAGATGGAAGCAGAGAGAAAACAGACTGGAGGTTCTGTGAATATTGATATTCAGTTTGTTGTTTGAGCATTGTGAATATACAAAACGTTTTTATTTACGACACCATCTACAAGTTAGTTGTAACACATGTGGTACAAGACTATACGAAAAATACAATATGAGAAAACCCTTTCCTGGGAGAAATCACACAGGAAATGGTGATGGGATGATAGAGGGGTAGAGTATAGATAGTGGAATCTGTTCCAGCATTTTGACCTTTCACCCTGCTGTCTTGACGTTGCAGCTGATTCTGGGATCCTGGCTGAACATGTTCGGAGCCCTGGTGCGCTTCGGTGGGTCGATGCTCAGCCAGGAATCTGCAGTGTACCCTGTAGTGATGCTGGGCCAGACCCTTGGTGCCCTGGCTCAGCCACTCATCTTCTTCACCCCCACCAAGCTGGCAGCTCTCTGGTTTCCTGACCACCAGCGCGCCACAGCTAACATGATCGCCTCGATGTGTGAGTGATTTACTGTTTATTACTGAGAGCTGGATGTGAATTAGCAGTTACCAATGCAAGCATACAGTCTGAAAGGCTTTCTACTGGCTATTGATCGTATGTTGTTTCGACCAAAACAACTTTATATATTGTTACACCGTGGTCTGGGTGAATACTCGATTCT
>NW_023339785.1:4079038-4079242 GCF_004916995.1 Morone saxatilis
TAACCCTAACCCTAACCCTAAGGTTGGTCCTGGAGAAGTGAACAACGTTTCTGTGCAGCTTTAATGAATAATACTCTGACCAAATTTAACTGAACACAATGTGTAAATATGTTTCGATTTAGAATTCCCAAACAAATACATTTTTTAAAGTTAAATGACAAATAAATGAATTATCATCTTTATTTAAAGCAACATCTTTAAAGC
>NW_023339785.1:4079252-4083419 GCF_004916995.1 Morone saxatilis
TTTACCTTTTAATTATGGACCAGCTGTCGGCCAAATGCCGGTGCATTCTGACCATAGCTGGTAAATGTGTCTCATCTGTCATCTATATTAGCAGGCGGTGAGCTGTCCTTTGAAGGTCGGAAGCTATTTTAAATATCTAGTTGAAGATAAAAAATCTTTTTGTGGCATGTCCATGATCAGAAGTCCTTTCCTTTTATGAAACAATGTATTTGGCAAGTGGAATTATGACTTAAGTAGAAATACAGCCAAACACCATGTAGACTGAATGCTTTTGTCAAAAAGAAAAAAGGAATGTGCTTGAAATGTTTTATTATTCCTATTATTTAGCCCTTGCAGAGAAAAGAAGATATAAGATAAGATAAGAAAACCTTTATTTGTCCCACAATGGGGAAATTGCAGTTTGCAACAGCATACATAAAGGACAGAATAAAAAATAACAACTTTTAATGTTGCATTTCAATGTTCACATTGTCACCCAATACTTTACCAATTAACTTTAATAACTATAAAAATAATGAACTTTCATTTAAAAAAAGGTTCTTTTTATTTATTTTCACATGTTTAACTATGTTCTGTGTCAGAGCTGGTGCCTTGTGTCACGCTGGCCCAGTTTTTGCGCTCTGTAACAAATGTAAGTAGGAAGTGGGTCAGTTGCAGTGTCTGCTGTAAAGTGCGTTTTTACATGTCAGCAAACTTTGAATGTGTACACAGTAAAATGAAGGATGTGTCTGCAGATAAATAAGCAGTGTAAAACTATTTCCTTTAATTGTCATTTGTATACTTACAGGTAAGAGTAATGTGATATAATTTCTTGAAGATACAGTTTCCATATATTCCATGTTGTCGCCACTAAAAAACAGAAAGTGTAGGTAGACTGCATTGATTCTTAACATAGAACAGAAACCACAATAACCCTGAATAACACTTCTCTTTTCCCTCCTCAGCCAATCCTCTGGGACTCCTCCTCGATAACCTGATCTCTCCCCTGGTGGCTAAAACACCTGCACAAATCCCAGTCCTGGTGAGTTGGAATCAGGAAAAAGAAAATCTGTGTTAAAAAAAGTTAAACCAGAGCCAAAGGAAGAGTGAATATTGGACACAAACCCCACTAAAAATAATGCTGTTGTTGCTCCTGTTAAATAGGCAACTGTTACTAACCAACTAACAAGTAGAGCCGATATATCGGTCAGGCAATATTATCAGGAAATGTTATCAGTCTATTTTCAATTTAGAAATGTACTCTATCGGCCGCCATATCGGTAATCTGTGAATGTATCCCCTCTAAAACTGTTACTGGTCTCAGAAGTCTGATATCGGTTGGGCTCTACAAGTTGAAAAAATATATTAGGACAATGTTTTTCTGACCAACTGCTGCTGAACAATTAATGCAAAAAACATGTCAACATGTACAGCACATTTTTATTTTCTCTCTGTCTACTGTGAACTGTCCAATGAAGGCAAAACTGTCTAAAAAAACAAAATCACTTGGCCTAGGATGAAAGGATTTCCACAGGGCATTGTGGGATTGCAGCTGCTAATACAGAAAACTGCAACAGCTGAAATGTGTGCGTCTGTGGCTGCGGCCACCTCACCTGCTAATGATGATAAATTGTCTTTGATTTAAGGTGCTAACATCCATTTATCATCAAATTATGTGTGTTTCTTCCCTCCTCCAGCTGCTTGTCTATGCGGCCCCGACATGCATCATCTGTTTCCTAGCAACAGTGGGAATACGGAGCAGTTCCCCCCCCACGCCGCCATCGGCGAGTGCTGAGACCTCCGAGCCGTTCTTACAGGGGCTCAAACTGGTAAGGAACCAGGAGGGTAGAACATACAAACCTGCAGGTAGAGGCAACATAGTACAGGCATCAATCATAGATTCTACCTACTTTTGTGAGGCAGACTCTGGTTGGACATTCTGTTAAACCTCTAACTCAGAATCTAACTTGAAGCCGCAGTTGCATTTATATAAAAGTCCATACATAAACAAACAGAGGAGGAACATCACATGCCCCTCTTTTACCGAAGTACCAGACCCACAACCCTGTAAAGGATAAGCCGTTATAGATATTGGATGGAGGGGTTGATGGAATGAAATGCATCTAAAATAACTGGTAAGGACTTCAACTTCAATTATCTTTTGAAAACCTTTAAAAACAGCGAAGGCAAAAACACTCAAAAATAACATTTTCAGATGCTCTAAAACAACGTCCCTGCTTAAAATGGAAAACTTTTTGAATATTCAGAATATCCACAGATCCCAGTGCAAAGTGTCCTATAGTTCAGTCAGAAGAAACTAATCCTTGTTGACAAATAGCACCTCCTCAGCAGTACATCTGAGTTTGACATATTTTCACACGGCACCACAAACTGATCTGAATGCTAACTGAAGAAAACACAACTGTCAGACACACTCACATTCTGAGCTTTACAAACTGCATCTCTACTGGTTTAATGTCTGCTTTAACTTTAACATGGTTACCAGTGGGGGGAAATGTGTCAGCCAGCGAGGTGAGACACAAAACACACCACACGTGAACATAAGCTATATTACGTATGTAAACCATGCTTGAACCCAGCACACAGGCTCAAATAAAATACAGCCTACACTGAGTGACAGTAAAACCTGGGTACATCTAATCATCCTCACTGGTAGCGACTGAGCATACATCTTTTCCAGCAACGTTTACAACAACCAGAAGCTCCAGGGTCACCTCTGGTGGTCTGAGGCTGCCTCGAGTTAATGAGGGAGGGGAAATGTGCTTCTCGTGTGTTTTTGTATGTAACAGCTGTTCTCTTGTGTATATACAGCCCCTCTCTTACAGTCTTTACTTTTTTAAAATTTGCAGCATAATTACTTATTCTCACTTTATTTTCACTTTTATTGCTCCTTTTATGTTCTCTGTGCGTAAACTTTGGTTCCCCTTGCTGCCGCTGACCTTACCTCCCCCCGTGAGGATTCTCTCACAAATCCCTTTTACGTGTTTCCTCCGCAGTTACTGAAGAACAAAGCCTACCTCGTCCTAATGATGTGCTTCGGTTTGGGCATTGCTGTTCTCACATGCTTCTCCTCACTGCTGCAGCAGATCCTGTGTGTGCAAGGATACAACAATGTAAGTACACTGCAGGATAACATTGAATTCCACAGAGAACAGTAAGGTGTTAATTGGACCAATTAGTATCAAATGTAACAGAGAAAGCGTATTTGTTTGTGGATTTACAGTGTAACGTTACACAGTGATGAATTATGCATTAGTAAACCGTATCAGTGGGGATGTTGGGAATAAAGACCATGGCTCAATATATAAACTGATTATTTATTTCACAAGTGGGCAAATATCAGTATTGACAGTATAAAATGATACGCAGTAACTGATAGAAGGGAAAGGAAAGAAAACAAAGTCTGGTCTTTACATACTGGAAGCAGACTGACAGAGACTGAACGATCTATAAAATGTCTTTGCCGCAGAGCTTCGCTGGCCTCTGCGGCGCTCTCTTCATCGTGTTCGGCATCATTGGCGCAGCGGCTCTGGGTCTCTACGTCGATAAGACCAAGAAGTTCATGGAAGCCGTGAAGATCAACATGACCTTCGCCACTCTGGCATGCATCGCCTTCTCATTGGTGAGAACACAAAGCTCGACACCCGTTGGTGTTTCTGGTTTATTGAAAGGAGAGTGACACACTGGCTCCACTACTCTGAGTGATTAATCAAGGTTGTGATGGCTGACAGCAGGAGAACCACTGGTTATTAGTTTATGAACTGCAAACGTCTACTCACTTTTTAATGAAATGTTCGTATTAATTTAAAGTAACTTAATACTGTCCCATTACCTGATAGATCCCCTCCAGACATGTATCAGGACTCATATACAAATAGACCTTTTTCACAGCGGCCATTTTGACATGAAATGGTAGGGTCAACACAGGTGTTACAAATGCTACTAGTTAAGGATCCATTTAGTGTAGCAGAGCCCTTCCAGTGAGCCAACATGCACAACAACAGCACCCTGCCTCTGAACTGGAACAATAGAAATAAGGAATTCGTAAAAACAGTGGCAAGAATCACAGAAAACATCAGATAATAAAGCTTTAAAATATTAAATAGGGTGCAACACTCAAGTTTAAGCACAGTTTGCACTTTTTATTTAAAAGGTGCATAGTACCTG
>NW_023339785.1:4083510-4109930 GCF_004916995.1 Morone saxatilis
AGAGCTGTTCTCCTCTCTGCTCTCCTCCTCTCAGGTGGCTCTGATACGGGAGCAGAAAGTCGCCGTGGTCATCATCTGCTCTCTTTTTGGCTTTTTCGGGTTCTCCATTTACCCCGTGGCCCTGGAGCTAGCTGTGGAGTGCTCGTATCCCGTTGGAGAAGCTACAGTAGCCGGACTCATCTTCATAATGGGGTACTACTCTCTGAGCGCAACATACAGCACACACAGTATACAGTACGGCACATTGTTATGACAGAGACTGAACAGGCAGGAGCTGGATTAAGATAAAAACACATTTGAACCCAGATGTTATCCCCACATGTTGGTGTTTCTGCTGAAAGGAAACAGTTTACAGCAGTTTGAATTGAAATGATGCTCTGTCTTTCAGCCAGCACAGCTCAGAATATGTTTAACGTAACAGAAAGTTAAACAAGTAATAAGAAAATGCAAATGAGCTGTTGATTTCTCTCTCTGAAATTCATGTTAGTCTGACTGTTTCCTTGTGATCTGTCTCAGACAGGTCCAGTCCGTTCTCCTCATGATAGTCTTTCAGGCTTTAACCAAACGGATCGCAGACTCTCCTCTGTCCACCTGCGGGAGTGCAGTCCTGAGCTGGAAGGGTAGGTCACACAATGTTAGACCACCGTGAGCGTCTAACTGAGCCAACCTCAGTGAGAACCTGACTCACACTGTTAACTCAGAGATTTCTGGGTATTGAAGTACAAACTATTTTAAAGATTATGTAAGATTTAGTATTCATTGCAATTTGATGATTTTGCAACAAGACACCACAACAAGCCAGCTAATATTCCTGACTAGCTAACAGCCTCTACAGTGCGTTAGGTAGCTCTGTAAATCTCAGAGTGGAAGCAGAGCAGCCAGAGGACATCCAGGGAAACCAGAACATCAACATTTTCTGCATAGAATATGATCCGGAAACCGAAAGCACTGTCAGAGTCGGTGGTGTAGGATTACTGCCAGCCTGCAGCTCAAAGTTGCAACAACCGGTGGACGTCGTGTGAATGTTGGCCTGTCCATCATGGACCTGACTTTAATTTTAACACTGGTGTTGCAAGTGTGCTCTCAAGTTGCCACTAAACCTTTAGAGCTGCTTAATTTGGTTGAAGCTCTTTTTCATCCTTACCCATTCAGTGCAAATGTATAAAACAAATAAACTTAAAGATGTAGCAGCAGTTCTTTAATAACATTATTATTAGTTTCTCTGAGGGTCTATTATGTTCTACGTCTCCCTCAGTGCCCCTGATGCTGATGGCGGGACTAACCACTTTGTTCACGTGCTGCTTCATAATCTTCTTCCACACGCGATACAAACGACTGGAGGCCGAGCAACAGGCGACTTACGGGACCAAACAAAGCAACGGCACGACGACCACTGAGCAAGCTCCGAGTGTGGAGGAGTGAGCTGAGGGAATTATGGGTACAAGCACACAAGCACAGTTTGCTTTGGTGACCTCAAATGTTAGTTTGTTTTAATCAAGACCATATATTCCTGTAACGCGTTGAAATAATGAATAATTTTACACAAAAACTAGTTTGTTGGTAGAAATCTGGTTATTTAGTAAATAGTTTTCTTGCCACTCGTACAAATAGTCCCAGTTGGCTGGGCAGTAGTCCTCTGAACATTCATATACTGATCATGTGTATTGAAATGATGGTTAGATTCTCTCTGCTCTTGAGACAGTTCATTTTTCCCTTCGCTTACCTTGGATTGCAGTAATGGGAGAGAAAATGAAGAGAGCCCAGACACAGAAGCTGTTTCATCATGTGACAACATTCCTTCAAGACACCAAATCCACTTGTGTTCCAGGGTTTTGTAGCAGTCCCCAGGGTTTCTCTCAACAGTCACCAAAGCAAAATCATCAACTGTTGTACGACTCCAAACACAGCAGGCCTCTGAGCTTGTTTATCTTCTGCCACCGTGCAGAACTGTGGATCCTTTCCTCTCAGGGACCAAGAACAAACGTAATGTTTACTGTCGATGCTTCAGACTCTGCTGGTGCTGTCTGAAATAACTCTGTGTATTCTGCCCTACAAAGGCAGTAGAGGTGAAGAAAGGCTGGCTGGGTAAACTATGGAACAGTCGGACAGGATGTAATGCCTTCATCTAACGCTTTTAGACCGATTACTCTGGAACAAACATTAACATAGACCACAGGGAAGAACCAAACACTGTCAAAAGCAAAGGTCTGCTAAGGTAGGCTAGTTACCTTTAAGCAGGTCTAAATGTTGATGTTCAGCAAAACTGACAGATATTAAATACAGGTAAGAGGGAAACAGGTAAATTTAGCTCTATCAGCTAGCTGTGTCGACCTACTTACTAACTAACTAACTTGACTCTCTTGCTTTGACTGGATTTAATATGTTCTCTTTGAAATGATCTGTGGCCTAAAACTAGGTGTTGAGTATTTTGATTCCATTTGTACTTTCTGCTTTTTGGATTTGTAGGGCAGTTTTGTCACACTTCATTGGATTCCCACTCTTTTTGAGAAATCATTTTTTTAGATTTCTT
The DNA here is from genome assembly GCF_004916995.1 of Morone saxatilis. Classification (NCBI taxonomy): domain Eukaryota; kingdom Metazoa; phylum Chordata; class Actinopteri; family Moronidae; genus Morone; species Morone saxatilis. Next base: position 4,086,041 of record NW_023339785.1, read on the forward strand.
GACAATTCAGGGCAGCACTTGCTAACAGGGGCTCATATAATTTAGCAGTACGTCTGGTATTGACACATTTAACTCCAGTTTTATTCCTTCTTTTTCTATCAATGAATGAGAAACTGCATTCATTTTCAGATTTTTCTGCTGCGTTCTCTCCAGGGAATTGACTACATTTTTACGATTTCTCTCCCACCATAACATTACTTTGGCCACAGCCCATAAGTAACAATTCAAATTAGGTTGATTTTATTTTTCCTATGAGCCTATTCAAAGAAGAAGTAGAAAGTCCTTGTTGCACAGTTAATATTGCTGTGCAGGTTTTTTTTTTTCACTGGGATTTTGTGAGAAGAATTTTAACTTGATGCCAAAAAACCTGCTTTGAAGTGTCGTATCGCAGGTTACCCTACCAACAGTCGAGCTTTAAACTAAATATGTTGACGATCTGAGTTAAAAAAATAAAATGGATTTATTGATTTTTTTTTTACAGGACGTGGGAATTGTGCTCCTCCTCTTGTACTAAAACCACTGTAAAAGAGACTGTTTACTAACCTACTCTGAATAAACTACCTTATATGTAGTTCTCTGCAAGTCTCTGAAAAACTACATTGTAGATTTCAGACTGACTACCTAGAATTGAAACTAAACTGTTTCTTGTTTGTCAACAACTGTCAGTAATAACTGTTGTTGATATGGTAAAAAAAAATACCCCTAATAACAGCATATAATGATGTAATTCATTTGTACAATAAGGGGAACACTGACACATTGTACACCATGTTTAACAGCGTACTGGAGGGGTTTTGCATATTAAAGCCAGCAGATCAGTTCATTTGTTTTCACAATATTCTAATCAAATTTGACTTCTTCCACTAGTCAGGACCAATAATAGTTCTGTTTTTCAAGAGGTAAAAGGAGGTAGTTAAACATTTAGAAAGCTGCAGCACTTGAATGATAAACTGACGATGGAGGACGTGTCTGACCTCACCTGCAGTGCTTTTAGATCCGATCATCTGAGACACATCTGGAACAGGAGGTGTCCATTTTAAGTTCTTCCTCAGTTGAGTGTGATAATGATAGTTTTGTAACGTTTTAATTCCTTAATGTCATTAAAATGTTACCTCAAGTATTCATATTCCTTTTCCCTGAGTCTGATTCTTGTCGGGGGAAGTCTTTAAACAGCAGCTCTTTTTTTCTATTAAGGCAGATGGAAAAGCACAGGTGTAACTCTGTTCCAGCAGTACGTCCTGGCATTTAACCATCATAGTTAATGCTCAAACACCTAAACTGAATGGAGACATTGTGGCACCTTCGCTTTTCCAGCTGGAATTACTACAAATGATCTAAATCTACACATCTGCTGAGAAAAGGGCCCACAGCAAGAACCCTCTGTGAAACACTGCGCCTCTTTAAATACAGACAGAATTCACACATTCCTAAACATGAATTATTTAGTCAAATTAAATTACATACATGTAGATAAAACTGTATGCTCTGGTGTATTAGAACTTAGTACTTGCTACTTTGTACTTCAGGGGGAAACACTGTACTTTAAAGGCTCTGCACATCCACACAGGGTCAATCAAGCTAGAGCTTAGTCAGGAAATGTCAAATATATATTTACAAAAAAAAAATCTAATTTAGTCAGAGCCTGACCTACGGTAGGAGATTTAGTCCTGAATCTGGTGGGCCACGTTGGGTTCAATCGTGTTAGGGACAGAATAAAAGCTCTAAATGAAGCACAGCACTAATAGGGCAATATACGTGTGACCTGTGTGGGTGGGCTGTAGGTGTGCAGGGCTTTAATAGCTACTCGAATGATGCATTACCATTCATTAAAGTATAACAGGTGTAATAAGTACTTAGTATTTCCATCTCCACCAGCTACTGTATTAAAATGCTTACTGGCTAGACTTAAATGTACCACGAGGAGTTTTTAACTGGTTATGAAACAATCTCAATTTAATGCTGATGCCTCTGTATGACCTACATTAACAAACAAGACCATCAGTGAGAAGAGAAGCCATTGCTATATAGTTATTCTGAAGCCTGCCATTGGGTGGTGAAAAAATGACATGACACAAACAAGCAGGCGGATAAAGACTCTGCAGAGTTTTAATTCTTTTCCAATTCCACATAAAACAAATATAAAAAAGTAGAGCGCTCTCTAAATTCAGAATCAATCCGAGCCGACCTGAAATCTCCTCTCCTATGATCCCTTCACTCCTATGCTCCGCCTGGACTCAGACAGTTCGCACGGTTTTAAAAAGACCCATTCATAAGAATACGAGCAGGATGTAAAAATGAACAAAAAGGAAAACTCAAGCAAAAAAAAGACAAAAAAAGGGAACACTACAGCACAGACTATTGTTTGAATTCCTACTCTGAAAGACTCCCTCAGCTGTGGTTGCACAAAACTTCGAATGGCACCAGACACAAACAGAGGTAAATAAAAACAGAACTGTAATGAGGAGATTCTTGATGCAAGAGCTGGTAGTTTCTAATGTGTAGGTTTAGCACAGGTACTGTGTGAACACAAGTACACATTTCATTTGTTAATTCAGCGTGTCGGCGTGCGCGCGTCTCAAAGCTGGAGGGCGCAGAACTGCTGGTACACGGCCAGGATGTGGTGGTCGAGCTCCGCCGTGAACAGCAGGTTCTCCAGGGTTCCCATGTACTGCTGGATGGTCACGTGGTGCTGCGGAGAACCAGGAGAGACATTGGGTCATCGAGAGAACGCGCGCGTCAAACGTGTGCTACCGCAGTGTGTGTGCGTTTGAGCGTTTTACCATGAGGAAGATCTGCTGCAGCCGCTCGATGCAGTTCTTGTACCAGGGCGTGCTGATGTCCACGCTGCCCGTCTCACAGCGAACCAGGTGCTCCGTCAGCAACATGATGAAACGCTGCGGGAGGGAAAGCGGCATTTAAAGCGGTGCAGACAAATGTTAAAGCTGCACTAAAGGGGGCTCATATATGTACTGATGTCTCCGTCTTATTAGCATGAACAATAAAGTTAGAGGATCTGCTCAGAACCACCACAGCCTTCACTGGATGAGCTGGGCTCTGGCAACAGCTGAGGGACGTCCCTGCAAGATTTGCTCGACGGCTTAAACTCAAACAGCCGTAAACATCTAAAAATCCCGGCGTGCTTGTGTGACATTTAGGACTCCCCACCCTGACGGCCTTCAGTACCTGGAAGATGACGAGGAAGAGGTTCTTCTGTTCGCTCTGAGCGGACTCCACCTTCTCCTGTAGCCTCTCGATCTGCTCCTCCAACTGACCCTCCTCGTCCTCGCTGGCCTTGTCCATGTCCTCGTCGTCCCCGCTGTCCCTCTGATGGTTAACAAACGCACACATTAACCCCCGACCAGCTGAATCCGTCTACTGATCACGTCAGGTGCTTTCAACAAATCGTTTATAATGTGGTGGATAAACTTACCCTCTTATGCTGCTGTTTCTCCAGTTTGTCCTTGGCCTCCTCCAACTCCTGCTGGATCTTCTGGACGTGTTTGTCCATCTTTCGGATGGTCGAGTGCAGAATCTCCCAGATGAAAAGTCTAGATAGGGAAAGGAGATTTTTTTTTTATCCAACAGAGGCAGGCGGAGAGAAAACATCCATTTATGCCATCTTCCTCATCTGCCCATGTTAAATGTGTTGGTATTTCACAACCCCACCTGGTGAACTCATGAGCCATGTCCTGAGAGAAGAGCCAGTTAGCGACAGCGGCGCAGTCCACGACCTGTGTCCGGATCATTTTGTCCACCAACACTGCGATCATCTGTAACGCAGTGAAAACGTTAACCACATTTTACTGGATGCAGTAAGGACTCAAAAACTCTAAATAAAATATATTTTATATATAAACATCCACAACTCTCCATCACTGAAAGACAAATGTTTTTTCAGGCTTTAACTTCTTCACATTTTTGTCCCATTTACTGAAACTGTCACTATATCCTGACTATATGAGACAGATAATGTGTGAATAAATCCGGTTCCTCTGGCTCCTCCCAGTGCTCCTAATGGTATTTGCAAGAATCCACCGGGCCTACAAAGAACCAATCAGAGCCGAGAACGATAATTGATTGTTGAGTCTCATGCTCGGGTCCCAAAGCGTCAGTATTTGACGACCTGGGAAATCAACTGTGTTCCTCGGCTCTGATTGGCGGGGGATTTGTGCAGATGTCATTAGGAGCACTAGAACAACACTATTCTTATTAGAGTCTCCTCCTGCAGCTTTAAAGTGTGTTGGTTGTCCGTACCTGCGGGTGATTCTTCCACGCTTCATAAACCACCTTGAGGATGTGCAGCTTCCCCTCGTCGGTGTCTGTCAGGTTCTTCAGGATCTCGTGGAACCTGGAGGAATTGGATGCAGGTGAGTCCAGCAGGTCTGGAGTCATTCGATACAGAACTAGATTGTGTTTATACTGGCTTTTATTATTTTATATTCATTTAGCACTAAATACTGATTTTATTTAGCTGAAGTTAGTTTTTATCTCTGAATAAGATTTTTCATTGAGGGGAATTTATTTTCTTGACTGTGCTACAAAGGCGATTTGTATACTGATGGAAACTGAAACAACCTGCACATTTGCTATTGTGTGTATCTTGCGTTACAATTGTACATTCAAACATACATTTATAATTGATCATCTTTGAATTTTTTATCTTTTATAATTATTTTTTCACTTTAATACCATTTAGCCATGCAGGTGCCTCACTGGCCGGTGTATGATTGAACAGGTTGAGTGTAAATCAGGACAGGATGGAGAAATTATACTTTGTGAACAGAAAAATAACTTAGAATATTACAAAATAATAAGGTTTATATTTATATGTTCTTTCTTCTCTGAATACATTTGCAAATGAACATTTTCCTTTTTTTTATTTCAGACAGTATTGTGATTTCAATAACAAATATATGGACTATATTATATATAACAACAGCTCTACGTTTCTGGACTACAGACCAGGAAGCAGCAGTGTATTTAGGCCAATTGCATTTTGTTTTGTGGGAGAGACATCTGAAAAAAAGATTTCATGGTGGGGGAACTTACTTGCCGAGGGCACTGAAGGAGTGGCTGAAGGATTTGGCAGCCAGATGGAGCAGAGTCTGCAGGAACACGTCGATCTTCAGGGGGTTGAAGCTCTCGCCCTCGTCTGCAAGGAAAAGGAGTGACAGAGAACAAAGTGAGTGAAAATGCTTTAATAAACAGTCTGAAATGATGTTTGGGTAAATCTAAAACCTTGCTGATAACAGCAGAACAGCAGAATGTCATTCTCATTGAAAAGCAGAGAGCTGGAGTTTGAAGGTGAACTGACAGAGGTTGGAGCAGTGAGAGGTAATGACTACAACACAATTTTATATCAAACGTGATAATCGAAGCCAAACGAATGACTGTCAACTCTTATTCCTCTCTAATTGTTGACCTACTTTCACACATAATGCTAAATTTGATTTTTGTATTTTGTCGGGAACAAAGCGGTGATTGGTTCCTCCAAGAAAGAAAAAAACTGAAAAACATCTAACCATCATCGTCCTCTTGGTTGGGGTTGGGCACTTCTTTGAGGACGGTCAGGATCTCCTCGTTGGAGGCGCGGTTCTTGATGGCGTTTCCGACAGTGATGGATACTGGGTAACCCGGTAATGAAGCTGTGAGGGCGGGAGAGACACTGTTAGGAACTCTTGTCTAAACGTATGTGCCGGGTACAGAAAGATCTGTGGAACCATTGGAGGTTGACTCATATAAACATGCATTACAGCTTTGCTTACAAGAGCTCTCATCTGCATATTTGTAGACAAAGATGGGTTCGGCTGGGATGAGTGCTGAGAAGGTTGGAGGGACAATGTCCACTATCCGCTGGTGGTACGAAAGTCTGCAGGGAAAAGAGCAAACGGACGCCTTTCCAGATTAAAGGATCACAGAAAAACCTATTTTCAGGGAGACACGATGGAAAAACACAAAGTAATATTCAACTTCCTCAAGAGGAAATGCATTAAATACCTCATGCACTTCTCCAGAACCTCTTTGACAAACTTGGGCTTGGGTTTATCTAGATCCACGGCCAGGCAGTCAGACCTTTATAGAGGACACACAAGCAAACGGTCTGAACTGTGCAGTTTCTTTCTGGCAATTTAAAACAACAAAAAGCTGCTATTAAAGCCCCTCAGTCCATCACAGATTCACTCACCAGTCGTCCCAGCTCCATCGAAACTGGAAGTTGCTCAGATGGTGAGAAAACCAGTTGATTAGTCTGGAAATAAAAAGGAAGTGGAGACGGGATGACAGTGTTAGATCAGACAGGAACAACTCCAGTTTTTCACTCATGGAGTAAAAGTTAATGTGCAGTTAAAGTACCTGTCTATGCAGGTGGTGTTCATGGTGTCCAGTCTCATGTACAGCATCTCTGTGGCTTGGGCCAGCTAACAGGCAGCTGTTAAGGCAAAGTGTCTTTGAAAGTGGAGACATTTTTTTTTCTCTTTTTGTTTAAACACGCCAGCATAACACCACGAACCCTCAAAACCAGGTTCTGCATCGACACACGCAATAAAGGATACCACTTGCGGCAAGGAGCCCGGCTGCAGTTTGCAGAGCTCAATGAGCAGCGTGGTGTACATGACGTCGATGTGAGGCGGAGAGGGCAGCTGGAAGAGTTCTCCAAAGATCACCTGGAAAAAAGAAAATAAGAAAGGTAGATAAATAGTTTTACCCAGCCTTTCATTTTAATGTAACAATTGTTATTTCTCAGCATTTGGCTTGTCAAAAACATGTATACCTCCACAATGTGATAGTTGAGTGGAATCTTGTTTTTCCCTGGATAGCTAAGTAACTGGGCAGCACTAAAAGGTAAAAAAAAAAAGAGAATAAAAATCAGAAATGTTTAAACATTTAATTTGGGATTCACACAAAAAAAAAAAGATAAAAAAAAATAAATTGAAAAAAAGTGCTTGTGACCCACCATGTTTTCCTCTCTTTCCAGTGAGTGTTGATGATACAGTGCAGGTTTTCTTCTATGACAAATCTCTCCACGGAATGGCTGCCGGGCATAACGGGACCCTGAGGATAAAGAGGACAAAAGTTTGTGGACACCGCACAACAGGAAATAATAGGGGGAAAACAATGCAAAAAATCATTTATTTCATCATTTTAAGATGCTTGTGTGGACTATTGAGCTTTGAATAAAGCTGTAGTCTACGGGCTGTATCCACTCCACAGGGTTAATAGGTCTTCAGTATCAACATTGTCTCTACATTAGATTATACGTTTCACACCTAAACCATGAATGTTTACAACCACAGAGTGCAGATCAGTAACATATTGAAGTGCTTTTCAAAGCCAAGCTGTAACGTACCTCTGGGGCATCGGTGTAGTCAAACATGCGGAAGACGACCCGAGGCATGGGGTACTGGGCGTCGGGCATGTGGCCCGGTGGGGTGAAGGGGGGCAGGTTGTGCTGCAGGGCCTCGCAGAGCACGCTGTCAAAGGCGATGTATGGGCGAAGGATGTGGCGCTCCTGCCAGCGGTCTTTCTTTAGCTTCTGAATCTGGGCCCAAAGGCAGTCCAGGTACTGAGTGAAGGACGGGGAGAGAGGGAGTCCGATTTTAAACACACTGAAAGCGTCTGTAACGGCCACCACAGGTCTTTTACAATCAGATAGGTCAAAGCTAAATATGCATAAAAGGGTGGGTTCTTGCAAAGTCTACATTTGAATATCTTGCAACAAGCTGTTCAGGTAGGCAAGACCACAGACAATGAAGACCACTTCAACAATGCAGCCCTCACCTCCTCTTGTGGGTGGGGCTTCTCCGCTGTCCACACCTGCAGCATGGGGACGTGTGTCTTTACTCGCCCCCTGGAAATAAAGGAGAAGAGCTGACTGATTAAAAAACAAACAGCTGAGAGGGGCGACTAAAACACTGAACAAATAACAAGAATGTTAGCAAAAAGAGGAACAGCTAAAGACAGGAGCTGAGACAAATGAGCAGACATCTTACTTAAGGTATCCTTCGATCTGGCTGAGAAGTCGGTCCATCTCAACATCCTTCTTCTCGTAAAGCTCCTTACCGACCCAGGGCAGGCAGGACAACACCACGTACACAAACCAGTCCGACCGAACCTGAGCACACACACAAGTGCTCTTTTTCATTTTCACCCAAATGTAAAGTTAGCTGAAGACAAGGTTTGTCTTGCACATCTGCATTTTACACTAAACTCCTTTTCATTTTCAACTCTAATCAACATTTAGAGGATTTAGAAAGTGAAACATATTTCTGCGATGAAAACAAAACTTTCTAGTTCTATTGCAGTTGGCCTCGTTAACTTTTATTTATAATTTGAATTTTTGCACATTTTCCTCTTTTAACCTACATTTCAGCCCTATCCTTCACTGCTGCAGTGGCTGGATTTAATACTACTAAGTCAAGTTCATGGACCCCGTTATTACTTTAGCATAGTAAACAAAAAGATCACTCCGCCTCAGCCTTCCACCCACCTGTGGCACGTCTTCCTCTTGAGTAACACTGACAAAGTTTTCGAACATGGCCACCATTGAAGGAGCGGCGATCACATGGCAGTTGACCAAGTCGGACAGAAAACGCACCTACAAAAGGAGAGGACATGGTGTTAAAAAGAAAGAAAGTTGTAAGCACAATTGTAGCTGCTAATGAAGAAATGAGCTCACCAAGTAAACCGCTTCATTGTACAAGTTGTTTTTCAACGTCTCCTTCAGTTGTCTGATCATGGCCTCCACAAACTCGCCCCCAAAGTTGTAGTTCCTGGCATTCAGGAGGCCGACTAAAGTCGTGTACACAGTCAGCTTCTCAGGCAGGAGGCGGGCGCTGTCGACAGAAAGACGACTCGTGTGAAAAAAACGCAAAGGCGGCGATCAGGTCAACGGTAAAAGAGGGAGAACTCGTGTGAACTTACACAGCACATAAAATACGCAGGATTTTGTTTTTGTAGTTTGGAAGGTCGGCCTCCAACACGCCTGCGAGGCCCTCCAGGTTGCTCTCCAGGGACGATGTACTCTGTAAACAATAAAGAAGCTATTTGAAACTGATTCAACTAAAGATAGCCTGCACTGAGGGTAGGGGGCCATGTAGAATTGGCATAACAACTTAATGTAAAGCACTTCGCTGTTAAGTCAGTGAAGCCATGCTTTGCTTTTCTGTCGTTGCTATACTGAACACCTTGGATGCCTATAGAGGTACAGATGGATGCTATTTGGATCAGAGTGAGACAGAGAAGGAATTAACTCTTTACCTTCTCTCCCACGCGACATATCAGCGACTCCAGACGGTCTTCAATTTCAATGGGCTCCGATGTTCTCCTCCTTTTGTGTGCCTGACCTCCTGGAAGGGTAAACGAGGGGAAATAATTAGAGTGGGATGAGAAACATTAGCTGAGAGAAAAACTGGAGGGCAGCCTAACACAGAATGAACACATGGCATTTGTATAGTAGTAGCCCAGTTTTATCATTTTAAAATCAGTCTCTCCATCAAACCTAACTACATATGAAGAGTTAACCAAAAGATAATTAACAAGAGAATGCTATTGAGCTTGATTTTGAATATAGTTTTTCTATCTGTCTCTTTTGAGGCCTCCACATCTCTAGAAGTACAATCCTAAACTGTTGGAATATCCCTTTAATGAAATAGCCAGTATGGTGATGATGAAGCCATTTATATATATAAATATATATTTATATATACACCTTGAGAAGTTGCATACACAGTGAATAGTGTAACAGTTCACACAGCAGTCACACTGACTCTACCGACATGTGTAAATGTGTCTGAACCATCCATTAAAACGAACAACCCTCATTATTACACTGTAGCTGCAGCTAACAGGTTCATTTCACTCAGCAGTAGCTCATCGTTAGCTCAATGTAGCTACACTGTTTCACGGTGGGTTTCCGCTTTAAGTGCTCATTAATAAGTACATTTGAACCAGCCTTACAACCGTGGATCACAATGAACATCACTGTATAATGAGAGCCACCCCACGGTAACAGGGGCTGACCAGCGGACAGCGGGTCATTCTCCCGCTGCTTGCACACTTCGCTCAACCTGCTCGCTTTCTGACAGCGAAAAACAAACACCAACTCATTAAAGTGTTTAGCGCTTTTTTTGGATAACGTTGACAAGACAAACCCCCGTCCTCTACACTATCGTATCAGTCAGCATTGTGTGAGTGCGACAGCAGCAGATTACCGCTACCGTAAACACGCTACCATTAGCTGCGCCACCGGACCGTTAGCCTAACGTGAACTACCGTCACAGCTGCAGCCGCCACTCACCGTCATTCTCGTCGCTGTGTCGTCTCCTGGACATGTTTCACTCGCTATTAATGTAAGGTTATAAGGTAGTTCGACCAGGGAGTGAATATGGACAGAGTAATAAGGGGGCTACACAAGCTTCTAGATCATTCAGCTTGGCCGCTACTAGTGCAGAAAAATAATAGCGGTCGGATTCAAGTGAAGCACATCCGGGGCAGTCGGGGGTCAACCGGAAGGTGCTCCCTCTCTTTTCTCCCGATGTTCACTGCTGGGTTTTCTGCTGCACGTTTGGTGATAGTTGGATGTGTAAAATGTATAAATTATTACGTTTAAGGCTATATATTTAATATTTACCAAGATTAGGTCAACAGCGGATGTCCTAACATGTATTACTCATACATGCTCAAACCACAAAGCGGAAGAAGCTTCTTTTAAATGTTAAGAATTGTTAAACTTAGCTAAAGACTGGTTGCCTGCTAACTTAGTTAAATATATTTTAAAAGCTGTTAAAAAAAAAGATGGCAGCGGATAATACACCTTGCTCGGAGTTCGTGGACTGGGAACTTGACGCTTCGACATCTAACATTAACGGCCTAAAACAGGAGAAACAACTGTGTGCCTCACAGAGAAGGTACTACAGCTTCTGCAGGAGGAAGGTGAGTGACAGCACATAAATATAATGTTATGTGGCCATATTTTACTGCATGTAAAGATACCAGATTAATTAACACAGCTGAGTGTGTACAGGTACAGTAACAAAGAATTCAGAACTTTATAACACATTTAATAGTCAGGAATAGCTCAAGTCAAGCGTACTGTAATTCAGCTTTCATCGAAAACTTCAAAACTTCGAAATTTAAGGGATTGTTATCTAAAATGTTTGTGTATGTAATTGCATTATGTAAAAATATCTGCTGGTATATTGTCATTGGATTTTTTAAAAACTCAAATATCAATATTATGTTGTCAAAAACATCAGTATCTGTAGGGCCTATATAACAAAACTTAATGACCTGTACTGTTGCATTTGTTTATCTAAGCTCAGTGGTTCCCAACCTGGGAGTCAGGACCCACCAAGGGGCCACAAGACATAACTAAGTGACTAATAGAGTAATAAACAAGAAAAAAAGAATTCTGCTACCCAAAACTATGTTTATTTTTCAGATGTTTCCCAAATCTTTGCTTTGTTTTCCTGTGAATTCCTACGTAGAGTTATGTAATTTTCAATCTTAATGAAAAAAAAATCTAAGAAGGCAACATCACTCCTTGATTGAACTGCTCTCAACTCATAGACAAATAACCTTTTGATGAGGGTCGCAAGTAAACATGGCTTTCTATTAGGAGTCATAAACAACAAAGGATGAGAACTATTATGTAGTCTGTGCAGTTTTTATTATTTGAACACATTTGACAACACATTTTTTATTTGAAAAAAGATTTGATTTGATTTTGACTTTGCCTTATTAAAAGCACTTCATGCTTATTCTTTCCACAGTCATTTGGGGCCTTTGTGGCGTCCAAGAGGGCCGGCTGTCAAGAGGAAGGAGGCTCATCTTGGTGCTGCTGTGGCCAGACCTTCAAGGAACACTCTACCATTCACAAACATGTGGCCAGGTCTCATGATACTGAAATACGGCAGCTCACACAGGTCACATATGAGCGTTTGTTAAGCCAGCTGGAAGAGGAACCTGAAACGCAGCCGAATGGGCGCGAGGCAGAGCCAGTGGACATTTCTGCATGGATACCTGAGACTGGTCACATCTCTGAGGAACAACTCCAGAAGTAATGGTCAAACTCTATCCACTCATTTGAGCTTGGAATTTGATTTTTATTTCAGATTTGTTAGTAGACACTGATGTCGCTCATTGTAATTGTTCTTTTCAGGGGTCCAGGGAAGGTTCTCCTATACTATCACTACTGTCAAGTGGAGGATCCACATGCCATCTGTGCTTGGCAGAAAGCTTTGTGTGAGAAGCTCCACTTAACTGGCAAGGTAAATAAATGATCTTATCCTGCCTTCAGCTGAGAGACTGCAGAATGTTCACAATGGGGACAGACTTTGAAACATGTTTCTAAAATTGTAAAAAGGAACGGTTGACTTATTTTTTCCTGTCCCCTTAAAGAATATCACAATCATCTTCTTCAGGTGAGGGTGGCGACTGAGGGCATCAACGGGACAGTGGGTGGCACCAACATGGCCACTGACGTTTACATCGAGGCAATGTGTTCACATCCTCTCTACAAGATGGATAAGGAGGATTTTAAGGTCAGCATCTCCCGTTGGTTGATATGTACAGGCTCAGGGTTCCACTGGTTGGCCACAGCATGAGTATGTTTTCTGAGAAATAACTGATGTTGATGACATAATGTCAAAAATAATTAAATCATCATTCATTCTAGTGCCTATTAAAGTGTTTGTCCCTGTATTTGTGTGTGGTCAGACAAGTGATGGCGGCGCAGAGTGTTTTACAGACCTGAGGGTCGGGGTCTATAAGGAAATCGTCCCAATGGGCGTGGATCCTGATGTCATTTCCTACAGACTGGCAGGTATAGTTTGTGGAAACAACAATACTACTGCCACTACCAGCAGTGCTATTGCCTATAACTGCATTTTTCAGTTTATTGTATTTTTTTGTTTGTAAATGAATTTCATTATTAATTTATTTTGATATGTTTCCTGTAAGAGGTTCTGTTGTGTAAACAGCTGATTTTGAAGTTGGTCATGTTAGTTACATCAGTTTTTCCTTACAGGAGTTCATCTGGAGCCAGAGGAGTTTCATAAAGAAGTGGAGGCTCTTTTGGCTGAAGGGGATTTGTGCAATGACACCATCCTCCTGGACTGCCGTAATTTTTATGAGAGTAAAATTGTAAGTACTATATGGACTTGCACAGATTTTAAAGGCTATATTAAATCCTTGGTTTATTTAACCCTCTTTGTGTTACACCAGCTGCCTTAAGAACCAGAACAGAGGTACCACTGGTACTGAAGTGGAGTTTTGACCATCTTTGTATTGAGTAGAAGATGATAGTATTTTCTGTTGAACTGTTGATTTAAATGTCCTTGAGGAAGCTGTTGAATTCCTGCTAGCTTCACTGGTGTTTTTGCAGTTTCTTTACTGTCAGTTTCCACACATTTGTCATAATCAGACAAGACACGAGCCGCATTGCAATGTTTGATTGTGATTATCTTTTTCCTCCAGGGGCAATTTACTCGCTGTCTGGCCCCAAACATCCGTAAGTTCAGCTACTTCCCGGACTACGTGGACCAGAACCTTGAACTGTTCAGGGACAAGAAGGTCTTGATGTACTGCACAGGAGGGATCCGCTGTGAGCGCGGCTCCGCCTACCTCCGCTCCAAAGTAAGTTGACTTGTCTCAAACGTTAACTTATTGAGTGTTAAGCAGCTTATGGAACTGGCTTTGTCCTGCAGTAACTCACGAGGGGGAACTGTTTAGTTACTGTCTGCCTGTAGCCTTGCACCAGCTGTTACTGAAAGCAAATTGTTAATGAAAGTGCAACATCATTTTTCCTGCCCCACCTGTAGGATGTGTGCAAAGAGGTTTACCAGCTGAAAGGTGGAATCCACAAGTATCTGGAGCGATTCCCAGAGGGCTTCTATCGAGGGAAACTTTTTGTGTTCGATGAGCGCTACGCCATCTCCTCCAACGACGACGTCATCTCAGGTTAGTGTGTGCACAAAGCACGTAATCAGCAGGTTGAATAGTAGAAGGAAAGCATTAATAAACACTAAGATTTAGTTGTTGTCTAATTATATAATTGTGTGTCTCTGTTCAGACTGCAGGTACTGCCGCTGTCCCTGGGATCAGTATGAGCTCTGTTCCACCCAGTCCTGCTGTCAGCTGGTTCTGTCCTGTCCCAGCTGCAGACAGGACGGACACACGGCCTGCTGCCCCACCTGCCAGACCAAAGGACAGGCTCACAGCGAGGCTTACCCCGCCGTTCCACGTCCCAGAGAGGAGTGCGAGTGTACTGGTGGACGTCCCAGAATCCCTCAGGATGTTTAGTGACAGAGAGGTTAATGCTGCCTGTCCTGGGATATTAATCAGAAAAAAACTTGGATTTGTGGAAGGTGTTCAGTATATTTTAAAGTCATTCAGCTTTTTATATGATTGTTGAGGATTAAGTCAGATTTACTGTATTCTTAAGAGAGGGTCCTTAATGAATCTGCTATAACATGATAAAACGGTTTATTCATCTTTTATTGACAAAATGTAAGAATATATCAGAATGAATGAGTTTTATTATATTTTATAATTTTGTGAAACTGTAATGCCTCATCAGTAATGAAAGCTCAGTTTCACGAGATACGAACTTGAGTGTGTGCTTGTTTGTGTAAAAAAATGGGATTTTATCTTTTTTTTCCAAATCGTTTATGAAATGCTTTGGAAATGATTGTCGTTCATTTTGTATTAGTCCCAAAAGGTAATGCTTTCACAGACAACTTTAAATTGAACTAAGTTACAAACAGTGCCTTACATGGCTCGAAACAGAATTAAACATTTCAGGACGCACTAGGGGGACAGAAAAAGAGCTAAAATCATATATAAGTGAGGTGAAATAAAAAAGAATAAACTACCCCCATCAGTAAAAATAAATACTAACAATAAAACTGTTAAACATATTGCAAAATGAACCACTGGGGCAAATAATTTAAACAGGTAAAAATAAGAATAAAGAAAGAAAATAGCCATATTGATATCAGGCAACAGGCTACAAACTGTTACGTAGCATATACTTTACAATATCTTAGGCCATAAACGTTATTTGAGCATTGTACAAATATCTTTGCGAATACACATGTGCAGAAAACAAAGACAATAGGTTGTAATGAGACTTGCTGTATAGAGATATAGATATCTATAGTGTATGTAACATAATCTGTATATGAACCTGTTTTAAATGAAGTAACACAATTGGTACATTCAGTAAATGAACTTGCATAGAGACCCCACTAGAGGGAGTGACAGGACCACAGCCAGGGGTGCGTTAAGCTGCTCAACATCCCGACTGGAAGCTTCAGCTCACAGCCGAGCGGACCTGGCCAGGCTGCCCGGGTCTTCACTGACCAGCAGCAGCAGCCTCTCTGCCGCAGTTCTGTCCTGAAACCAGGCTTTTGGGTCGGTGCAGCTCATGTGTATTTACCCGCCCGTGTGACTGTGGGCATAAGGACGGGAGGACCGAGCGATGTCTTCGCCGGGTTTTACAAACCTGAACAGCTCCGTCAGCTACAGCCAGAACTCGACGCCGAACGGTGGATCTGCGCCCCCCTACCACAATGGTAAAGCAGGCCGGATGGTGCGACCCGCAGCGGCTCCACAGCGTTAGCATGCCAGCCCTCTGCTGTGTCCGTTAGTTCGTCCACCGCTCACTGTTGTCTGTGTCTTTGTGCCACTGTCCTCTGGCGGTAATTATAAAAGCAACATGAAGTATGAAGTAGAGTGTTTGAGCTAAAGGTAAGCTGCTAACACCAGCTAACTGAAGAGCTAACAGGCATTGAGGACGAGAGGCTAACACTTAGCACCAACGCTAACGTAAAGCAGCGATATAAGAGCTGTGTAACAGATTGCGCACCAGCATTTTATAATGTCCGCGTTATGTTGAAGTTCTGATAAACAAGCAGTCGATTAAATGTACAGAGAAATGGTGAACTTTGTATAGTTTATTGTGCTGTGCTGTCAGGTAACGAGGTATTAACCTCCCTGCTGATGGAGCTCGCTGTTCGCAGCTAATGATTCCCTCTTGATCTGTGAGCTCTCTCCTACTGCCTTCTCGGTAGAAGTAGAACAGACATATTTGACACTGAGCTCACTGAACATGCACTTTACCCCCCCCTCTGTTTCCAGGTCCAGCACAGACATACCAACCCATGTATCCACCTACAGGCTGCTACGGAGCCCCACCTCAACAGCAGAGCCACCCCACCACCCCTGCCCACTCCACCACCCCTGCTCCCCACAAAGCACCCATTACGAACAGTGCCCACAGTGCGAACTACTACCAGAGCAACCATCAGCAGCAGCATCCCCATCACCTCCCTCAGCCTCATGTAGCACCCTCCCAATACAGCGCTCCCTCGAGCTCTGTGCCTCCGTCTCAGCCATATCCCACCCTCCACTCTTCAGTACCACCGCCATCAAATGCCCAGTACAACCAGCAGCAGCATCCACCGTATGCCACCCCAGGGTCCTACTATGGACAGCAGTCGTACCACTCTCCGCAGCAGCAGCAGCCCAGTTTGGTGCCTGCGCCCGCTGGCGGCCCTGGAGCTCCCCTCTACCCAATTGTTTCGTACCCGTCTGCACCTGGAAGTAGTCAGTACGGCACCCTGAGTTCCTCCCAGAGCACCTCTGCTCCCGGGGTCCCGCCCACCCAGATGGGTGCACCTCTCCATCAGTACAGCACCTCTCGGCCAGCCCCCGCAACAGCGGTGCAGCCTGGGTACAGCGTGGCTCCAACCAGTCAGCTTGGGCCGACAGTTAACGGTCAAGGAAGCACAGGTATGTGTGAGCAGTTGATCTGCTGTTGATGTATGTCGAGGCTGGTATTGGTCAATATCCACTGTAAAAGTGTCAGTCCAATACTTTGCTGCCAACTGTTGGGTGGTTTTGAACTGTGTGTTTGTTTTTGGTGTCACTTGTAGCTTTCAGAGTTTGTGTCATAGTTTTCTCCGTCCAATAGCTTTAAAAAGGCACGTTGTGTAAACTGTTACACAACCCTCAAGACAAGACAAGACAAGAGTTTGTATGAGCTAGTATAGGTATGAAAAGTCATCAAAAACACACTGGTACACACGTAAAACCCCAAACGAAGCATTCAGAATTCCTAGGAAGTTAGTTGTAGAGTTGAAGCCAGCAGTCAAAAGTCTTTGAGTGCTTTTACTGCTGTTTGTAGTTCTTGCAGTCAGATCTTTGCTTACGCAGACTTTCATTCTCCTGTTTGTTTGTCGTTTTTCTTTCCAAATCCCAGTCCACCATCACTATGACCAAAGCCAGCAGGCCTCTCTGAGCTATGACTCCTACGGCGCAGTCACTCACAGCGGCGGTGACGCAGACCGACCGCCCTCAGGAACGCCCTCCACTTCTGTCCATTCCTCGCCAGGCCACCACCAAGGTAACAGAGATTAACATTTGCATTATTTTATTCAAAGCTCTGACCAAACACACAAAAAGATCAATCAGACTTGTCACTGCTCCTCAGTGCTGCTTGTGGTGATGAAGGGCAGCATGTAAAGTTAGGTTAGAAATGTTTCAACATGTTCTTTACTTTGGTGTTCTAACATAAGATCGTTATAGGAGAAACGACAGCTCGTGGTTTAGCTGTGGTCTGGTTTTTGCGTATTCTGGTGCAGATTCTTCAACGCGCCTGTGTTTAGAGGTACAGTTTGAAATCCTGCTCTAAATTGACAGTGCAAGAAGTGTTTGTGAATGGTTTACATGTTCACAGCTGCACTTTGGAAATGTACCACACGTCATCCGTTTCACAAACACACACACACAGTCAAATGTGCAGGTGTGAGTATCGATACAAATGTGAGGGTTTCAGTTTGGAACTGCTGGTTCATTTTGCCTGTGACCTGTGGATTTCTCCACTGACAGCTCAGCAGGTTCAGACCAAAGGACTCTTGCACCTGCATTTAATCATACTTTGAGTTGCAAAAACCAGTTGACTCGGAAGCTTTGCATAGTTTCACTACAAAAAAAAAAGCACATCTCTCTGAGGGCCGACAACCACAACATTTTTGTAGATTTGTCACTCTCTGGCTGGTAAAATGTGCGCTTAAATCATTTTCCTCTGTCGCAGGGATATTAGCCTCAGGCAAGAGAAAACATGTTACACAACAGCAAGAGAAAAACAGGACCGATAAAGGACACACCTCTCTTCTAGGCATCTATTAAAAGGCATGGTGTGTTGTTGCGAGCATTTAAAGGGGTTAAGCTGTTTTAAATAAAGTAATCTGATTATTTCCAGCTGTAACGGGGATGATTGTGGTTATTGTGGCCAGTTATTGTGATTTAATTGAAATATGTTGTGATGCCAGTGAAAACAACTTTGGGAGAAGTGAAGTCCTGCGGGCATTAACATATCTGAAGGTGCTCCATTAAGTTTGACACTCCAAGAGATGTTTTATACCTACTTACATTGTGTGCACGTTTTAAGTTGCTAGTGGCCTCTAAAATGTTTCTGGTTTCATATGCAGACGTCGATATAGAGTTACACTGTGTCGCCATCTCTCAGCGCCTCTTTCAGTGCTGCTGGAGGGTCTCTGACTCTCTAAAGACAAAGCAAAGATCATCAGTACAGCTTTTATCTGACACAGTGATGAAACCACCAGCTGTGTTTATCAATGAATGTAACAATTTGGTTCATTGCTGTAACACACACTTACACACACACACACCACATGGAGTTTTCCTACTGGCCACCGTCGCCGCCCTGTCTTCTGTCAATCACCCAGACGGTTTTCTTTTGTACCTTCCCCACTCCCCCCTTCCAACAGGCGTGCAGTATGGATATGTTGCTAATAGTGGAGCTAGCTCTGCCTCTGCCTCTGCCACCACCTCTGGCCCGGCCGCAGCCCCCTTGTCATCCAGCTCTGAGGAGGATGATGATGATGAGGAGGAGGATGAGGAAGCAGGTCTGCTTTAGCATTTTCCTCCCCATAACCCTCTTTTAATACCCCTTCTTCCATCCCCATACACTCCTTCATCTGTGTCCTAAACCTTCCCACACCTGTAAACGTTTTGTAACCCTTTAAAAGAAAACTTCACCCATCATTTTTACCATTGGTGCGTTTCCATCCCCCTCCCATACAGCTTCCTCCTTTGTGTCTGATGGCCGTCTGTCACTTCTGCTCCACCTGCAGTAACAACCTGCTTAATCAGTTTGCCGCTTATCATTCCTACCTTCCCCTTTCTAATAAGCTCATCAGATTCTTTCCTCTCCTTCCCGCTGCCTCCTCATCAGCTTTCCAAAGTTCACCCAATGCTCACTGTCTTTCTCCCTCACACTCATCAGTACTGGCACTGAATCATCTGTAAAATCAGTGTATACTCTGCTCTGTTGCTCCCATCACCGAAAACTGACATGAAATCTTGTCTCTGTTAAAGGTAAGTGGGTTAGCATTGTGGTTTATCTCTTAAAGCGTCTGCCAGGTTCTGTGTGTCTTCATTGTCATGCAGTGGAAGGAGTCATCCTTCCATGCTGTCTACCTCTTTCACTCAGTAGCCTTTGGGATATGAAGATCCCTCTGTAGTGCACCTCCAATTACCAGCAGGCAGTCCTACTGTGGTTGCTGATGGAAAGAAAAATCAATAAGTGACTTCTGCTTGGCTTACAGCTCTAGAGCTTGGGTAGTAGTGCACCTCATGGCCATGGATGACGCATTAGGAGTTATTATATGATTCTGAGCTCATATTCAAGTGATTCTTCCCCCGAATAGATCAAATCTTTAAGGATAAACTTAACTCTTGGCTATGATTAAGAGAGATCTAAGTGTTCTTTGTGGGAAAAGTTCATTCTTAAATATGTGGACTACATAACACTGCACTGTACTGAGCTCATCAGTCTCATGCATATGTGTGTTATGTACCACTCAGGTGTTCTGCTGATGACTATCCCTTTAGGAGCTGTGTCATCAGCCAGAGGTTAACAAGTTTTTAAATATAGTCATTCCCCTGCCACCAGGTCCAGGCTCTCTGTCTCTGTGTTTGCAAACTTGCGTGCTCCCCATGAGAGAATAGGCTTTTTGTCTGTACAGTTAGCACTTATTTACACATCTCTTTATAAAAGCAGAATCTTGGTTTAGCTTTCAGCTTTTCCCCAATCCAGTCCTCCCCGGACTGTCTCACAGGTTGTCTGCTGCAACAAAATACCCAGCTGTTGATTTCTGGATGCCTGGTAGCTGAATCAGAATTGTGGTCTTAATAAGAACATTTGCCCAAGTTGATACATATCACTCTATGGCAAATGTATCTAATAAGTTAAATACAATAAATAATCACTCTAGAAATACTCGTCTAAAGCCAAAGTGACTGAAATTATTTCTTGACTGAACAGCACAAATCCCATTGAATCCGATCTTTTCAATTCTGATTCGAGGCACTTTCATTTGTGGTCCAAACAAGATACAGGTCTGATTTTTATTTCTTTATTTAATTTTCTTTGCAGTGTGAAGAGTCACATCAGAATTTGTGTGACTTTTATGTTCATCAGGAATGTGACTTTTCACACTGGAATCTGATATAGGCCACATTTAAATTATAATAGTAAAAATCACAAAAAAAAAAAAATAATAATCTGATCATCAGAGTTCAGTTAGTTGCAGTCTGCAGCTTCCCTGTCGGAGGCCTCTAAATCCTACACATTGGTCCTTTTAATGGGCAACAATCAGAGGTTAATGTGAAGCTAGGAAGTGGGCCTTGAGTTAATATTGTTTTCGTTAAATTACATTTTAGGCATTAGTCCTTTAGGGTTCAGAATATATGAAATCTTTCTTCCTAGCTTTGAGTGACTTAAATCAAGTGAAAAGAACAAGGAAGAGGAAACCCATATTGGTAACAAAATAAACATAGGTTATATAAATTGATATTTAACATTGGTTATAAATATGTCTATTTCAAGTAACAATTATTAATATTTCAGAAATTAAATCAGAAAATAGTGAAAAGTACCTGTCAAAGTTTCCAAGGCAACATTTTCAGGTTTTGTCTGACCAGCTGTCCCAAACCCAAAGAGATGATAATAAAACACAGGAAGCAGAAAATCATTGAACCTTTGAATGTATGGCATCTTTGCTAGTAAAAATGCTTAATATAATTCTAATAGTTCTGTGTTTCATTCAAGTCACACGCTGTATTTTGCTTTGTTTTGTTTTTGCTTTGTCTTCTTGTGTCCTCTTTTCCAAACCTGCTGAGTCACCCTGCCACTAGTGCCAAAATGATGAGCATCGTCTCAAGATGTACTTGTTGTCATGGCAGTGCTGTAGCAATCACATCATCTCAGTCAAGCACATGTTGCATCTTGTAGCACACACTGTAGTGGGTTGTATGTGTGAGGACATGTAGCTTCCCCCCTGTTAACACTGATTGTAGGTAATGTGATCAGTGTCAGTTGTAACAGATTAGAAGGGGGACACTGTTGACCACAGTATGTCAGGCCTTTTAATTAGGCAACAGCCTGAGGGGACAGTACAGTGGACTTGACTAAAAGTCTTAGTAGTGTTAGAAAGGAAAGAGAAAACCATTCTGAATAATCTACCGTTTCGTTTTGCATTTACAACCCCTGGGTAGCATGCCCTTTATTAACTTATAAGGTGAGAGAACAGAGAAGAGGTGTCAGAAGAATCTTGGAAGAGGAAGGAGGAAGAGGGCTAAGCTGTCCTGGTGTCCTCCTCCTCCACAGCAGATAATCCAGTAGTCTGCTGGTCCGATTTTAGTCGGAGATAATTGGATCCCGTCCCGTCCAATGAGCTCTCTGCCAGAGGCCTGTCGTGTCTTGGTTTGCTGCTGTTGATCCCTCCTTTCTGCCCACATGGATTAATGTGTTCATTCAAATATTCTGCCCTTGTAATCCTTTTGGAAAACCCATTCATTATTGGACATAAGAGGAGAAAGAGTGGCTGCAGTGGACCATATTGCGATGCATCTGCCAAGACTTTTGTTAAGATTAGTTTTTGCCTTCATTTGATAGAGTACAGTAGAGAATCAGACTGGAAGTGTGACCATAGAGAGAGTGGGAGGACAGACCAGGATGCTGTGGGTATATGGTATCTTAGACAAATTGGCCACCATGATGCTCCATCTAAAAGACCTGTTTTAGTGCTGTTTATACACCGATAGATGTGCCTCATCAATTGTTTGCCCCTTATCTTCCTGTGGGTTGTTGGGCCTTCACATAAATGTATGAAATCACTAACTAAAGGTAAAAACTCTGAATCATGTTGAGGGAACGCAGGTGAAAAGAACAACATTTTCTCGCTCATAAACAAAAGCTGTTTTCTTTAAATAACATTTTAAGAACCTTCGTTGTTTACCTCGACTGTTGTCCTCTTTGCCACCTTTTGCTGGATAATTGCTACATTTAGTGGCATTTTTATAAGAAAGTTATAAATGTAAGAAAATAAGAAAATGTGTGTGTGAGAGAGAGAGAGAATATAATAACAGCCATTCTGTAGCCATCATATAATCTTTATCTTTTGCTATTCTCATGTTTCTATGCTCCATATTTGCCCTCTGTTCCTGCTATGTTTTCTGTCCTCAGTGCTCTCCACCAAACATTTGTATGCTAGCTTTTTCAAGACTTAAGTGCATCCTTTCATCATGTTCTCTTGCCTGTATTCACTCATCTCTCTTTCTCTCTCTGTGGCCTGAGGGAGTCCAAACACCACACTCTTCATGGCCAAACATGAAAAAAAGCTACTCTTCATCCCCTTTCATGTTTAGTTCTTTCCCTCTATTTTCTCTTCTCTCGTGTTTCTATATTGATCCTCCTTCGTTTGTTTTTATGGACTGTATTTACAGTTGCTGTCCTTCAGTCTCTTAGGCCTTCCCTCTTTTTAATCTTCCCATTTTATCTTTTAACCTTTATTTCCTGTTTTGTTTCTTTTGTTGTACTTTGTTCTTTTGTCCTTTGTTGAGCTTGTTATTTTGCCATCCCATTGGGTCTTTGTTGAACTATATTATTTCCATTTTTCCTTTACTCTCAATTAGTCTTTCCTTTTTTTTAGTTCAGTTTTTAATTCTTTCTGTGTCTCACCCCTTCTCTCTGCTTTTCCCAGGTGGTGACACTTCCTCTTCCTCGACTGGCAGTGCCTCTCCGGTGCCCAACAGCTATGATTCCCTGGAAGGGGGAAACTATCCAGGTATGTTTGATCACATGTTGTATTTTAGTCCATGATTATAGAAGCCCCCCAGCATAGTCAGCTTACTCGAGTGGTCATCAAACATCTCTCTGGGAGATACAGAGAAGAAGTTGAAGTTAACAGGCTGATAGGAAGTGGGTGGCTAAAATAAACAATGCAGATCATAACAAACTAATTATATCTAGACTCATGACCAATAATGTTTTTCTACTTCGAAATAAAAACACGATGGAGCAAGTTTAACAAGTAGATTTTAGAGAGATGCTATCTTTCTGCAGTGAAAGGATGATGAGATGCACTTCTCAAATTATGTAAAAGCTTTTGATGACACACACACACACACTTACTTCCCAACTCAATATCATATTTCCAAAGTGCACCTAGCAGCCTCACTGATCTTTTCAATGTCGTCGTCATGTTAAAACATTGAAAACCACCTGTCTTCCCCACATGCATCAGATTTATTTAATGCCTTAAAACTCTCTCTTGCCCAGATTCCATGGCGCCTTCCAACGACATGACCAATCAGGCTGCGCCCTATGGTGGCTATGGTTACCCCAGCATGCAGCCAGCCTATCAGCAGGGACCGGCCTCCCACACAGACTCTTCTCCCTCTCATGACCTGTACGGCCAGTCAAGTTACCAGCAGTACTCCCAGGTGAGGCTGCAGCTCCACAGCTCACTTATTTTGTAGTTTTATGTTATTGTCAATGCCAATATATTTCTCATTTGCAACC
>NW_023339785.1:4110089-4114711 GCF_004916995.1 Morone saxatilis
CAGTAGAATAGGCCACTATAAACCTACATAAAGGGCCAGTTATATCAACACACTATATATGCTGTGAAAGCGCCACAAAATTAAAAAATACATTGACATAAACTTTTGGTCATACCGCCCAGCACTAGTCTGCAGTTCTATTTTGATTTGTTTCAGACGTAGTTGTTGACCAGCTAGTGAACATAGTACAGCATTTAGCAGCTAAAGAGCCAGATATTTCCCTCAGGAGGTGGTAGAGACCAAAAACAGAGCTGAAAGAGATAATATTGGACTTCCATTTACCAGGTGGACACAAACAGGATGAAATGAGCAACTGTTAGCTAACAAGGTCCCCATATCAACTCAAAAGGTGATAAATGTTGTGTTCACAACTTGTTTCTGCTGCACTCCGTGGCCAAAAACTCCATTATTGCAGGTTTAAGGATAAGGATAAAGCTAGCAGTATTTTATCCTCTTATGAACACCAATTTCCTGTAGAAATAAAAACTAGCAATGACTTAATGCTTTTTACAAGTATTGCCTGTGTAGCTTTTGCTTGCCATAGAACTCCATTGTTGTCCAGAAAGAATTAAAAAGATGTGAAGGAGAAATGCTGTTGCATTTAGTTAGATATTTTTTTATTTTGCTCAATATGATGAGTGTAGTTTGTCCCTCTCTTTTTTAAGAGTGGTCAAAATAATGCTAGTTTTATCTTTTAACAAGTACTGATAAAGTTGCTACAGAAACTTTGTCTCAACACTGATCTTTTTATTACAGTCTGACTGTCAGTTTGACTCCTAGACTAATTTCTCACTTCTCTTGCAGCCGCTGTGGTGTTCTTTCTGCACTGACACACCATGATTTCACCATGACGTCACGATTTATCACAAGAGTAAAAACTATTTATTGTCTCTCTCCCTCTTCTGCAGCCATTCCCAAACCTGTCCCAGCTGTCTGCGGCCCTGGGGGGGCTGAGCGGGGTGCCAGAGCTGGAGGTGGAGGCCCTGATGCCGGTCAACCTGCTGCAAGAGAGGAACCTGCTGCCCCCCAGGCCCCTTGAAGCCCCTGAACCCAACCTCAGCCCCGACCTCAAGAAGGTCAACTGTAGTCCACAGTAAGTAAAACGTTAGGGGGGTTTGAGTCAGTATCATCAGTATCTTTCTCTCACACACATCAAATCTCTCTCTCTCTGCCATTGTCTTATCTGTGAGTGTGTTATCTAATATGCTCTCTCTCCTCTTGTGTGTTTCTCTGCTCATCAGTACATTCAGGTGTACCCTGACCAGCATCCCCCAGACCCAGGCTTTACTCAATAAGGCCAGGCTCCCTCTGGGCCTCCTCCTCCATCCCTTCAGAGATTTACAGGTATGATCTGATGCCTACACCCCTCCAAAGACCAATATACAGTGGAATATCCAGGCACAAGTCTCATGTCCCTTGCAAGATTTTTCTGTACTTAAAAGACAACAGGACAGGCGTGAAGAGGAGGGTAATGATGATGTGCAGGAAGATGGTTGGGTTTATTTCTATTATTTAACCAGCAACATAGACGTAGTTTGGCTGTTCTTTTGTGTTCTAACAGCAGCAGGCCCCAAAAAGATGTGAGAGGGTCGTTTACATTTTAAGTCCGTTTACAGGGGACTAACTGAATAGAATTGGATTTAGCTTTGATTTATATTCACGCAGTAAAAATTAACAACCTTGAAACTGCCAAGTGAATCCTCAGTCTCCAATGGACTTCTGGGTTTTTTGGCGGCAAAGGCACGTTGAGACTCTGAAACAGTTGTCAGAGCTCAGTTCCTACTGCTTTCATAGTAGATGACTGTAACCCTGAGGATGGAGGTTTCACACTCACCATGTGCTTCACACTACACCACTCGCCAATGTCACATTACACAACTCTGCGCTTGTGTTAATTTGTGATTTTGAATTATGAAACAGACATTCCTTCTCCTCCGCAGTTCCACCAGTCTCCTCTAAATCCTGGCACCACTGATGGCTAATTAAAAAACAAGAACAGCTATGAATATGCTTTGCTTTAGTTCTGAAAGCAAATCTGCTTTGTTTACTACCACATCTTAATCTGTGTTAGACAACCTCACTTTCAAGTTGTGGCTTTTGTTGGCATTGTTTTTTAGCGGGAGTCTAAGGATGAAGGTGGGCCGTAGGCTGTACAGATTGTAAAGCCGCTTAATGTCCGTTTTGTAGCCTCCACAGAAATCGTAATCGAGTTTTTGTAAAAATGTATGACATAGGCCTGTCACAATAATTACATTAATCATCGTACAGTATATACCAAATGCAATTATTACCGGTCACACTAATTACAATATTGACTAAGAATGCAAACATATATCGTAAGGCAGTTAAATCTCAATACAAATGTGAAGATTCAAATTGGTGAGATGAAAAATGAATCGTGGTATTCTTTTTAAACAGCAGAGGCTGCTATCTACTTTTGACTTTGCTTTCTGAGTGACTCATGTCAGTAACTGTATCAATGCGTACAGACCTCAGTTTAACTTTAAAAAGAAAAGGATATAAGCATTGTTTTGCACAGTTTATACCCTACGTCAAACATGAACTAAAATGGATTCTTAAATTTGGAAATATATTTTGTGTATCTTTTTTTACGCTACTATAAATTGTCTTCAATCTCATTTTGTAAAACAAACACAAAAACAATTGTAAGAAAATGGTATCCATTGACACCCAGTGTCATGAACTGTATCGAATCATGAGTTGATCGTATTGTTACATCCCTGTTATCAACTCAATGTATCGTCCAAGATATAAGTCCTAGTATGTTGTACAACAATATACAGTGCATTAGTCAGGTGTACTAAAGACAAAAGGGCCAATATTTGAAGAAAAAAAGTGTAGAAAATGTTCAGGTGACCCTGGTACAGAGAACAGCCACAGTCATAGAAACATTAGAGACAGAGACAGAAAAGTGGGTCAAAGTCTACAGCTCCAACGTTTCGTTCGACCACATTCCCCCAGAAACAGAAACAAAGCTCCTTTTTAGCCGTCGGCTGAGGCGTGAATAGAGGAATGTTCGGAAAAGGTCACAATTGAGACACAACTTGAAAAGACGCATGAAATGTAAAATATTCAGCTCACAAGACACATTTGTACTTTCCCTCAGTATTTACTCCATTTTCTTTCCACACCCCCTTTTTTTTTCTTCCTCTCTCTGCAGCAGCTACCCGTGATCACGTCGAACACGATAGTGCGCTGTCGCTCCTGTCGCACCTACATCAATCCATTTGTCACCTTCCTGGACCAGCGCAGGTGGAAGTGCAACCTCTGTTACCGCGTCAATGATGGTACGAGTCCGATCATGAGTTATTCTGGGTCAAAGAGTAATATTATTGATCCATCCAGTCCTATAATCATTTTAATATTTCACCATTGTGCGTTCTACATGTCATACCTACTCTCTTCTTAAATTTCTTGTTCAGTTCCAGATGAGTTTATGTACAACCCGGTCACCAGGTCGTATGGCGAGCCCCATAAGAGACCAGAGGTCCAAAACTCCACTGTGGAGTTCATTGCCTCCTCAGACTACATGGTAAGTTGTGTGTTCTGTCCCTAAACCTTTGGCTGCTCCTGTCGAGTTTTCATGTAGTGTGAGTGTTTGTCCACTAGAGGACAGTCTGGCCATGGTTCTACAACAACTGGAGGCAAGTTCCTCCAAAACAAAAGAAAAAGAGAGTACATACGTGTGAGGTAACACTTAACTTACGGACTTAAAAATAAACATGTAAGAGAGTGCCCCGGTGGCTCGCCTGGTGGAGCTGGCACCCCATGTACCCCATGTTGACCAATACGGGCAAAAACCCCCAGCCCAAAAAAACCCAATTCAAATAGACATGTCAGAATCCGTACATGTTCACATTCTGACAGCTGGTTTAAGACTGTATCAACTTCCCCACCAGTCATGAGTGTTTGTTTGACCTCTTGTGTGTTCAGTTGCGGCCTCCTCAGCCAGCGGCCTACCTGTTTGTTCTTGATGTGTCTCACAATGCTGTGGAAGCGGGCTACCTTAAGTACTTCTGTGAACTACTACTGGACAACCTGGATAAGTGAGTGCAGTTGATAATCAGTATAGTAAAATATAAATGTAGCTGCTTCATAAGATTCTTTGCTTAAACACAAGCACTGATCAGTTTATCTAATCACATGGTTATGAACAGCTGAGAGACATATTTGCTGACAAAGTGTTGTTATGTGCCTCAGGTTGCCCGGGGATACACGCACCAGGGTGGGCTTTCTCACCTTCGACAACACCATCCACTTCTACAACCTGCAGGAGGGACTGTCCCAGCCACAGATGCTGGTGGTATCGGACATAGAGGTGGGGATATAAGGGCCACCCCCTCGGGCCTTGCTGCCATACAACCGCAAGTATACTGTAACGAGTAAACGCCTTATGTCCGGAACCACTGTTGGACTTCCGCAGACAAAGCAAGAATATATGACTAAAAAAGTTGTTTTTTTAATTTACAGAAAGGATTAATCACAACAAATATTTTTTTATGATTGATCCCCCATATAATGATTTTAATATATTTTTTTTATATCTTTAATTTAATTCAAGACACAATCAATGTCTTTCATTGATTTTGATTATTTTAAAA
>NW_023339785.1:4114733-4130762 GCF_004916995.1 Morone saxatilis
CAGAAATGGTCATAAATCTTTCTGCTGTGATCCAGATGTTTTTTTTTTTCTTTGTTTTTTCTACAGACGTCTTCATACCGTCTCATGACAGTCTAATGGTGAACCTGAAGGAAAGCAAAGAGGTACACCATCTGTTTTTTTGGACATGAATTGCTACCAACGCTTTATATAATCACACTCGTTCTTCCCATTCCTTCATTATTCCTTCATTATTTCCTTAATCCCTTCTCAATTTAATTTCTCCGTCCTTCCCTCCTCTCCTCCAGCTGGTGAAGGACCTGCTGACATCGCTGCCGGCCATGTTCAGCCAGAGCAGGGAGACCCACAGTGCCCTCGGCCCGGCGCTACAAGCTGCCTTCAAGCTCATGTCGCCCACCGGGGGCCGCGTCACAGTCTTTCAGACCCAGCTGCCGACTCTGGGTGCTGGTGCACTGCAGTCAAGGGAAGACCCCAACCAACGCTCGAGCACAAAGGTATGAATGACAGTTTATGGCATTGTGAGCTGTTTATGACAATTATAATTCCTTTCTTTTTGAATGTAAGATATGAAATATAACAAGAAAATTAGTCTTCCACACGCCCCTCGTGGATTTCTATGTATTGTCCTGCCATTCTCAGTACTAAGCCATAGCTTACTTTTATCACCTGCCACAAGGTCATAATTGGATCTCCTGTTTCAGTTTAGAGCATCTATGGAGAGTGCGGAGCTAAAGTCTGTGTTTTTGTCGTCCCAGGACTGTGATTTATTGATCTCTATCATCTGTGTTTTATTTTTGATCTGAATAAACTGCCAAAAAGTTACAGTAATAACGTCCAAAAATCCTGAATAAAGGAACGCAGAACAGATGTGCTTTCTTTTCAGGGAAAGTGATTTTCTGTTCTTTGGCTTCTGTGCTTTCAAGAGGATTTTGGGCTGAGAAAAAAACATGGAAATAAAGGAAAATAAACTCTTGACAAATCCAACAATGAACAAATCATACTCTCCATCAGCCAACATGCACACACATTACATGCACTCAGCCTGCATCCTTTCCATAGCATACATCATTTAATGAACACTTAAATCATCAAAACAAAAATGATACGAGTGTATCTAATAGCTCAGGAGGCTTTAAAGAAAGTAAAACTCCCTAAACACAGAAGAAGAAAAATTCTTTGGTAATAAGTCTGTATCTTTCCAGGGAGTTCAGCACCTCGGCCCAGCCACAGACTTCTATAAGAAACTCGCACTGGACTGCTCAGGTCAACAAATTGGAGTGGATCTTTTCCTGCTCAGCTCCCAGTACGCTGATCTCGCCTCGCTATGTAAGAAGACCCAACATTCAACCTCAGTGTCCGTCTCTGTAGCCATAAAAGGGCCGTGGATCTCAGTTGTGTCAGTCCGTTTGTTTATCTGAGTGAAATATCAACAACTGTTGGACAGATTACTGGGTCAGAATTTCCTGAATAATGGCTAAGTGAACCTCAGGTGGACTGTAAAGGAATACTCTACTGAAAATCTACTGAGTATCAGTGACTGTGGGCTTGTAAGGCTTCACACAGTACAGCAGCTGCAGTCAGTTTATATTCACAGCAGTAACAGTGGGTTCTAATAGAGGTTCAGAATTATGGGACAAAAAGCATTAAACATCTAGTGAAACTTTTCAGACTGCTCCTGCAACATTATCCTCTTATCCATTGTTGATCCCCTTGTTTAGAAGTTATGGGTCATAATTGAAATGCATTGCTGCTGTTAATCCAAGATACTAGAGCTGCTGTACTCAATGACAGAAAACTAGAAACTTTTCAGAGGCACCTTTTTCAAAATTCAGATTTATCATATAGTATTCCTTTAAGCTAAATGCTAACAGTAATAGGCTGAAGCGGAAAAGGTTTTTAAAACCACTAGGGACGTTTTTATCTCTAATGAGAAATTGAATTGTATATTAAAATATTCCCTCTCCTCTTCCTCCTCTTCTTCAGCATGTATCTCCAAGTATTCAGCGGGCAGCATCTTTTACTACCCTTCCTTCCATTACATCCACAACCCGGCTCAACTGGAGAAGTTCCAGAGAGATCTGGAGCGCTACCTCACCAGGAAG
Organism: Morone saxatilis; assembly: GCF_004916995.1. Classification (NCBI taxonomy): domain Eukaryota; kingdom Metazoa; phylum Chordata; class Actinopteri; family Moronidae; genus Morone; species Morone saxatilis. Next base: position 4,116,815 of record NW_023339785.1, read on the forward strand.
ATCGGCTTTGAGGCAGTCATGAGAATACGATGCACTAAAGGTAACTGGTGATAACCGGCATGGAAAAACACTGTAGTGGACAGAGGGACAAAATGAGTGGAAAGGAGATTTTTTTCTTTTTAGATTGAGGTTTTTTTTGTCTTCTCGCCCGCAGGTTTATCCATCCACACGTTCCACGGTAACTTCTTTGTGCGCTCCACCGACCTGCTGTCCCTGGCCAATGTGAACCCAGACTCTGCCTTCGCTGTCCAGATGTCTATTGAAGACTCTCTGGCAGACTCTTCTCTGGCCTGCTTCCAGGCTGCTCTGCTCTACACCTCCAGTAAAGGTACACACACACACACACACACTACTGATACTTTTGAGTAAGACCCTTAAAACCTCATCTGGGCGCCCGGTTAGCTCAGTGGGTAGAGCTGGCGACCCATGTACGAGGCTGAGTCCTTGCTGCAGCGGCCCAGGGTTCGAATCCGACCTACGGCCCTTTGCTGCGTGTCATCCCCGTCTCTTCTCTGTCCCCTTTTCCTGTCTGTCTGTCTCTATAATAAAGGCAATAAAAGCCCAAAAAATATACTTTAAAAAAAAAAAACCTCATCTGCTCCCAGCAGTAAGAGTTTGTGGTTTTATCGGCTGATTCCCACGTTTGAACATGTGAGGAGGTGTTACTGTGTGCACTTCTGAGGATCATCTGTCTGTCACTGCAGGAAAAAGGCGAATCCGGGTCCATACGCTGTGTTTGCCGGTGGTCAACCAACTGAGTGACGTGTATGCTGGAGCTGATGTTCAGGCCGTCACTTGTCTGCTAGCCAACATGGGTGAGTCTGTAGCATAAACCCCGAGCTCTGTCTTTTTTTAATATATCCTTGTAATAGAAAGCAACGGCTTAATGTTGTTGTTGTTTGACTTTGTAGAAACAAAATAGTTTGTTGCACGAGATGCATTTCATTGTCCACTTAATGTTTTCCACATTCGTATTTCAGCTATAGACCGGTCGATATCATCCAGCCTGTCAGACGCTCGTGACGCCCTGGTGAACGCGGTTGTGGATTTGGTGAGCGCCTACAAGAGCAACGTGTCAAACCTGCAGCAGTCCGGCCTCGTCGTCCCCGCTGCCATGCGCCTCTTCCCCGTTTACATCCTCTCTCTGCTCAAACAGGTGGGGCTGCTCGACAGGCATCAGCACATTCTGACGTCATATTGGTTAATTACAGACTTACCATTACAAACTTGACCTATCGGTAAATTATATGACTGTTGCTGAGCAAGTACTGTCCTGAATTGAAAATGATTTCTTAAAAAGAGTGGGAACTCTGACTCACACATTCCATATTAACACCCAATAATCCACTCTTACATCAACACTGCACATCTTAATGAACTGCTTTTATGTCATGACTGCACCTCCCTCTACACACACAGGCAGTAATAAAAGCAATCATACAGTCATACAGACTCCATATATGTTCAATGACTGTATTCATCCAGCCATGACTTGTTCATTCATACATCCAGGGTGTGTCCACTTTCAGACACTCTCATGACCTTTGCGTCATCTGAGACAAATACCCCAAAAGGTCTGTTAGACAACGCCTTAGTTTAATCCGCCTTCATTACAATATAATGATGTTCAATTAGTGTTTGCTCTCTCTAGCAGTCTAATTTATCTCCATCTGCTGCTCAGTACCTGATACAAAACTGAGCAGCTCCTAAGTGTGAAGTGACTGAGAACCAACATCAGACTGAAAAACAGGAAACAGCGAAGTGCAAATAAATGGAAAATAAAATAAAGATCAAAACACACATTAAAAAGATTTCTATATGTTTCCAGAAAGCCCTGCGGACAGGCACCAGCACGCGGCTGGACGATCGTGTCTTCGCCATGTGTGAGTTCAAGACGCAGCCGCTGCAGCAGCTGATGCGGATGGTTCATCCTGACCTGTACCGGCTGGACAACATGTCTGACCAGGTAGGACAAGACTGATCAAGACGAGAATTATATTGTCAGATTAGTCACAGAACAGTGAACCTAATTCAATGTGTGGGAGTGGAGAACTTGCTGAGCTCATATCGTTTGTTAAAGTCACTTTTTAAGCTACTTACATAATTAGTGGAGACTTATTATTTTAATAAATTGAAACTTTTCACAAATACTAACATATGTACTTGTTAAATTAGTATGTATGTGAGTGGACCAAAATAAATGTAACAAACTTGAATGTCCTTAAACAAATGTGTTGCACTATTTGTGTCACACCTGCAGGGGGCTCTCCATCTGAACGACACGGTGGTTCCCCAACCTCATCTGCTCCACCTGTCTGCTGAGAGGCTGAGCAGAGATGGAGCTTACCTCATGGACTGTGGCTACGTAAGCTTTCACTATTATGTATTCATTACACACTGTACAGTAATGTGTGTGGCTTTAGTAAGGAAATGTATTTCTCTATTGTCTCTCTATTGCCACAAATCTGTCTGGTTGTCTTTTTTGCCTTAACAAGTGTAGATAATTTAATATAATTAAATATACTTTGGGTTAAAGGGTTAAAGCGTTACAGCCCAGTTTTTGTTGAGTTTTAGTGTCATATGATTTAATTTAAGGGGGTTTCCACCCTGATTAAAAAACACAGCTAGGAAACTGAATCAGTTTTGAATAGTTTTTTGGACAAGAAAGATTTTAAAGACACTGAAATATCAGTTCTGAACAGTTTATCCCTGGACAGTAGATGATATTTGAAAGTAATGTGTTTGAGTGGTGAGACTGCTGAAACATACTGCTGAAAATAAAAACAGCTTGAAACAATAAAACTGCTTGAAACATACTGGCCTTGAAAAACATACAGATTGTAACATATGCTGAACAATGAATGAAACAATAACTGCTGAAATGCACCAAAAACCAGAAAGTTAGCTACTAAAATGATTGGTTTTGTTTCCTAAAGGCCCTGAAAACCTACTTTCTCAACTTATTATTAGCGATACATCCATTCCATCCTCCAACTCTTAATAAACGATAGCTAAGGATGTTTATCTGAGCCTATTTAACTTTTATGCTTTTTGCTTATTTAGTCACAAATATGTTGATGTGTTATATTAAAATACATTGAGACAAGGCTTTCAAGGGCCTCAATCTGTGTCAGGTAGATGAAATATCTGTACTGACGCTGCTCTGTTTCTGTCTGCGCAGGTGTTTTATCTGTGGATCGGCAAATGCTGCAGCGAGGTGTTCATCCGTGATGTTCTGGGCTGCCCTAACTATGCTTCAATACCCCCCAACATGGTTAGTAATACAAACTCAGATAAAGGCAGCTTGTCCACCATCTGAAAATGATATGAAAGGAGCTTTCACTCACGTCCAACACATCAGGAAATGAGAATAACTGTGATTGGGGAAATGGTCCTATTGTTTTACATCTCGACACTCCCTACAGCCCAGTTGCTGCATGGATGATGCAATGCAGCATTGTACATGTTTCCCCTGAAAATGAGTCACCGATTTATTTCACAATAAAAGCTTTTCTTTGTGGATTGTAAAAAACAAACCACTAACGCAGCAAAACAGATCTGCTGGTGTTGCTTTTCTGCCTTTAAACAAACCGTGCAGCTACCTAGAAAGCTCTGTCATTACCACACTGTGGGCGTGATGGTAACACCCAGAACAAACAGCAACTGTCAGCTCGTGTTTATGCTGCTTATTGTATTTGTCTAGAAAGGGTTCGATGCATTCGAGAGCCACCTACGAACCCCGAAATTCCAAACCACGGGCATATTTCTGTTCACCACACGGTGTAACCGAGATGCCTGCGTGAATCTGCATTATCTGCCTCCTATCTGAAACACACAGCAGTTGATAAAAACAACAATGTGGTTGATGTTTTGGTTCTCCTTTCTTTCCCTTTATGAATCCCAGAGTCACATTCCTGAGCTGGAGACTCCTCTGTCTGAGAGAGTGCGAGCATTCCTCGACTGGCTGCAGGACAACAGAGCGTTCAGCTCCATGATACACATCATCAAGTAAGCACTGCGTCTGGATTAACATCTGACTTTTACCAACACTCAGTGTGACCGTACACATCTTCTAACATCCAGATGCTGCAGTCTGAGAGGGTCATAAAGGGGCTGTTTGTTCTTTTTATTTGAACGTTTTCAAATTCGGTTGATGTTTCGACAGTTCTCAGCACTGACCTCAGATTACCATAACGCCAATATGCGTTTCACTTCCTCTACCACCAACGTTACCAGCTGCATCAGAATCTCTGATTATAAGTCAGTAGGAAGGAGTACCCACGGTTGTATTCACTGCCTTTACTTCTTCTGCTGCTGTGATCCCTGTGTGTGAAATGTCTTCTGAGGGCTGAAATGTGGACGAGAAAATATGAAATACCTTTAGGTTGTTGTTTATTTTTGCTTCTTTTTAGACTACTGAAACCACGTAATGCCCACTTTGTTCTTCACTCCACCCAAAAGGAATGTAAAACCAAAATGTTCTGTCAGGTTACAATGTGCTATTTCTGAAAATCTATTAACAGTTAGTCTTAATCTGATCTCAAATCGAGGATTTGCTGCTTTTCTGTTTTTGAGTTTTGGTCGAACCAAACAAGACTTTGGTATGTTTTTAAGTATTCTTTCTTCTTCTGTAAACTATGAATCAAAAAATTCATATTCATCTTTTTTTGAGGGCGCGGTGACAGGAAATGAGGGAGAGAAACAGGAATGACAACAAAGGTTCCTGGCTGGGATCAAAGAGACATTGCGGTTATAGTTGGAATGGTTTGTGTCCAACAAATACATCTGTATGAAACTAATAGTGCAACCGTACCCTTAGTGTCCAATTCCCATCAATAGGAATCACACTCAGTTCCCATAGTTCAGTAGAAAAAGCTGACAGCACCACAGATGGGTTTTTTGGCTGATTTCTGAAAAACATACATTTCCAGGCTGCTCTCAACTACACATCACTGCGCAGAAACAGGGTGTGGCCAGTTTCATGTTTAAGTGGAGACAGAGAAATATTTCCAGTGTAAACACATAGTAAGCAGTGAGCTCACTGATTGACAGCAGCGGTAAAGGCTTCCACAGGGAACGCATTGTTTTCTGTTTCCTCTCTCTCCTCCTCTGTGGCACAGCATTGTTACTCAGCCACATGTTTACACCACAGTGCTGTTGTGGAGGACGGCTGATGTCAGTACAAATGGACTGAGTGGTATGTTTGCAACACTGACATGAGAAATACACGTGACAGGTTGGAGGAGATTTCGGGAGACAGTCATAGGTTCAATTTGAACTGGACCAGAAGCTTTCCTCCAATTCAATAATATGTAAAAGTGGTGACTTTGAACTTCATATAATGCCATATTATTTCTAATAACTAAACAGCACGTATTTATTATATAGAATTAGGCCTGTGTGTCAAACCCCAATACTTATTTGGTGCTGACCAAAAGCTCCGAGTTTGGTGAGGATGGAGGTGGTAGACCATTAATTGTAGGATGGTGGTTGGATTTTTGTTAAAGTGTTCTCCCTATGTGTGTGTTTATGAGGGGAAAAATAGGTCTAGTTGGACAAAAAGCCAAATTTTGGCTCCATATTTGTGGTCAGATTTGTTCTTCTCTTTACAAAGTTCTTGATGTTCTTGTCTTCTTGTGTTAACCGTGGACAAGTCTGTCTTCCAGGATAAGCAAGTACACCATTATCTGTTCAACTAACTACATTATCTGTATCCATATCTGTACTCGGAATGGGCGGGGCTTAAACCGTATGTGGACGAGACTAACTGGAAGTTGTTAAATTCAAGCCTGAAATTGCTATGGGTTGATCAGAATTTGCTTTATTTATTAGAAAACTGTTTACTGAACAGCTTCAGAGCAATGTTATTGATCATAGGAGAAAAAGAAGAACTTTTTTTAAATAAAGGATGCTATATTTATTGTTAGAAAACAGATTAACACTCGTATAAAGTATATTATCCGTACTGATTACTCGGTTCAGTACTCGCTCAAACCCTGCTGTCTTCTTTTAAAAGAGTTTTGCAAACCATACCCAGCCTTACATAGAGACCACAATCACAATGCTGCTATCCCTCTAACCCTCTTGTTTTTCTTTTTCCTCCTGCAGGGACGACGCTTCGGCTAAAGCGACTTTCTTCCAGCACCTGGTGGAGGATCGGTCTGAGTCGGCTTCTTCCTACTATGAATTCCTGCAGCACATCCAGCAGCAAATGTCCAAGTAGGCTCCCGTCACACGGAGAGAAACTGCGGCCGCTAGAATCCTCAGACCAGAGCAAGAAAAAGGGATTTCGGCCTCTTAGAGTGAAAACTAGCGTTAGCTAATGACGGACACCCATCGCTCCTTCAGACCAGTTTCAGCGAGGCGGGTTACCTCCCGTTCCTCCAAAACAGTCTTATTAAACAAATCCGCCCCCGAAGCTCATCGGTCAGCCGGGATTTGACCATCAGAAGGGGAGGAGGGGATAGTTGTAGGAAAGAGGAAAGAATTAGAGGAAATGAATAAAGCGAAGAACAGGGATTGGTTCCACTTCAAAAAGAATGATGGGAGACGCTCCTCCAGCGTCTCCTCGCTGCCTCCTAACCACTGTCCAACCCCCGTTTAGCCTCTCGTCAAATCCATCGCTGAGAAAAGAAGGGGAAAGTCGAGCCAAGAAGATGCCACTTCAACACAGTTTTACTTCGATTTGTTTTCGTGAGCCTCACATGTAGCTAGTGTTGTCTTTTGTTTAATTTTATAATTTATTCCCCTCCTCGCTCCCTCAGTTTAATTTTAAGACTATTTTGAATACACTGGAGAACAGGAACAAGCATTCCTTCTGTTGTTTTTCGGCATGTGCTTTGAAATAAGAAACGCATGTCACTGTTTTTGTTTGCTGCTAGTCAGAGGACAGACGTCAACCGTCTGTGTAACAGGAATATAATCGGACAGTGGTTGGATGTTGAACCCCCCCCCATGTTGGCTCTTCTTTCCTGCGCTGTGTGAACTCCTCATTTGTGGAGATCAAACCCACCACCACTGTCAACAATCTTCTTCTCATTTGTTTTATTTTTTCCAGGCGCTAACTAAAGTTGCTATCCACTTTGTAACTATTGAAAAGAATCTTTTATGTGCGATAATTTATGAACCAGCTTATTAAATAAAAAACAAAAACAGAACTCTGTTTGATTCATGTGATGGTGCCATAATGGAATTTCTTATGCTGCTTTCTTTTTTACATTCCAGTATGTGTGTAAGAAAACCATCAATCTGTGTGTTTCCCACACTTCCCACAAACAAACATTCGCTGTCGTCCTGCCTGTATCTCTGAGTCCGGGATTGATGTAATGTCGCTCGCTCACTATTCTCAGACATCATGTGACTTTTCAGGACCTTGCATAATTGCTCTCATGTTTCGACATGTTTACATCGTCCGTCACTCCCTCCGCCTCACATCTCGATGGATCTTATGACACACATTATATAGCAGCAGAAAGCAACTAGGAAGAACAAGTTTGACTTTTGGATGAAAACGTACACGTCTATATTTCTCATCAAAACAAGTGAAAATATAGGCAGATCATTAAAGATAATATTACTGATAACTTTTTATCAGTATAGGATTAACCCTTTTTAGTCCAAGCTGGCCGCCTCCGTCCCCTTGCAAAACTGCAGAGTGCACAAGATTTTGGTTTTTATTTTAAAATGTTTGAAAGATAATTGTTTCTGTTACACTGTTTCAACCTCAAACTCAAAGAACATTTATTATTTATATAACTCCTTTTTATAAAGTGGCAAGATTAAAGTAAAAAATGGAAATAGGTAAAATTGTGGATCATAAGCAGTGATTATTCATTAAAAAGAGAAATAAAGATGAAACAAATGCTGTATTTTATAGGTCTGTAATTTCTGAATGTTCCTTGAAGTCATTTGTAGATTATTATTGGTAAAATAGACCAAAGAATGTTCAGTTGTTACACGTCCACTTAATTATATCCAATAAAAAATAAAATGTTAGGTCTACAGGTAACGTAATTCAACATCTCTGGAAAATGAAATGTCCATTATTAATAATGATTTTCTTTCCTGCTGGAAACTCAACAAAACCAAAGTCAGATATCTGTCTCAGAAGTGAATTCCACATTGTGTAAAATAAAGCGTTACTGCAGAAATAGACAAAAAGTATTAAAAGGTGTTACAAAAATTGCAGAACATTTTTACATCTTTTATGTTTTGCTCTCAACTTTTACCCACTATTTGATGTAGAATTGCTGTGCAGTGTTTTACAACCACTCATCCTCACAAAATGGCGGTTGGCATTTAGTCATGCTCAGTGATTGTGATTACAGTAGGGTCACTACAGCTCTGCTCCAATCTGTTCAATACATTCATAGCAACAGCACTGGCCTGTATATTTACAGCAGTCAAATGGAATCACATGTTAAGGCTGCAGCATGAACGTCTAGATTTGATCAGTCACAGTTACAGGTGATATATCGGATATAGATATGTTCGATTGATATTCACTAGCTTTACATTTTTACTATTTTAAAGCCAACAAATTCATTCTTTCTGATTTCCTCGAATGTGTTATCCGTTGATGGACGGAAACATATCTGAACCAACACTTATACCCATGAGACACTACAGGTATGCATTGAAATTGAACCATTTTACAGCTGAGTGATTCTTATCAGCAAACACTGTAGTTTGGTTAATGGATATAATTGTCTTTCTCATGCTCTTCCAGACTTGTTCTATGTTTTTCTTAAACTTCTCAACAGCAGGAAATGATCAAATTCATCCTCCAGTAGTTTTCAAACTTCACAGACCTGCAGAGGAACCCCGTGTGAGAATTAAGTTTGTTTTCTTTCACTGAGCTGCTGAAGGAGCTGTAAAGCACTCTGAAGCTAATCGCCTGTAGTAAACATACAAACAGCGAGTGAACTGGTCTCTGCTCCATTTGCAACATATCTGGCTCCCACATGGTCTGACTGCTGTGGTTCTCATGGAAAACTGCACCCTGGACCTCCAAATATTTGATCCCGTCACGCTTTTGGTGCCAGCTTGGCAGAAGGCAAAAAGTTGCGCATGGACAAAGTCCCACATTTTTGAAAAACATAAAAACATGGTACAGTGTAAAATATGAGTAAACATATTGAAAAATGACCGCATCCAGCTGGAAAAGGGCGTTTGAAAAGTCATTTAAAGCACTTCAAAGCAGCAGTATTTTATGTAGTTTTTACTTTATACAAATCTTAAGTGATCTGACTTCCAGATTCCAGATGTGTCTGTGTGCCTCTGCTCCTGTCACACTCTCATACATGTGCACAGGCCGTAACAAATTAGCTCAGGGGTGCAGTCAGTCAACAACACGTTGAACCAGCTCTCCTTTGAGCCTCTTTCTTTTTTTCACCCAACAAACAACAAGTGAGTGCTGTTCTGCCAGCTATATTTAAACTCCACTTTTGACTGGTCCAACCCTTCACACTCCCACTTCCAACGGTCCAACCCCCCCCCTCCTCACCCACCTCAGCCACAGCTCTGCTCCAACTTTCCTTCTTACTACAGGCCTTCTTTGATAAATTCATGATCATGAAGTCACAGTTTCCCCATCTGGCTGTACATTTTACCTCAAGCACAGCACTGCGCTGTGAGTCCTGTACTGTAGTAACGGTCAAAATGACAAGCAACTGTAAGGAGTGAAAGAGTAAAAGCCGTAATGAGAGCAGAGGTAGATTAATAACCCCTAACCCTGTAGTGAAAATCCATAACAGCCCTTTATTCTGTTTTGGGTTTATTTTGTTTATAGTGCTTCACATCATGTGGGAAGGTTTGAGAGATTGGAAATGAGCCGACCATACAGCACTATGAATATGGGTTGTTACCTTTGCATTTCGCTGACTTGAGGAGGCATTCATTTGTTTGCTCTTCAGGGACGGTTGAATTTTCAACAGCAAAGTCTGATATTAGATGAGTTTCCCAGTCATAACTGTGACTCTGCTGTATCCCTGAAAGGTAACCATGGCTAATACATATCATGAACGCAGCCTTAGCGTGCAACGCCACCTTAATTCTGCTCTGTCACACAGAGCTAGCAGTGACGTGATGTCTTTAACTGTATTTGTAGTTTTTCAGTGTGGTCAGCCACAGTGGCAGTTGCTGCTGCTCACACTAACTACCCAATTTCCTTGCTAATGGCAAACAGGAACGCAAATAAATAAATGATGAATAAGAGATTTACTAATGAATTGATTTTAGTTTATGTGCCGCTAGTAGACTCTTCACTGTTTGTTAAATGAAATCAATTCAAAAGCACATAAAGATATTGTGCTGTCGCTCCCACTGCCACACACAGGTTGCATGCACAGTTCATCAGCCGTCCTTTGACTTGTGCAAGTCGGCGAATCCATTTGGAAGTTGTTCACGGTTTTGCAATAGACCACCCCCCAAGGCCCCTTTTATCCAATTGGCATCAACACAAACACACACTTTCTCACACACACACACACACACACACATTAACACTTGACCTCCATGCCAAATTTTAGCCACCTCGGTCCCAAACTGTGGCCACCAAAGGGTGGGGAAATTTGTGTCGGCCGACCAACACAGCTGCTGGTCTCAGCTTTAAAATCAAATAACCTTTTATATTCTGGCATGCAGTCCAGATTAGGTCATGCAACCAATGGAAACTACCAAACTTTGGACACTTTTGTCAAGAACTATCTGAATATGGCACCACAATTAGATGAATTAAAATCTAGAAGACAGTGAAAACGTTATTTTTGGTTCTATTTATCATCTCAATTTTGGCAAGAAGTGTGCAAATAGTTGCCAATCAAAAAGCTTTCATACAGCAGTAAGCAGTAGGTCCTGGCTAGGACTAAAAAAAAGGGCCACTGATTTGTATGGTAATGCCACTACAGTCAGCCTCTGTAACAAATCTCTTTCTGTGTTTTATTAGAACAGATGTGTATCCTCCATACCGACAAATGGAAGCAGCAATGGGGTGGAGGTGCATTCATCACTGACTTGTGCATACAGTATGTTCACTTTTGATTTGAGCCAGCCGTCGGAAGATAAGCTCCCTGCCTCCCCCCCTCCATGTCTTCCTTTTTACCCCATCTGAAAGCTAGAGAGATTGTTAGACACATACGCAGCTCCGGTCTTGTGCACTCTGAGGTTATCAGCCGCTGATATGCCGCTCTGCAGTCTGGGAGTTTCTATGGGAGTCTACTCTTGGCTTCACTCAAAGGCAGTTTTCTGTGTTCGTCCTGTAAGCAAACAATGGAGTATTGTTGCACCGGATATACTTCAGATAGTCGTGGGCAGCAGTCAAAATAGAGAGAAAACATCTTTTTGTAGTTGGTGAGGGAAAATATTTGAGTCTGGGGCCAGATAAGGAGCTCATGTGCCTTGTTTTCATCCCTGTGGTTCAGCCAACCTTGCTTCTCCTCCAGCGTGCTTACAGTGGAAGACGCAGAAATGCGGTTTACTTAAATGTGGTTGCATGTTTTGCCTTCATGAAGCAGCCTTTTCCTGAAGATTCATTACTTGAGCTCCAGAAGTTTCCCTGAGCACAAACAAAAGCCTGGTTTCATGTAACGCCTGTCCGTCAGAGCATCATTAATGTTTTCAGCTCTCTGTATGACCACGCCGCTTTGTGACAAACAAACACTGCTGTTTGTTCAGCTTTCCTGCAGCTTGACACAGCAACACGCCAGCCCTCTGCAGGCTAACCCCTCCACCTCCTGATGCAGCTTTTCAACTGTCAGGAGGAAGAAAAGTCAGCCCAGCTGAGTTTATTTTGATGAGCATTCCTCATCAAACAGGCCGGAGTCCTCAACTTGAACCACATGCAGAACGACTTCAGAGACCTGAAAACAAACCGCAAACCCCGGCACTGTGTTAAAACCAGTGGGATTTTGTGTAAAAGCAGTGTTCTCCTCTCATCTTGTGGGGCTCACATAAACTTTACTTCCTCCATGATACATTAATCTGACTGGAATGAATACACATGTTCCAGTTTAAAGTCCATACAATTCCAGTTTGTGAGATGTTCAAGGGCTATGTTCAATGTGAGACACAGTGATGATCAGTCACATTACTCCAAGATTTTATTTTGATGTTAATTTAGGTGCTGAAGTCATATGGCAAAAGCCAAAATGGAGGCACTTTCTGGCATGATAGGATCCAGATTTTCTCTGTCTTATATTAGTGAAAATGCAACATACTTGGGGTTTGGACTGTTGGCCAGACTAAACAGGCATTGTGTCGGGCAATTTTAACAAATGTCTGATATTTTTATACAAAAGAATTTCACAAAAAATAATTCAAAGGAAGTAATGGTCAAATTAACCAATCATGAAAGTCACTGTTAGTTTTAGCCCTACAACTGCAGCAGTATTTGATGTACAGTTTCAGCTATGGAAACATTGTAAACTGGTTTTGATTTATTTCATTGTGAAAGTGACGTGCACCCACAGAAATGCTCGGTGTTGAGTTCTATCTACGCTAAAAGGGTTGAACAATTGGGAAATGGCTGAATCTCTTCTTCTTCATCGTCTTTTCAGTTTTGTTCAAACAACAAAACTGCACATCACAGCTGACACCTGGCAATGTAGTGTACTGTACTGGCTCTTATACACTCAGAATTTACTTCTCATTCACACATTTGTCTGTTTTGAGTATGAAATGGGGATTTGTACAACATTACTGAAATCATTATTTTGTGATTGCCAAGTCGTCTGACAAAATAAACAATTACAGGTTAAATTCTCATGTAATCATTGAACCCCTGACCTGCATTGGGCAGGCTTACATCATTATTTTGCAAAACCACCATTTTCCTGTACATACTAAATCACACAGCTGGCATTTCTGTAAATCTTTTCTGGGTGAAAAACAGCTGAGAGGGCTAAAACAGGGAGAAAAGGTTGCGGTTTAAAGTTAACAGCTTAATCTGGATATTATTTAAATAATAAACGTGTAATTAATTGTTTCTTAATCAAAAACCTTGTAGTGCTACAACCCTAGGTCTCTAGGGTTCTTTTCTCTTTTGAAAACTCACAAAAACAACTAAACAAGGCACCAACAAGTGGTGTGTCCGGTTCAAACAATACTGTTTTTCTGGTATTCATTCTTTCTACACGCTGTACAAACCCCACAGCAGAGCTCGAGCAAAAAACAGAGGTGTACAATACAATTCAGTGCTGCATAAATGGACAAAACACTGGTTTAAGTGCTTTGTTTTTGGGGTTCGGTTTAATACTCCTCCATAAAAAGGTGGCAAATCTTCAATTTGTTGCTTTGGACTGCTGTGCTTGGCCAGCAGCACCAGTAGGGTTTTAGACTCAACCCCTTCCCCAGAGAAGACAATTACCTACTGAGGGCCCCCTGTGTTTGACTTGGAACTTATAAATCCACCCAGTTACATAAGAGATCCTGCCTTTATGCTGCTCAAAGTACAGCTCCTCTAACACTTTGTGCTTCCTCTGCATTGGTTGGATCCCCAAACCGACTCAGGAAGTTGTTTCCTGCTGTCAAGTCTTGGCTTCCTTTCTTGGCCATTTGAAATGTCTTTAGCACTTCCTCCATGAAGGCCTGCCCGAGTGTCAGGGAGGAACAAACGGAAAATATCTGCATAGAAATCTCTCTGTCGCCATCCATGTTCCTATATGGGTTCAACATGGCTCCTATACTACCACAGTTCCCATCCTAGTGGGAAAACCATGTTAAAAACACACATACTGTTAAAAACCAGTTTGGACACCTTCCACCTGGCCATTGAATGGCCAATAGCAAGAGAATCCAGGAATCACACCCACTTTATCCAGGTATATGGAGGAGGCTAAGTAAGATATAGTTTGAAACTCTTTTTTTCATTCTTGAAACACCTACTTGTCCAAACGAGGACATGAATGCCTTCAAGAAGAGACTCCCAGACTGGCTGTAAACACTTTGCCTT
>NW_023339785.1:4130787-4138501 GCF_004916995.1 Morone saxatilis
ATGTTTTGGCCCCTGATAAGCTGTTACGCACCTCACACCTGGCTCAGTTTTTATGATGCACACAGGGGCGGCAGTACTTCAGGTGGTACAGCATGTTGACCATCAATCGTAGGGGTGATGGTCTGATTCCCGACTTCTCCAGTCCTAATGTTAGTGTCTTTGAGGAAGACACTGAGGCCAAAAATGTCCCTTCGGACAAAATTTGGTGCATTAATGATTTTGTGAACTAATATATGTTTTCACCAGCACTTGTACCAACACACCAATGCAGCCCCTTGTGGTTTTTATCCCAGCAGTTTTCATACTGAACGCTGCTTTAGCAGTTCTTGTTTTGTTTTGATCTTTATTTTTGGCTAGTTGAACCGTCTACTGACCTTCAGAGATCCTAAATGTCCCTGCAAGCTTAAAAATTAGAATCTGAAATACTGGTTTGGCTGTATGTGCTTAGATTTCATTCAGCCAAAAAGATAATTTACCGCCAAACTGCACGTGTCTGGCTCTCTCAGCAGTAAGCATTCAGTAAGGCAGCAGCCTCTCGTTCCCAGATGTTTCTGTTTGACGATGGAGTGGGTGAGTGGGTGGGCAGCTGGGAGCTGAGACTTATGTAAGGGCCATGTGCCGACCACGAACCTCGGCCAGTAATGAACTCTGTCTTCCAGGCGTCAGTCCTGACTCGCGGCCTCTCTTAAATGAAAACAAGTCTGTGAATTACGAGGGTTAAACGGTGAGGACGGAGGACATGGCTGGTAGGACTACGAGGGATATGTTTTCCCTGTTTCCCACAGGACTCTGAGATTTATTAATAGTAACCTACTGCCCATATCAGATTCTCTATGGATTTACTGTCTCATGAGGAGGAAGAGGCTCCGTCTCTGAACACAAAACCAAGTGTTTGTCTTGGATTGTCCTCTCCCTCCGAGTGGTTAGGTCGCTGGTTAAACATCCTCTTTTTCACAGGGACAGCAATCTATTTAGAAATTTGTTATGTATGTTATACATTCCTATTTCAGCGACCTTTTGAATGATTAACTCTATAAACAAATTAATTTCTTCTTCTTAAAGACTCCTTTAACCTTTAACCCACCCAGAAAAACTGGATCTGGTAGAGGATGTTTTTAAGAAGTACAAAGTAATTAGCCTGGACCTTTGCCTGGTTCCTTTAAAGGTTCCATATTCTGCAGCTTTTTACGTATTATATGTATAATTAATCACTTTTGCCAATGTGTAAATGTTGCATGTTAAAAAGATGAGAACTTGACTTTCTTGGTTGCCTTTAACAATCGTGGACTGCTTTCTATGTGGGGTTGCGGATGAGATTGAAGTGTGAAGTTTATGTGCACTCCCGTGTTCCTTCGCTGTGCTTCCCTACAGTGTCAAAAGTGTGAAACACTAGCTAATGTTAGCTTGTAAATGGAGTCCTCTAACATCTACAAACAACCAGACAAAGTGAAAGCTAACATTACTGCAGAGCTTGTGAAATGTATTGTGATATTGTAGTAACATTAGCTGGCTAGCAGGCCAATTCTTGCATTCATCTGGACTCCCAGGGCTGATTTGGCTAGCTCGCCGTTTGCAGGTTACTAGTTGGTTAATGACAGCTTGCAAAATTCCTTCACCAGCTAATGTGATTCATAATAACTTCATGTATTTTGACAAACGGAGTTGATTTTAGCAACGACATGATATAACGGTACAAAGCAAACAACTGTTTTCTACTAGCCAAGAGTGATACAAGGCAGGGGCATCCAACTAGCTAACTGTAGCCTAAGCTAAGGTTAGCTGACTGGCTGTGATTTGGCTGCACGGTGGGTCTGGCGCCAGTCGCCTCGTGGTGTTCCAGATAAACTTTAATGAGTTTGTTGTTCCATTAACTTTGTACTTTGTGTTTATCATCAAAATCAGCATGTTAGCATTGTCATTGTGTGCACGTTAGCATACACAGCGCCTCTAGCGGGGCTGTGGACTCTTAGTCTTGTATTACAATAAATCTCACCAGAAAAGAATGAAATAAAAACAGAAGTCTGGGGATAAAAACAGTAAAAGACCCTCCCCAAATAATTTAATTACTAATTTATACTAGTAATGAAGTCTGTTGAATTACAATCAACAGTATTTGTTGTTTCATGGTATTATTATCACTGTGTTTTATGTTGTGTATTTGTTTTCCTGATGATTTAAGTATATTTGTATAGGCCTATCTTGCATAAACTATAAATTCTGTTTTATGTCCTTATAAATATTAATCATGAAATCAATCCCAAAATAATCTGTAATTCAAATGTCCATTAGCCCCGAATTTATCCAGCCTTTTAGATAAGTGTTTTATTCTTGCAGGAACATCCACGGGTAGATTATATGGACTTCTGCCAGTGTGCTAATGTACCTGTATCAGTCTACTGATATAATGACATCAGCCTCTGACTCAGAGGTCGACAGCTGTGTGTGTGACTGGGCATCTGTATTCAAGTCGCCTGACAGCGAGAAATCACAGGAGCTCCTGTGATGAGAGTTTGTGACGGGACTTTGACACTTATACCTGTAATTATGCGCAAAAACAACACTTTACTACATGCCTGTATGGTGCAATAAACCATCTCACCTACAGACTGCGAGGAGATGATCCCATGTCTCGCTGGAGGAAAGCCACATGGATCATCATGATTCAGACTTTGTCACGAGTGCGATTACCGCAGAGTCCCGACACACATCCTGAGGGATCAGAAGGCTGCTTTTGGTCCAGATAATATTTTTATAAAAGGTTGGTTATGCTGAGGATATGTTGCTTCTTTATGAGCCAGATGTCGTGAACCTGATAAAACAAAGTGTGAGTGAATGTTGCCAGTTGTCACGTCTAACGTAACAAAAACATTATCACAGTGTTACAATAACCGAAATCCCAGATTATATCCAGCCCCTTAATTGTATAAATTGAATAACGATATAATGTCCCAATATAGCCAATGTATAATTTATAGAAGTGAGTGTATCAAGGTAATGTGTTCCCTTTTGAATCTCATTAATCAGGTAAATTCTCAGTTATGTATTAAGGTTTTATCAAACAGTGATTAAAGAGCACTTTACACTGATCAATGAAAAACAATAAGATCAGGAAATAATAATAAAACAAGACCAAAAGAGTTACATAGTAAATGTCATAGTGTACTTGTTTTGGAAATAAAAATTAACACACGTAACTGTTTTATCTATTAAGGAAAAGGAAAAATGGAGGAAATCTGAGAAAAGGAAATTCAAAGAGCGGTCGAGTTGAGTGTGGCGCAGCTGGAGAGGTGTCGACAGTGTAAATGCCTTTTACACAAAGTAGAAAAAGATGCAGATAACAAGAACAAAGCAGACTCAACCTACAGAGTATCTCTTATCTGACACTGTGCCGTTCTAAATACAGTACAGACTGTTTCAGACTGAATGAGATGACTTGCTGGGGACACCGTCACCAACAGATAGCTTGTGTCAGATGGAGTAGTGGGCAGACTGTCAGATACAGCGTTTTAAAGGTTGTTTGGGAAGAAGAGCAGTTTCTGCTTCAGCAGAAAAGATTGAAAATACACTTCCTTCCTTTACTTAGAATATTGTTCAGAAGGACAGGAATTTGATAGCGGTGATTCATTGTGGTGAATTCAAGTCAGATGTAAAGGAACTGATAAATAGCAGCATGAGTGAATGGTTTAGTTATTTAAATGTTCATGAACATTCAGTGACCCTCTCCCTCTCTCCAAGATGACATGTGTTAGCCTGTTTCATGTTAGTGCTGTCCTGGAACATTGTCCAGTTGTTAACGGGCTTCAGGAGTCTCAGATGTGGGCTCAAACTCTGAAAAAAAAAGAAAAAAAACCTTCCAGACAGAAAGTCGGATCAACCAGTCAACTTGTTTGACACGCAGGTCTTCACTACAGGTCATTATTGAAGCATAATTCCAGCATTACACGCTCAGGAAGGGGCTCATGACTCATTCACTGCCCTCAGCAACCAACACATTTCTCTAGCATACAGGTTGCTAATCAGGACAGAAACATGGGCTCACAGATATCTGTATGGTACTACGTATGTCCTGCCCTGGCTGGAAATAAGGGGTCACAACCTGTGATATTTTTACTGTCATATCCGCTGTGGACTCTCAGCCACTCACTGTTATCATGGTGTTTCTCTATTTCAGGCTCCTTATAAGTCCTGTTATCCCACAACAGCAGAAAAACTACCGACCTGTTGACTGCGTCAGCAATCTGTCAGATATGTGTTTGTGTATCTGAAGATACAGTTCCCTCAGTAGCTGAAGGGCGCTGATTGTTGCCAAAATAAGCTGCTCCTGTGTGATATAACAACAAAAAAAGTCTCGCATTTCTGTGATTTGTAGTCAGAAAAAAAGTATGCAATATACAAAGTTTTTTTAAATGATTTATTATGGAAGTAGTCTACATAATTCAATAAAATTCACTTATGTGACACCGCTTCAACTGAAACATAATCATTTTATTATATTAGGTCTGACCCTTCGCTTCTTAAACATATACAATCTTCTCAGTAATACTGTCTTTCTCTTGTTTTAAGGCTCTACAGATCAAAAGGGCATCACAAGTTTTCTGAAATGTTATATTTAAATATGCAAATGAGGCAGTATCTAATTAAAATGTGCTCATTTGCATACATTGCCAGAACATAAATCTGAACATTGGATAAAGCCAGGTTCAAAATTGTTGTAGAATTTTGTTGACATATTAGAGTCAATGGTTTCTTAAAGAGGGAATAATGAGGCATTATCTAATGCTAACTTTTGGTGAAAGACACAGACAACCTGTAGTAAAATTAACATCTACATGTGTTTCTTGGGTGTTGGGTGTGATGCAACAGGTGGAACTGATCGCCTTGTGAGCCACACTGAAAGTAAAATCAATAGCAAAGAACAGGCGTTACATTTAATGACTTGTGCAAACAATGAGAGCCAATTGATCACATTTACAATCAGGCCCTCGGAGTGAACTTTGGATCATCCAGATAGAATTCACCCTTCTTATCAGCGGATACAACCTGAATGATCTGCAGCAGCCAATCAGCTGGGGCAGCAGTGTTATGTATGTTTTCCACAGAACTGTATATTATGTTTGTCTGTCATAAAGTGGCAGCTTGTTATCTGCAGAATCACCATACGCGATGTCGTTAGGCAGGGAAAATAGTCAACAATGCATCGTCCTCAGCCTGTAAAGGACAACTTCCACATGTCTGTGCTGTGTGAGACAATACGGACATATGGTGGTCGGCCAAAGCATCGGCTGACATGATTTTGGTGATCACCTTATCTGCTCTAAAGTATTTATTTACTTCTGTGTTCACATGCTGGTGGAACTATCTGGCACTATCAGATATCATCATCCGTCTCCTTATAAAACCCAACATTTTGGAGGTCATTTCCTTTCACTACCAACAAACAACATCCCAGTCCCGTTTATTTTGTGCCACATATCATTGAACGAGATCACTTTTCCCCATCAAGCTTCCTTCTGCAGAGTAAATGAGCAGTTCCAAGCCTGTTAAACACGCCTCAAAACACCCCACATAAGACTGAGCTTAGGTTTCAGTGCTTACATGCTAAACAATAGAGCAAATATAGCTGCATTAAAGGATATAAAACAATGAGCTAGCTTGCTGTCGGTCAGATTTCTGTGTGGATTTGAGGAGGCGAGTTATTATTTGCCACCAAAATCCAGGCAAGGGGAAATCACCCAGCAAGCTTTGCAGTCGATTAAGTCAAGCTTTCAGTGAGAGTACCACATAATTATGGGTCTAATCAAAATCCAAAGATAGCATCAAAAGGAGCTCTCTGTGTGTGTGTGTGTGTGTGTGTGTGTGTGTGTGTGTGAGGCTATGGGAGCATTATCAAGTATTTACAGTTTCTACCATGTGAAATTCAACATGCTCGGTCAGGATGTTTCCTCTGCAGCAGGATAACCACAGCAGTCGCTATCTGTCTGATCAAAGTGAGTCCAGTGAGTATTGTAAATAATCCACTCATTACAGTGCAGCACAGTGAAAAGAAAAGCGTTTCAAGGGTGTGTGTATGAGAGAGCGAGGGGGGTTTAGGATTTAAAAAGGTGTATCTTATCTTAGTAGTCATGCTTGAACAGGTGCCTCCCAAAGCATTATGCTCTCCTGAAGTCAGCCAACATTTTCAGTAATGTGAGCGGATAAGATTTATCAACATAAACAGAGAGATTAAGCTGAAAGTAGTTTTATTTTTTTCTTGGCGGGCTAACAACCAGCTTAATATTCCTGTTGGGGCATACATAATGGTTGTACTTGATAACAGTGATTTATGTTTTTAGGCAACTTTTAGTCTGCATTGTGGTACATTGTCCTATAATATTCCATTGCTTTAGAAGTTTATGAGATTGTAGCTTAAATATAAAAATTGCTCTTACCGTCCTCTATCATACAAGTATGATACTACAGCTAGTTAATAATAGACCACTGTAGTCTGCTGTTACATAATCCAGTTGTAGGTTTAGTGCTACTTTAAAACATTTATTTAATTGAATGCTATATTTTACTAGCATTTCTACTTTCTTAAAATGCCTTTATAATGAGTTAAAGGAATAGAAACTAGAAAGCATATTAGAATATTTTTGGAAACTTCTTTGATTTGTTGCTGAGCGTAAGAGGAGAAGATTGATACCACTCTTGTGTTTTGTTTAGCTACTAGCAAGTGATTATCTTAGCTTAGCATAAATAAAGACTGGAAACAGGGAAACGGCTAGCTTCGTCTAAAGTCACAACTTCAGCCTACCAGCTAAAGCTCACTAATTAACCCATCTTATCTCATTTGTTCAACCTGTACAGAAACAGTTTCAACCAACTTGTGGAGTTAACATTAGCTTAATGAGCTAGGTTTATAGTGACATTTATACTTCTAGGAATGTATTTTATCTTATTAGGCTAAGTGCTACTAGCATTATGGAAACTTCCTCATAATGCTTTTACAGGAACATTGCAATGTTAAAAAAAATCAGTATAGCAGCATCTGTAAAGCTCACTCATTGTATTTGTTTAACCTGTACACTAACAGAAAGGTGAAAACTTTTGTGTTGTAACTGACTGTTAGCTAACCCTCCCAAACAGCAATAGCTCAATCTTAGCTTAGTAAAAAGTTAGCCAGAGCACATTTTCAACCAACTCGTGGAGTGATAATAAAATAATTATGTAGCTAGCTCCTGCTAATAAAATCTGCAAGAGACGGTTGTTGGTTTCCGTTTCAAATCAAATCAAATGTGTGAAAACAGAAAGCCGAACAGACATAGCAGTAATTAATCATCAAAACAATTATTATTATTTTTCTCTTTCTACGTGTAGGCCTAAAGATTAAACAAATATAATATAATATATATAATGTGTTGATTAGTGATTAGTGACTTAACACGCAGACATGAAAGTGATATCAATCTTCTTCTTATAACGTTTGGCAAGAAAGCAAATAGCCTGTTTAACTGCTCCTTTAAATATAGCTCTTTACAAACGTAGCCTATTACAAATGAGTTTTTATTTCATTTTTATCTAAATAGCATCATAAAAATAGACCCTATAACTTGAAATATTCCAAATTAGGCGCCTCCCAGTGGCAGTACCAGTAGTGAAACTGAGGCATTGGTCATAATAAGGCTGTATGAAAGAAGCTATAAAACTCCTACACATGGGGCTGCCATTGTCCTGT
>NW_023339785.1:4138537-4139548 GCF_004916995.1 Morone saxatilis
ATGGATTATTATATAAAGGCACATTTATGTTCTAACTCCTATAATATTCCTGTAGTGTATCTGCAGCTGGTTCAGTGACCTTACTTTATGATATTTCCTTGTGATAGGCTACCACCACAGGCCAATAAAGTGAGTATAAACCAGTAGCTGTGACCATGCTGCAGTAGTCCCATAATGTAATAGTGCTGAGCTGTTTGGGGGAGTTGTGTTTGGGGGAGGGCTCTGCTGGTGGGAACGGCCTCATGACGTACCTCTGTTGACAGTAGTAAAACCTCCTCACACACACACACACACTGCCTCCACCTCCCTCACACACTCCCGCCGAGCTGCCAGTGAGCCACCGCCGCTCCGCTCCTCTCCATCTCTCCGCGTCCCCTGCGCACTGCGGTGCGTCCAGCTGTGCGCACATCTCATCGCCCCCCGCCCCGGCTCCGGAGCTCCAACCCAGGGCTGAAGCTGAACTCTTTTTAAATCCCCGAACAGACTGGAAAGCAGGAGGACATACAAATATGACTTCTAAAGCGATGGAGCGCCTGAATCTGTCGGAGGAGCAGATCAAACTGCTGGAGGACAGTTTCAAAAAAGTCAGCAAGCATCCGGCTGGCACAACGCTCATGCTGATCGCTGCGGAGTGCGGGCTGTCGGAGGAGGAAACACAAGTAAGTAGTGAACTAATATTTCACTTCTTTCTCCCTCCTTACTGTCTGTGTGTTGGTAGAAATTAGTAGTGAATGTGCGTGATTAAGTTTTCCTTGTGTTTCTTGTTTTTTAGGCTGAAATAAAGTTTATTTATGATTGGTTAATGTTGTCCCGTTCAAGCAGCATCTCCAGAAATATACTGAACCTCCTAATCTACAGATCATTATTATGTTCCTATGGAATAAGATTGTTTTGTAATTGTGATTTCCTACCAAATCACATTTATTTTTGTGTGATTTAAGCATATCAGTGCTGATTTATAGTTGTGGTTTTTCGTCTTTAGATTATGTGATATTCTTTAGTCCTTTAGTT
>NW_023339785.1:4139648-4147088 GCF_004916995.1 Morone saxatilis
CCTTCCTTAAGAATTTGCCTGTTGGTGTGTTAAATTGTTTAATGCGTAATTTTGCATGCATGTTCAGATTCAGAGTGATACTAATCTAAAGCAATGCATAACAATTTGGGAAGTAACTAGCAGAGGAGGATAAAGTACTGTGTTTCACTCTGAATGTAGTATAATGTACCAAAAAGCACTTGAGTAAAGTACCTAAAAACTGTTCTGAACTACAGTATTTCAGTAAATGTACTTTGTTACTTTGCATCTCTGCAAATATTAGTATGAAATGTACAAGTCATGTCGTCAGTGTCATTATCAGCGTCACCAATAACCATATAGTGCTACAGGAGGAAACAATATGTTTGTATTTGTCTGTTTTTCTAAGAGCAAAATGAGACTTTAAAATCTGTGATCCACTGAGTGACTGGAGCAGGTTTGTGGACAGTGTCAGTGCTCAGGGTGACTGGTCAATATTTCTGTCAAAGCGTCACCGTCTGATGAAATGATCCTCATCTGAGTGTAAACAGTGACCACAAAGGCAGCAGCGCCCCACTGATCGCCACTGGAGCAGATCCAGGTTGTTTTTCCTGATGAAGTCACGTTAGAGTCGAGTTTCCCGCTGCTTTTTTTCCAGCTCTGGGAACAACCGCTGTTCAGTCTCACACGGACTCATCAGCACAGGGTGACTTCAGGAGGTGACTTGAAGGAAAGATCAATCAAACTGTGAGGGTGGCACAAGTTTGAGCTTCTGTAGCTGGTGATGTGGTCGCTGTCGCTGCTCGTGTTCATGCTGCTTTCATATTTGGTCGGATGTGGGAAACACTTTTTCTTTCTGAGTTGGTTTTGATGTACGAGGAGGTTAACAGCTGTGTGTGCAGCATAAATTTTAATATACAGCTTCTCAAACGTGAGCATTTATTGCATTTCAGTTTGTAAACTAAATATATCTCTGAGTTTTGGCAAGTTGGCAGTTTGGTTTTGTTTGACAAAAACAATCTGTTTGTTGTCATTAAATGTCTTGTTTAGAAAACCCACAAATATTCAATGAACTATAATGTTAAGACAAAGAAAAGCAGCACTTTTTCCCAATTTAAGCTTAAAAAAGATTTTCTGTCCATCGATTAAGAGACTGATCATTGCAGAGCTCATTAACACACACATCATTAGTCAAATCAGAAACCGCTAACGCACAACACCCACTCCAACAGGAAAGAGCCACCAGACTGCAACGGTTAAACCTATTGTTAATGTCATGAACTTCAGCAGAAAAACTGCTAATTCTATTAAAGGTCGCTGTGTTACTTAGGTATTTAATCTCTACCACCCCCCTCTCCCACATGTACACACTCCCACCATCCCTCTATCTGAGGAATGTCTTTGGCCTACTGTAAAGTCTGTACAACTGTCACATCAGGAGCCAGATGTGAAGTTTCAGAGCACCGATAACAACCAACATGTTGAAAGTGTACTCAGGTTATGCAGGCACCTCCAGTAGCATTGCTCTGATGGACACATCATTACAAAAGCAGTCTGTTAGTCTTCATTAAATACGAGTGTTTGTAAGTGATCAATGTCTAATTTTGGAATAAAAAGTCTAAGTTGGTATTCTTCTTCAGTGTTTGGCAGGCAAACAACATGAGCATTTGCTTAGCTGTATTCACGAGGAGGTGAAACCCTACATGTAAATTCTGCCATTTGAGTTGACGTAACATCGGATTCATAGGCAAATGTCTTTGTGCTTGTGAGGCCGACAGACGGTGTGTCCTTTTCAATAATTAGCTCTTACAGTACATTTAACCAGTTAATAACTCATCGTACGGCACACACACACACACACACTGCTTGTCACTGGTTTTTCCAGTTGGACTCCACAAACCAGTACCTCTACATTTCTCACACAGAAGCAGTCTGCAGCAGATCATCACGTATAAACAGGTAATGTATTTAGTATTGGTAGAGCTGTGCTGATTTAAAGCCTCTGTTATGTCGGATGAGTGTATAACCCAGACAAACCACACACACCTAATTTGCTATTACTGCCAGGCTCCATCTTCAGTCTGTCTTTACTAGAGCAGCAGAAGGGTTTCATTATTTGGCTCCATCCACAGAGGTTTCTGCCCCACTATGCTCACATAGCCACACTACACTGCTTCCTAATTCCTCTTCCAGCGTTAGCGACTGTTTCCATTCATCGTATACAAAGGTGGGAGAATCCAGGCCAACCTGACAGGGGAAGCCTGGTCCGGGGTGAGGTAAAGGTCTGGCCCCTCATCAAAAGATCTGCCTTCATTTCCAGCTGATGTGGGGTTTTGTTCTTTTCTTTTTTCTCTGGCTTTCTTTTTCTTCCTGCCGCCCCACCACCCCTGTCGAGTGTTTTGGATTTGCTAACAAAGCTCTCATTGGAGAAGGTTTAGCTGGAGAAACACGCCCCGGCTACCACTCCCCGTTTCACAACATTTACAACGTGCTTCAGCCTCCGTGCGGCATGTTTGTGCTCCTTTCATAGACCATTTCATTTGTTTTCACTCAATGACAGAAAGGTAGAGTCAAGTTTGAAAGGCCTCGTTATGTAATCCAGTGCTAGTCAAAGGGGAAAAAATGACACAAGCACCATTGTGTGGGTCAGTGGGATTATAAATCTCACCATTATTGTTCTGAAGTGGCATTTGAGTGAAGACATTCAAAGAAAAAGGACCAGAAACAAAACAAAGTACAAAACAACTGACCTCCATTCAAAACCTTCAAGTGAGCATTTTTAAAGACTAAACCTTCAATAGACTGCAAATATTAAATCCCAAAACACAGAGTGCAGCTTGAACAGCCAATTCTTGAATTGATTTAGTCTCTGCATAAATGCAAGCCCAGATGACTCCAAATGGGAATCTCATGTGTTTTCATTACAAAATGTGGAAACCGTCCCTCCTGCCAGGCGCATGTCTCGCGCAGCCAGCCAGGGTTTTGTGTCTTAAGGCCGCCGTCCTGAATCCCTCCCATTCCCGTCGGCGTTATCGAGATGATGTCAGCATTGTTGTGAATCCCATGACAACATGAATCGCAAAACAGCAATGCGCCGGGTCACGGGTGTGTGTCGAGGCACTCGGCACAGTCATCATCTGGCCGAGTTTCAGTGTTGCAGTTATTGGTGGAGCGGTCAGAGTGCAGACAGCTTTTGCAGGGAAATGGATTCAGAGGAACAGCCTGCCAGTCATTGCCTGCATTCCCTGTTAAAACTGGATGGAAACATTCGTCTTCTGTGGTTTCCCTGATACAACTTAGCCTTAGGGTCACTGCTGTGTGTGTATGAGTCAGTGACCACATTTACATGCACCAAGAAATGTGACTGTAATGTGATTATAAGATAATGATAATAATGAAAGGAACATAGCTACAGGTAATGACTCGCTTTTAATTATAGGCTTCATATTTGGGTTTCTGGGTTTACGATTGCACTCTGGTCACAGAAATAACCAACAAAAAAGATTTGAAAGAAAACTGAAAACAACTGGTATGAAGATATTTCCATGATCCTTACACTCCAACTCAGACCATCCTAAAACCTTTTCAATTGTTAACCTGAACAAAACATTAATTCTGCATTAAGTTGATGTTTTAGATGCCAAAACATTACTCAAACAGACCCAACTAACTTTAGACGCTAATATGCTATGCTTTTAATATGATAACAAGCTAAGCTAAGCTAGGCTAAGCAACATTTTCTGTAATATAACATGCTAAATGGCAGCTAAATTCAACAGCATGTTAACATGGTCAAGTTGGGATGCTAAAATGCAAAATGTTAAAATGCTAATTTCAGTAGCTGTCTAATTGGATGCTAACATGCTAATGTTAAAATGCAAAATTTGACATGCTAAATGTCAACACATGTTCAATTCAGTAGCTGTTTACATGGATGTTATCATGCTAAGGGCTAGCGTTAGAATGCTAAACGTTACATGCTCAGTGTGAGAATATGTTAACTCCAATAGCTGTCAACATACTAACTTTAGCCATGTCATACTCATAGCGTAGTATATTATTTTCAAAATGCCTCCAGGTAACAGGCTGGAAACATGCAAGTCCACTGCTGATGCTTTGAGAAATTGAGCACATGCTAAAGCTAAATTAATTATTACTTTATCCAAGCCGATAGCAGCCTTATGAAAATACACATTTGTAGTTTTATTATGAACAGGACTACAAATCTATAGCCAGGCTAGAGGCTACAATGCTCAAATTACATCAAAACAAACTGTAATGGACACCAGTTGAAACATTTCACAGGTCTTTAAGTTGCTCATTAGAATTACTATAGTTGTTTTAGTGTCTCATGTGTCTTGCTTGAATGCAGCTCATGTAAGCAGGACTATTAGGTTGCCTGGTTCAGAATCATATAGACAGCTGAGCTCAACTCTGAGTGATGGTTAAATAATTGTTGTGTATGTAAACACAACCAGCGGCCTGAGGATGAGGAACGCATGACAATGGATTTGTAGAACCCAGTATTTGCTTCAATCATTCGTGACAATATAAGAACTCCACCTGTGTTACTTCTCAGGAATATTCATGACAGCTGGACCGGTTACCTCATCGCTCTCGTCTTTCAGGCTCTGCAGCAGTTTGTGCCAAACGCAGCTGAGTGCCTCGGACAAAAAAACTCCTGTTACCTGTTCCTAACACCTGCCTCCGTCCTTTTCTCTCTGTCTCCTCCAGAAATGGTTCAAGCTGCGGAACGCACAGTGGAGGCAGGCGGAGGGTCTTCCAGCTGAACTGGGATCGGTGTTGGACTGAAGATGGGGGGCTGGGGCTCTGTGCTGACCTTGTTTCTCCTGGACAAAGTGACCCTACCACCTCTTCCCCATACACTTCCCTCCCCATGTGTACATCTCTCTTTTTGTATCTATGAAGCTACTTTAACTTACTGTACGGAATGTGAAGGTGTTTGTATGTTGTTGCCAATATAACCGCCATGTTTACAGAAATAAACATATTGTATAAGTTAAAATGGCTTGAGTGTGCTTTTGAGGCTACTGTACGTCTGAGGTCCAAATTCCCTGAGGAAGCAGAGTTATACAATGGCGGGATGAAGTATGAAGTATGAAGAAAGGGTCAGGGTGGGGGGGGCTTCGGGGACAGTGTGCTTTTGTTTTCAGGCTTTGTTTACATGTATGTTTGTCAGCAGGGAGCGGAGCTGGACGCCGAGCTGTTCACGGGACTATAAAAGATGTAAGGAAGAGCTGGGATTACAATAGATCCCGCTGTCCAGGAACTTCCAGGGACCAATCTGGAACATATCCAGTAGTAGAGGGGGGAGGAGGGGGCTGGACATGTGAGCCGACTGAGCTGAATGGCATCATGGGCTAAAGAAATGACAGGTGATGTCATTTCATTGTCCCCTTTTTCCCTGTGACCGCTCTCTGTAGAAGGATGTGATCTCAGCAGCCAGTTAGAGCTTTACGCCTCAAAAAAAAGATATTGTGGATGTTTCAAGAAATTCCAAGAGAATGAATCTACCAGCAAGTATTGTGCATCAAAGCCTAATAGATCTGCTTCCTCTGCGCCATAGAGCTCTATTGTTGCACAAAACCTGTTAAAAACACATCAGTGAGTCACACTGTTGCACCGAGTGACATGTTCCTCCATTACCATGATCACACACACACACACACTGTAGTTTATTTTGACTCAATCTCACACACACCTTCCTGCTGCCAAATCTTCATCCGCAGCTAAAAATAGTCCCCAACAAATGCCTCCTGTTTGAATAATGCTTACTAAAAACTACAGTGCCCAGCTGTTTCAGGAGATTACTGAGCCTTTAAAAAAAAATAAAACTGTTCCTTGACCTTTCGTCAGATTCAGTGTGCTTGGAGCTGAGTGCCACAGAAAAGGAGAGGGAGGTCAGGAAGTATGATACACAGATTAATACTGTTGGTTTTGGTCTTTTCGTGGGGTAAGATGACAATATGTAAGTTTTGGGTTGATTTTAATTTTAGTCCTGTTGGTTTGTGTGTTTGTTAACAGGAGGTTTTAAAAAAGTAAAGCTTGACCATGAACAAATTCATGGCAAGGTAGGCCATGTGCTGAGGACAAAATGATTAGTGATTAGTATTTTATTAAGACTTTAAAAGCACTTCTGAAAATGTCTGCACTACAACACCTACTGAAAGAAATAAGTTATATTTAGGTTTTTTTTTTTGCCATATATCTTTATTGAAAGAGAGTTCACAGAGAATTGTATTCCACATTTTCTCTTGTTTTTCTCCCTCTAAAGTAATATCCTTCCCACCCAGAGTACTGGCGGAGAAAGCAAATAACTTATAACTTGATATTATAACCCCTCTTTATAGGATCCACACCCTGATGTAAACATCAGAGTCTGATCATTAATATACAGTAAAGGTCAGATTTTCCTCAGTCCTTCAGAAACAAAGAGTGAGGGCTTCTTTCTTGAGCTGCCAAGAAATCCATCAAACAGCAACCACAAAGGCCAGTTCCCAAACCTACAGGAGCACGGACGAGACGAGTCACGTGTTTAGTTTAAGTGAGGTTAAAATGAATTCTTTGAAATGAAGGAAAGAAAATGGTTGTGGGAAACTGGAGGTAGTTTGACCAAATTGGTCTACTGTAAAAATAAACTCATTAGGCCGATATGACCAGATAAAGATGTGAAGGACTATTAGTGCTTTAGAGGAATGAAAATGTTCTGAAAACAGACAGCACGGGCTGAAAAAGTGGAGCGAGAGAGCGAGAAGGGCTACAGGTGCTCATTTTACAGCACAGAAAAGAAATCCTGTGTGTGTGTGTGAAGAGGCTGAAGAAGGTGGGAGAGAAAGAGAGAGAGGATGAGGTTTCCTGCCAAGGAGCCTGGAGTGAGAACGCTCCGACTGTGGGAACTGTCTGCACAACGAGCTCGACAGAAACCAACACTGAGCCAACAGGTAGTCCAACTGCTCATAAAACACACTGCTGCTTTTTACAGGCTGCTGTGACAGAGTGCTTACACTGGCATCTGCTACACACACACATTCATAAAGTATGAATGACATTAGCACCGATATTTACTGACATTTTATGTTTACTCCTGCAACTACAATTTTAGTTTTAATGGTCAAAATTCTGCAAAAATCTTTTGCTTATGAGGACATTTGAATCCTCCTAAGTATAGAAATACAAAACACACACACACACACTCACAGTGGTGTCTGTTTCCTGAGCCTGAGGGTGTTTTCCTCTGTTCAGCTGAAAAACAAGCGTATTTGTTTATAGTGGGCACACACACACACACACACACACACACACATAAACACAGTTGCTCAAGCTGAAAACACATTATATCCCAGACCCTGCCCCTCTTCCACCCGCTCATAAATCACCATTTAAAGGACCAGTACGTAATATTTAGCGTCATCTAGCAGTAAAGTTGCAGATTGCAAATAACTGAACACCGCTCGCGTCTGT
>NW_023339785.1:4147188-4163923 GCF_004916995.1 Morone saxatilis
AGTCCACAATGTTGAACCACCATGTTTCTACAGTAGCCCAGAATGGACAAACCAAACATTGGCTCTAGATAGGGCCTTAAGCGCTTTTTGCAAGTTTCACAGCCATCTTAGTTTCTCCTACACACTTAAAAGGTGAACGTTACTTTGCATTCTGCAACTTCACCACTGGATGGCACTAAATTCTACACACTGGTCCTTTATGTATGTGATATAGTTTATATGGTGTATAAACATGATGAACAACACAGTAGTGTTGAAGCACAGTTGAATTATATAAAATATATCTTCATTAGGAAAATTATAATATTGAAAATACTGCCTTATAGAATTGAAATGCTCTTTACCTACTTGTAACATTGTGTATGTAGTAATGTGTTATAAACTATTTATTATACGTTTATATATAAATGATAAATGGGGGTTGTTAAAGTGAAGTGTTACCTGTATTTTCCATGTGTCACTATGTCTATATCCCTCAATGAGGGGTCACAGTGGAATAAAGAAGAAGCCTAAGCCAAAAATCTACAATTTCATCAGTCTTGCGAAATGAAAAAACCTCTTTTATGAAAATGTCTGACTCACAGATGAACTTTGACAGTTTAGAGGTTGAGGTTTAGAATTTGAAGCCAACTTTTTGGATGTCACAGATGTGCCAGAAAGAAGAAAGCCCTCACCAGAGACCCACCGCGCGATTGCATGTTCCCCCTGGGCCCAAAGTCTCTGAATTACACTCATATTTAATGCTGATTTGTGGGTTTTTTATGAATGTTTTTTGGCAGAATCTTGGATCTTGCGCAGCACAAAACCTCAAAAACAGTTTGGGCCACAACTCCTTGGTGAGTAGTTGAGTCATACTGAGTTTTTACTCTTGATTAAAATCTGATTCTTTATTACACATATAAAACAAACTTAACTTTTTTTGATACCACAAGAGGTATCAAAGTGGCCTCTGTTCATTACATGTTCTGTTTGTACAGTCCAGCATTGCAGGATAAATTCTGTTCCAGCTGTTACATCATATGAAATTGCATGTTTGGTCATTGATCTAGTGTGAAATTGACTCCAGGAATTCAGGAGCCTCTGTGGTCAGTGTTTCCTTCCTTGAGTGCAATTTCTCTAAACTACATAATTAAAGACAGATGTCTGGCACGCTTTGAACGTGTGGTGTAAAGGGTAAAACAATGGGAAGATGATTGGAAGTATGATTCTTTCATTTGGTGATAGCCCACTTAAAAAATATTCATTCTGCTCCTGCACCAACATTTTCATCATCGCTGCTTCTTATTGGAAACTTTTTTCCTTTGCATTGATCAGTGAGAAGCTGAGCTGGGGCAACCAGGAGCCAATATGGCCCGTCTCCGCTTCAGCGCTCGGAGCCATTCCAAGTGCAAGAATCCAATACCTAGCCAGGCACAAAAGAGACTTCTCAGCAAGAGAGGACCACCGGAGGTAACTGTAGCCTTTCGCCACCCTGAACGTTATTGATGACTCTATCAAAAAGGCATGAGGCGGGGAGGGCTGTTTGTGTTCATGCCCCGGGGGACTGGACAGTACACAAGCTTTTTATGTTGTGCTGCATCGACATATTTGAGAAAATGTTTGCAAAGCTGAAGGGTAAAGACTTGATGCTCTTTGGCACAGAGTGGATTCAGGAAATGCAAACTACAAAGTGATGTTCAGGACTGATGCCAGCTGCATCCCAGTCAGAGGTGACCACCCCTGAGAGCTGTCAGGCTCAATTAGTGCAGAGAGCCTGTGATGGTAGTTACAGCTCCATAGGCTTTTATTTTGATACTGTTTGTTGTTCCTCCGCCTCAGCTGTCAGATTAAAAGCTCACTAACATGCAGTGTAATTCAATAAGAAGCCCGCACAGGAAGTGCAGCTCCCAGAACAAATAATACTAATTTACTGTAATTGAAGATGACAGCAATCACCTGCTGGTTTGGTTCGAAGCTCGATGTTCACCAGGGACTGTGTGGAAGAGAGGTGAGAAGATTCTGTTGATTTAGGATGCTGGATGGACTCAACTTTATTTATATAGCATCTTTCATACTGAAAGTGCTTTACATAACAAACTGAAACAACACATAAAAACAGAAATGAACAACAATAAATACAGTTTTGCAAGGCTGAAAACGAAAAGTCGATATAAAATGTCAGAGAGACAAATAATGTAGAAAATACAGTTGTAATAATATAATGTAATGTAATAATTTGTAATATTGTAATACAGTATGTATCAGGGATGGTAAGGTTCACCAGTTTGCACTGGTGTACTGGCATTAAAGTTGAAGATGCAATTGCACCAATTTAAAAACGTGCGCCCGATGCAAATTGGGATGAACTTGGGATTCACTGATTCACTTTGCATTGGTAAAATCTGATTTAGCCTAAGCCTTTATTATTCATAAATGTGACTGATTCCTCCTCTAAATTGTTGCACAAGCTGCTTATGAACCACTGAAAGGAAAACAAACCGTGTTTTCTGTGCCCACCATCATATTCTTTTGCATCACATCTTATCATGTTGAATCAAATCGTGTTGAATCGCACTGCATTGCAATAAATCGCTTCAGTAGTTGCTCCATATTTATCTCTAATGTCTGGGATCGTTGACAATATATCGGCAATATATCGGCCTCAGTGATGGAGATGCACATTAATAATATGTATAATATTGTTTTGCACTGATTGTTTGAATGCGGAATTTAGATTGTGATGAATGTATTCTGAAGCCTGATAATTACATTTCTGTTCCACATCTAATCGCATCACTCTGTAGTCAAGAAGTCTAGTCCATTCTGTTCATTTCTAATCTGATTATCTGGCAGACAATCTGGTCCTGGTCCAGCTCCACTAGTTATTTACCACAATATCACTGGTGTAATACCTCAGTATTAATAGTGTGGCTAATGTAGAGTATGGCAGCTGGTGCTTTCATTCAGTATAAGGCTGCAACTCTTCATCATTTTCATTATTGATATTATTTTCCTGATTAATTTGTTCTAAAATGTAATTTAAGTTCCCTCGTTTCTTAAAGCCTCATTCTATAGATTGTTTGTTGTGTCTGAGCAATGGTGCAAAACCCACAGATACTCCATTTTCAGCGATATAAAATATAAAAAAGCAGAAAAAATTCCAGTGAATGTTTGGAAATTCTGCTTGAAAAATTGTCTTTTACAATTAATAAATTATTAAAATATTTTCAGATTGATTTCCTTCAATCGACGTTTAGTGCTGAAACAATTAATCAATACATCAGTGGACAGAAAATAATGAGTTGTGTTAGTTGATTAACCTTTAAAGTCATTGATTCGCTTGTTCCAGCTTTTCAAATGGGAGATTTTGCTACTTTTATGTGATATACATAATTTCACTGTCTGTCTGTGGCCCAGCCCATCCCAGTCTATTGGTTCCTACTGAATATACAAAGCTGAAAAAATGGGCCTCAAATATTCAATATATGAATTTTTTATGTTGCTATCTTCAGTCGGATGGAGTCAAAACAAACCGGAGACAATTAATCAATTCATTAATGATTTTGGTCTTAAAATCTTAAAATATAGAATATCACCAGACTGAGACGTTACATTCCTTAAACAATTATCTGTTTGACTATTTGCTTTAAGAGCAAAACAATAAGTCAGATTGTCAGCAGGGAGCATTAGACCTTGGCTATGTATGTGTTGTCCCACTGTCTCGACTAAGTGTTCACCAAATTGAAAAGTTTTTGTGGGTGCAGATGATTTTCCACTCGTACCTCCGTCATCAGCCACGCTCTGACACTTCTCCATTGTTCTGCACCCCCTTCTCCTCCTCCTTCCCCCTGGCTCAAGACATTCTTTTGTCCCAGACACACAGCACAACATATAATGGATGCAGTAATAGCTTCCATTTTCCTGCAGGAAGGAGGAGGAGACGAGCTCCTTCAGGAAGACCCAGAGTCCTTCCTCCAGAACGTCCCAGTACGAGCACATTGTCCGCTTGTCAACACCCAAAACCAGGAGCCGCAGCTCCCAGGAAGCAGGGTAAAAGCCTTATCAGACATCAAACATGAGCAGTAAAGTGGAGCTGAGCCAAACAAACCCAGGTCAAATTAGTGGTCGGATGTTTAAGGTTATTTAGAAGCCCATATATCTATGTGGCATCTTTGGAACTCAGTAAGCATCGAGTTTTGGAGTTATCATCACTGAAACAGATAGAGCTTGTTGTGGTACTTTCAGCATTAAATCCTCAGAGCAAAACACTTTATTTTGACAGTCCGCCTACAGATAGTTGTAACATTTCAAGTGTTTCCTTTTGTCTGTGGTTGTTTCACAGATATTATGTGACAATTTACAAACATGCCCTAACCAGGATGTTTTTTGTGCCAAATCTTAACCACAGTGGTGTAATATCAGAAACCGGTTGTTGTTGAATCTCAACAAATAAGCTGTTGAATTTTTACAATTACTCAAATATTTTTTCAGGCATTTTTATACCTTTATTACAGTAGAGAGCTGACAGGAAACGAGCCCCAGGTCAACAGTTGATTCATGGTCACCCCATGGTTAACCCCTTAGCCACAGGGGCGCCCTTTAACTTTTGTTTCAACTTCATTTCAGTGTGTTTACTGTACAGTATTTAGGGTTAGGATATGTTGGACTGCTCACAACTAATGCTCTCAGTGAAGCTATAACCTTTGATGAGCTGTCAGGAGCCTAAAAGGTTGTGAAACGCTGGTTTGTTTATCAAGCAAAAATGCCTAACATTTATGGGTTGCATCTTCTCAGTTGTGAGGATTTTCTGCTGTTCTATGTTAATTATACAATTATAAATTGAATATATTAAATATACTTGAACTGGCCATTTTTTGATTTTTTTGTCACATTTGCTGAAACTTTCACTATATCCTGACAGTAGAGCATGAGACAGATAATCTGTGAAAAGGGCATCAAACTCGGACGCTTTGGGACCCTGAGAATGAGACTCAACAATCAACTATCTTCAAGCCTCCAACCCAAAGTGTCTTTATATGTTGCGTGTCTCTGATTGGTTGTTTTTGTTCAGGCCCGGTGGATTCTTATAAATGCCATTAGGAGCACTAGGACGAACCAGAGGAACCAGATTTTTTTTTACAGATTATCTATCTCGTGTACTACTGTCAAATTTCAGCAAATATGACAAAAAGTGTTTCTTTATAAAACTTACCTACTGCAGCGTTAATGAATAAATCTGAAGACATTACCATGGAAATTGTTTGATACTTTGTAGCCTAAACAATTAATCAATTAATGCAAAAATAAGAAAATAATTAAAGCTGCAAGCAGCGTTGGGCGGGACCTCGCCATCTCCCCACGTCGGGGCCTGCACTGTGGTTGCCCGCCGCAGCCGCACCACGCCACGTCACCCCATGCCCAAACCCTCATTGCCGGAGGCCGAGGGAGACCGCTCTACGTCGCCATGCATTTCAGACACTGTGCAAAAGTAGGGATGCTCGATATTGGCTTTTCTGCTGATATCCAATATTCCGATATTGTCCAACTCTCAATTTCCGATACCGATATCACCCGATACCGATATATGCAGGCTTTTTACACCAAAACTGTTAGGTAACAACATAGTACTCTCCTATCTGGTGGAGATTAACAGCATCATCGTACATGTTTATTGTGATGCCCCACTGGTTAGGTGGCCAATTTCCTTCAACATCAAAAAGGAGGAACTTTACATACAGCAGGGAGCACGCAAGCAGATATTTGGTTTGGGTATTATTCGGTTTTAAATGCTTAATGCTTTTCCCACCAGAATTACATAAAAAG
This sequence comes from Morone saxatilis, assembly GCF_004916995.1. NCBI lineage: Eukaryota > Metazoa > Chordata > Actinopteri > Moronidae > Morone > Morone saxatilis. The sequence continues at coordinate 4,152,991 of NW_023339785.1, forward strand.
GTGCATACACATACCACATAGCTAAATAACTAAAATATACGCAAATACAGCTCATGACAACTGCCCTTCCCAATTCAGATTACATAGGTCTAATAAACATCATACAGAAACTAATACTAATAACTAAGTGGTTTATCTGCGAATAATAAAGGTAAAAAAAATACAGCCCAGCCTTCTGTTTCAGATGTTCAGGCTTTGTCTATACATATGAATATTGCAGCATTTAGAATTTCAGCTCCAACAACGACGGTTACCTCCACTTAGTCTCTGGCTGAGAGTTGAATTGAACACCCTGTTGTAACAACTGCTGTTGATCAGTGGTGAATCAACACATGGCCATTTGAATATTAAAATTAGCCATGTTTTATAGGTCACAACACGAAAAATGTAACCAATGAAATTACTTATTTTTACACACATTTTTAGCCAATAAGTATTAAATCTAATGAGGTAATTGTGTCAAAAGGCGGACCTCTTTAGTTATTTCTCTCAAAAGGAGGACAATGAATACACATGCGCCTGCAGCCCGGAACAGGGCCATTTAAAAAGCCGGACTGTCTCGGCCTAAAACCGGACAATGGCCCCCCCTCCTGGATGGCATACATAAATGCAACATGGGCTTTCCAAAATGCTAGACACTGTCCTGTGCAAAATAAGAGAAACAACTTTCAACTTTCATGTTTTAATACTGAAAGGAGCTAGCGTAACTTTGGTAATGTGTTAATTGTATTATGCACCTGAAGGAGTGTTAGATGCTAAATTTTCTAAGCCAATTGCTTAGTTTGGTTAAGAACAAGCTCATAGCAGGGCAAATATTTAAGGTACATTAGCACTTATTTTGGTGTTAATGCTTCATAATTCTCAAAATCATTCCAGCCTTTAAAGTTTTGCTTGTTAGCCACAGTTAGCAACCAACAGTCTAGTGTAGTTGTTGTTGTTATACGTTATGTAAGCGCGCGGCCGGTAAACGTCCCATGCTGCGTTCATCTGCAGGCTCCGGAAATGCTGAAGCCTACAGAACAAACATTGGTTATAAAAACCGATACCGATAATTCCGATATTACATTTTTTAGTGAATATCGCGATATTATCAGATTCCCTATGCAAAAGACTTCTGCGTCAGTAGTTAGACTCTCTCGCTGCAAAACTTAGGAAATTTCAGCGCCCACACTAGGACATGGCCGTTTGACGCACAGAAAGTATTTGATTAACTTCTGATCACCAATGTAATCTAGCATATACATTGATCTAATGAATTCAATTCGAAAAAATCTGTAGTTGTTCAAACAAGAAGCCCTGAAATGTCAAAAATGCATCACAGTTGACATTCGATTCAACCTGCGCCAAATTTGACGGCACGCCAACAGACAGCGCCCTTCAATGTACAGTCACAAATAAAAGCACAACTTTTAATCAGCAATGTTTTTCACTGTACTGACAATTTGAAGCAGACTGAAAAATTCCCCTAGGTAAAGTTTGTTCAAATACAAGCAAAGTTTGCCGAAAGTGAAATGAAATGCAAAATGGCCAACTTCCAGTGGGTTTTGGGTATGCGGTCCAAGAGGCTTTTCAGTATGTGTTTCGGCACCTTACATCGTGCCTACCGAGTTTCAGACATATTGGGTGAAACGTTAGTGCCGGAGCTGCCCTGTTTTGAAATACTGCTTAGGGGCGCTACACAACACGATTTTTGCTATGTGAGCTACAGGACCAGTCTACAAGCTGCCCTGCGGAATTCATTATCATAACTTTATGGTCTCCGCACAGTGATTTACCATGCCCACCACAGCGCCCATCTAGTGGTGGATTGTTTAGACACATTTTTAGCGGAGCCTCAGGGAGCCACGGGCACATCATTGTACAGAGTTTCATATTCAATCACACTTGCCAATGCGGAGATATACAAAACTCTTTCAGAAGCGCCACCTCTTTGTGGCGATTGCCTGAAATTGTGCAGCGTGCCTAAGGAAGACACGGAAATAATGGACCAAGCTTTGGTGTCAATCAGACATACGCAATGTGGGAGAAATCCCACTTTCTGTTTAGGACGAAAAATTAACAATGGTGCTAATTATAGCGTGCTTATTTTTTGACAATATCACAACTTATTCAAAATTTTTTTTTTTGCCAAGCCAAAAATTTTGTGCGAATTGCGACCAAAGCGTGTAGGAGGCGAACATAAAAAGTAGATTTTAAGCGACATTTCGCGTCTATAGCAGAAAAAAATTCATAGGCAGAAAAGTGGGCGTGGTTATATGGAGAGGATGCACCCATTCACTGAACGCGTGGATATAGGTTTTTGAATGTGCCGACAATCGATGCAGGAGTTATTAGCCTAGAACCACTTTTCATGAATAGTAGCGCACCCTAGTGGCCGATCCAAGAGCTACGACTATAGAATATAACATTTTTTCACCAGGGCCTGACCACTTTGCAATAAAATTGAGTTTTCGTATATGTTCCAGGGGGGCAAAAAACGCAGTCGAAGGCGCTAAAAAATATAGGTAATGAAGAAGAAACATAGCAAATACAATAGGGACCTCCAGCGACCGCTTGTATTGTATTGTATTGTATTGTATGGCAGTTGCTGTCCTAAACATAGCATAATAAGTAGAGGACAGTGTTATTCAGTAATGGTTGAATGAGTTTAAAGGTTTTGGATTGGATTGTTATCAAAATAATAATATTATTTCTCCACTGACGGCAACCATGTGCAAGCATATTCATTAATATTAAGAAATGTGTACAGTATGTACCGGCACCGTGATCAACCTTTTGAGGTATCTGTTTCAGAGATTATGTCCACATCCAGCATTCTCATGGACCTCCTATGTCACCGTTTTTTTGGCAGATTCATGAGTTATTCTCCCTCAGGGGGGTCCACGTACAAACCAAAGTCTGGAATTTAATCGCAGCAGAATATAACATATCATATAGTTAAATATGAGAGAGCCAAGCAGAGGCTGCGGTCCAACACTAACGTCTCCACGCTGCGTGAGGAAGCCAACGTTTGGACATCTGTTATTTCAGTGTCAGACTGTGGGAGAGCGAGGAGCGGAGACAATAGAGCTTATTGTCCAAAGTTCAGGACCCCTGGGACGCTCGCAGACAGCCACGGAAGTCTTTTTATAAATCGTGAACACAGCAGCAGAACATGTTGTTGGGCATGGAGAGAGATTTAAACAGGGTTTACTGAATCCAGTACACCGTATGAATATTTGCCTTTGGGATTTAAACAGTAGACATCACATTGATTGCTGTTTTAATGCCTGGCACAACAAATAATAATCACCAGCAGTCGAAAGGTAATCCTCTCATCTTGTTGCTCCAGAAAAACAACAACAAAGAAGCTAAATAAATAAATAAACCAGACAAAACCACCGCAAGAGCAACACGGGCAGATACCAATCAAATATTCCCTCTAAAGTTAGACACATGTGCCCTCTGGGAATAAACTTGACAAAATACTGTTACTATTGTAGAGGAGGCTAATATATTTTAAGTATTTATAAGACCGGTCCTCACAAATTAGTCACGTGTTGTAGGGAACAATATATGGTTAGTCAGATAATAAACTCAAACACTGAAGTACCAGTGAATATTGTTATACTCATAACATAAAACAGATGAGGCACATCCTTGGTCAACAGCTGTTACACAGAGGTTCAACGGATATTTGAGATATTTTGAATAAGAAAAACATTTTGAAAAGGAATTTAGTTTGGTGTCATCTTGTTTTAGGCCTTTTGCCTTTATTAGATAGTGAGAGATAGACGGGTCACACCAGGAACGTTGCAGTTTCATGGTATTCATCTGAACTATTATGTCACAGGGTCAGGTTTTAAATATTCTAAATATAAGGTCCACTCACTTACCTATTCTCTCAGCTTTTGACTGTATTCAGGGACCTTCTTATTCTGGCCCTCTGTGTGATACAGTTGAAAAACTCCAAGATAAGTTAGTGGGCCTTTTGTTCAGAATATAAATGTACTTCCATCACTTTGTAGAAGCAGTTCCTGTAGATGTACAACAAAGTAATATTGGTAGAGAAAAACCTTTTGAGGATAAAGTTTAAATATTTTGAGAAAGGACATTAGACTAAGTCATTTTGTAAAACAAATTCAGCTTAATAAGAAACCATTTGACTTCAGATGTTTAATCAGATGTTTAATCCTAGCGATATGTCTACTAATAAGGTCTTTCTGCTGGTCCCACAGGCCTCCTCACACACCTCACTGTGAGAATAACTGTCCTATTTGGCACGTTGATCCCAAAATGAAATCTGCTGTCATCACGCTGCGACTGCTGCAGCTCTCAGACCCCAAAGTGAACCATCCAGACTTCCAGAGCAACAGAGAGGTAAGATCTTAAAGCACTTGTACACAGAGAACAGCAACAGGCAGCACTAATGTCTGCTGACATTGAACTGCAGCACCCACTAAAAATAATAAAAAATATTAGTTCATAAAAGTTAGTTATTATTTTTTTTACTGTGTTTTTTTTTATCCACTAAAAAGTTTGTTAAAATAATAACTATTAAATAGGCTATAAATGATCCTGGTCATTCAAACCATGAATGCCATGCATTTAACATTTACTATGACATCATCATATAGACTTTCTCTCATCCCGCATCCCCAACTCTGACTGACATCAGAGTTTTTGTAATACCAAAGGACTTATTCCTTTAATATATATCTGATGTATTAGACCATTGGAAGTAATTCTGCAAATCAAATTAGGACTGTGTTTTTGCAATATTGGATTAATGTGATTTTTACATTAATGTAATGAAGTTCAGACATTGATTATCAAAGTATTTAAATTATATAATGTACACAATTTAACAGTAGCTATTAATATGATATAAAATTGTATGTACTGCAGTAGAGATTTGATCACTTTCACTGTTAGAATGTAATATGGTTCTTCTGGTTGGAAATGGGATTGTTGTCATGGTAGTTTTCTGAAAACTGTGTTGGGCAGCAGAACTAATGATAAGTAATCTAGACCTTCCTCAGCCAGCTTTTCTTCAGCTGTTGGTTGAAGACCAAGTTACCTGGCTAGATCATAACTACGTGAAGTCTGAATTTCCTCCGTCTGTTTGTCTTCCACAGAGTGTCGCATCCATTGTTTCTCTTGCTTCTAAGACGGTCCAGATCTCTCAGCGACTGGTCCAGCTGTCCCTGCCCAGACTGAAGGAGAGCAACGTCTGCTGCCAGCTCGGACGCCCGGAGGAATCAATCTGGACGGTAAAAGCACCTACTGATGTATCGCGTCGTCATTTATTGGTGCAGTGTGTTTGAACTCTCTCAATAAAGAGTCTTAGGATAAATAAACATCCTAACAAACCCAGAACAGTTTTCCTTGGCTGTATGCTTGACATCACACAGCCAATTAAAATATTTTCCAGCTGTTTGAACTAGCTCTCTGTCATGTACTGTAGAGTAGCTTTCCCATGATGAATAGCTCTTTCAATTAATTGTGGAATTTTCCAACAATTGTCAAATGACTATTCAGTGGATGCTCTGCTTGCACGCAATTGCCAGATTTTTATTGGCCATCTGTCCCATATGATCTGTGGTCTGGCTCTTATTTTGATAAATGTAACACGTAATGACAGGCGTAAAAATGTATAATGACAAAAGATCCTTTGCTTGAACAGCAGCAACATGATTAACATCTTCTAAAACACGAGTTTGGAGCTAATAGTTAGTCATTAGTTAACACTAATTCTTTCCGAATTGCTGTCAGTACTAAAACTAAATACTAAATGTCTGACACTCTAAAACCAGGTTCCAAGAGCAGCGAGGAGAGCCACAGCAAGTGCTCGTGTTGAAAGGCTGGCGACATCAAAAGAGCTTTCCAAGGACTACATCCCTCCACGAGAACCAGAGTGGAGCCGAAAAAACTTCCTGTCAGCCTGAGCTTCTTCTCTCAATACCACAACCAAGTCAGTGCTAGTTCGTGCTGTCTGTGGAGCTAGTTCAGCATCAGCATTCTCAAATTCTTTTAAGCTAATAATCACGATGAAGCTTCTGTTTGCTGACAAAAGAAGATACTAGAGCCTTTTGTTGTGTTGTCTTCCTTGATTTTTTGAAGTAATGCAGACTTTAGTAACAGGATCTAAATAACAGCAAATACAAATAACAATATAAGCTGTAAGCATGAAAAAAATTACAAAATTTTTAGAAAGTCAAGCTGAAAGTTTCTAAATCGCATTGTATAGGTTGCATTCTGGACCATGATCAACTTTTTGTGATGTCACAAATCATGCTGGTAGGCCCCGCCCCTTAAAATCTGATTTTCAATGAGCAGAGAGAAACTTTTCACTTTCAGCAGATGAGTGTCAAACTCTGCACATACAGCATTCAAACAGCACACTGTAGGAACTAGAACAAACACTGATATTTTAGTGGAGAGGGACTTTAAATATGTTCAGATTCTAAACTCAATTTGAGACATCTGGAAGGGGAATGTGAGTGAGAAACAACCCAAGTTGGTCCATCTGTTTCTGTGCAGTTCTGTTGGGTTGTCTGTTGATATCATTACCATGTGTATAAAACTTTGAATAACAATTTTGGACTGTGATGTTAGAATTTCTGAAATATTGCTGGTTTAAATCTCAGACCTTTTGAAAGAAAATCAGAGCAGAGACGGTGAATAATGTTAGGAATAAAAACATGTCTCCCGCTCTGTCTGTCTCAGATAGCTCCTTTATCTGAGCCGCAGTATGATACGGTGATCCACATGGTTTTTCCTTTGCAGTTGAGCTGGATTCTGCATTTATATCACAACCATGTGTGTATGCACCCTTGCACAAACAGCATCAATTCACTCATTTCTATTCAGTAGTTATTTTAGGCTTTTAGCAGGTATTCTTTCCTCTGAGCTGACATTTTGCGCTTTCTTTCTCAGTTTCACCACTTCCCCTCCATCTCTCTCTCAAGTGGTCCAACCAGTTTTTGATTTGGGGGCAGATGTGTGTGCGTGCCATGAGCAGTTTCTCACTCTTACATTTTTTAAACAGGCTACTGTCTGCAGGCATGTGCAGGCTAAGTGTGAGAAAATCTACCAAAGCCCCTCAAAAGCTCCCCTTTCCCCTTTTAGAGGTCACGACTCACGGTCATGAAAATACAATCTGGCCACAGTTTAGTTCACAAAGGGTGCTGGGGCCTCAGTTTGGAAATCCACTGTAATCCCACTTGCACTGCTGCTGCCTGTAAGTGAGCGTTACATAAAGAAATAGTCACAGTAGATGTGTTCGGAGGTGGAGGCCCTGTCCTGTAATTTGATTTGGAGCTCTGCAGGCGGTGGCAGCCAGCGTGGGCTTTGGCTCAGCGCAGGTTTGCGGCCCGGCTCGGCTCGGCTTGGCTAGACATCAAAAGGGATTGAACCCATGTCCTGCTGGGAGGCTAATCTGGGATTATCCTGCTGCGATTGTGACCTGGGACCGCAAGGTAGTGAGGAGGAGGTGGATGGAGAGAGAAAGCTGTGTTTTAGCCAAACAAACATTTCTCAGAGGGGGACTTTTGGTTGAGTCTAACTTGCACTAAACGATGCAAACATTGTGTGCTAGACAAAGAAAATGGCAACCCACTTATCAAAACATTGCTCTATAGCACCACCAGTGGTCACAAACTCCTCAGTGTGCCTTTAATGGCAACTCTGATTGGGATTTTGGAATTTTATGTTAATAAAATTAATTGAAAAAATAATGGACGGATTAATTAGTAATTAAAAAAAAACCACTTACTTAGAACCAGATTAGTGCTTTTACAAGGCTGCTGCATTTCATTTTGGTATCTGAATGTTGCTTTTGCTGTGTCCCTTATGTGTCCACACCCACGTACTGAATATTCAAATGCACATTTTGATATAACTTGATAAATAACAGTATATATCATCTCTAAGAAGGCTCTGTTCCCTGCAGTAAATATATTGATTGCCATCAAGTGTAGATCACTGTGTCCTTGTCTGTGTTGGTGTTTTGCTTCACACCCATTTGTCACATGGTCTGTGCCAACAGCCTCATACAGGATGTTGTGTACATTCAGCTCACGCCTTCTGCTAAACACAGGAAGTAGTTAAAACAAGACGTTCTAATGTCATCACCCCGCTCTGTCAGATACTGACACTATTACTTAGCCTTCATTTATTATTGCACAATGCAGGGGGGGGTTATTTAAGCTTGTTTTATATCTTCCTGCTTTACAGAATAATTCATGTTTAAGTTTCTTCTTGAATAGCTTTGTTTTCCAGCTCTGTTTTAATTTTTTACGTGTGCATGGCATAACTCTGCAAACAACCGTGTCAGGGTGGAGTTACAGGAACTCTCGTCAAACAAAACCTGTTTGCTATATAATTCCTGTGCTGTGAGAAACTGGCAGCACTCTGTCTGATGCTGCTGTGGTTTTGAACTAGAACCAGTTGGACCAATGCAACTGCTGAACTTCACTCTGCAAACTCAGTATTTACTTAATTAACCACCATTTATACTGTGTTGCGAGCAGATCAGTGCCTGCTAGCCGTTCATGAAGAGGCCTAGTCAACAAGCTAAAGGGAGAGAGTAACATTAGGTGTGTGATGGATCTTTTTATGCTTGTATGTTAACTTAAAAAGTCACTGTAGCTTTTCTATGGCAGCAGCGCCCCACATCCTCATGTTTCCTCCCACATGCGGGTGTTTTGAAAGTCAATTTTGGGTATGGGAGTAGTGCTGGATGCTAAAACAAAATCAGGGAGTGTACTTCAGTGGGTCATATCAACAGCTTTTTGTGCTTTTTGTTATTAATAGCACATGTAAACATTGCATGCTTGATAGATTCAAGATTCAAATGCATCAAGCTTGACATCCTGTTGAATTCAGCTAAAGCCTCCTCGAGTGCCCTAGAAACTGTTATTTAGTATTTTATTTCTGCGTAGGAATCCATGAAAACAGTGAAAAAGGCCAAAAAACAAAATGAGAGTCGCTGTCGAAGGCGGAATGTGCACAAATACAGGCACTTAACTGCATGAAGAACATGAAAAAGGCTGAAGACGAGTATGCTGCTGTGAGGAGTGCAAAGCTTGGAGCGATTTGCAGAATAGCTGCACATATGCAAGCAATGCAGTTAGGGGCCTGTAGTAGTGCACATTTGAGCATTTTTAATTTTCTAACTAAATCCTCCACCTTTTTGCTTTTATTTATGCATCATGTGGTTCTATGCACACTAGGGCTGCAATTTATGACTTATTCACTGTTGATTAATCTGCCAATTATCATGTCGGTTAATCATTTTTATTGCAAGGGTCTTCTATTTATCAGTTACTCTATTTGTAGTAAGTATGATGCAATAAAGTTGATTTGAATTGAATTTTGAATTGAATTGAAAGTTTAGTCTACTAAATGTTAAAAAAATAGTGAAAAATCAAGAATGGTCCATCTGTTGTCTTGTACACACACGAGATAACTTGATAACCCAAACCATGATCTTTTCCTAAACCCAAGTCGTTTTGTTGCCTAAATCTAACCAAACTGCGACTGTTTTAAGGGGAAATCATGTAGTGGCTGTGTCCTGTAGTATTATGCACAGACAGATAGACCTTTTGGAAAAATCCTCATCTCAAAGGCCAAGTTGACCCGTTCAGTTTGCTTGTTTCATCCAACCAACAAGAGAACCAGCAAACATTCACATTTGAGAATCTGGAAACAGTGATTTTTGGGTCATTTTTGCAAAAAAAAAAAAATCTTATAACTTCAATAATTTATCAAATTTTCCAGTTATTTTTTGTCAATCTAGACTAATCATCTCAGGTCTAAAGAACACGGCAGGCCAATTTTAGGACCAACCTAGAGGAGTTTGGTCGCAGTTGACATTGAAAATTAGTTGGAAAATTGGAAGAATCCCTTTAAAAATACACAAAAACTGTGAAAGGCACAGGAACTAAAAGTCAACCGACCACAGAGGAAGAACTCAGGAAACTAAAATAGATTAAATTATGTCCTGGTGGTTACAAAATGACGCTGAAATGATCAGATTAGTGTCACATTAAGTGGAACAAAAAGTCAGGTTGCAGAAAGTGACGCAGACCGAGCCTGGCAGCCTCCAAATGGCAGATTCCTCACAGCTCTGCAGAGTCCTCTTAGCAACGCACAAAACCACACTCCATTCAAATTCTGCACACACTCTCATCCGCTCTTATGGCAAAGCATCAGACACTCAGATCATCCTTTCACTGGAGTGAGTTGAGGACAGAGAGAGCGGGGCACATTTCCTCTGTCCTACATGGTCAGAGGAGGAGTTGTTGCCCCATCAAGGCTTCATGACCTCTGACCTTTTACCTTTTAATATTGGTAATCAAGCAATGTTTCCACTTTTAGTTCCTCTGTAAAGTCACATTGGAATCAAACTTTGATCGATTATGATTTAGCTTTCATGTAATATAAATCTCAAGATTTGACTTTCACAGCAATCAGAGTACAAGTCAGGTCTCCAGTCTTTATTATTTTATATGGCTAAGATCAATACATATCACGAAATAGTATATTTACCGGAAATTCATTATAACATTTCCAGATAAAATAATGAGATGGATTGTGGTATTTCCATTTTATACAACTTTATATCCTATTAAGTGAAACCTCAGTGTCACATTTATGGGGCTATGCTTGAAATAAAGTTGATGAGCGGGATGAAAAGATGGCCTTCATGGAGAGAGGGGTTAATCATTTAAATATGGCTATAACGGCACACACTTTCAAACAGTATCCAAACAGTCTGTTACTGGAATTGTTCGGTTTCAATTCCAGGTGTGGAGGAGGGTTTTTATACCTTATTGGACCATTCGACCAGCATACTTTAAGTTTGACTACAGCTGAAGGTTATGGTCTATATCAGTGGTGGAAGAATCACTCAGATCTTTTTCTTTTTAGTAAACGTAGCAATACCACA
>NW_023339785.1:4164023-4164254 GCF_004916995.1 Morone saxatilis
CTGTGAAAATACTCTGTTACAAGTAAAAGTCCTGCATTCAAAATGTCACAAGTACAAAAGTATTAGCATTAAAATATACTTAAAGTACCAAATGTAAAAATACTAATTATGCAGAATATCTGCAAAGTGATTCAAGTTATCAGGTAATTGTAATTATTACAGTACAGTATTTGTCTCTGAAATGTAGTATAATATTACTTTACTGTAATATTGTACAGTAAAGTGGCGGAA
>NW_023339785.1:4164319-4168395 GCF_004916995.1 Morone saxatilis
GTAAAAACTGCACTTGAATACAGTACTTGAATTCCAGCACTGCTCTATACAGACCTGAGAAGTATCTGTTGGTGTTTTTTGGCTCCGTGTTGAAACTGAAAGTGAAGTCTTTCAGTGATATACGTTTTTGTCCCAAAACAGTACAGAGCCAAACATCACCTGCTTGAGAAACTGTGCAACCATATAAACCCATAATACTGTCAGCGGCAGCAGATGTAGAATATCATAATTTTAATCCTATAGGAGGCAGTAACAACCCATGAAATAGCAGTTAACCAACTGACAGCGTGAAATCGATCACCCCACAATTGACAATATTAGATCCAATCTATGTTGGAGTAGACTTCATTGTTGAGGCCTCCATTACATTGTTTCCTCTGTACTTTGGTTATTCTCACACCTTTCCAAAGAGCAGAGGTGACTAAAAAGAAGGAGGGCCTGTGTTGTGCAGAATGCTTTTACTAGATAGCCAGTGCAAGTGTATGAGTCTCATCGATGTCCATTACACATCAGTAAAATTCATTCATTTAAAGAACTGTGCAGTACTGTCCTGTGACAGATGCGTGTGTGGTAATCAGATGACCAGCGCGATGGATCCGACTTGTCCACTCCGAGAGGTATGGCAAGTGATCACGTCACGTGTCTCCTTGCGAGGTCCAGCTAGTACAGCGTGCGCCAGCACGCAGTCAGTTCAGTGTATACCTGTTCCAGTTCGAGACTGTTATCTATCGCCCACCCTGAGCGCGATGAAAGAGGGAGCGGAGCGATTGTCAGGTTTTTTGTCATAACGCCTTGGAACGCTTATTTTACGAACTGAGCGTTGTTTGCATACGTTATCCACTAAGTGAACCATGTTGATGTTATGTCCGACCCAATATACTACGAGTACGTAAAGGACTGCTGCATCTTCCCAGTCTGGCTCCAAGCTAGAAATCTTGCGTGTGGCCCAAGTGGATGAGGAGAAGTAGACCTTAACATCGGAGAGTTTCCTTGAACTCCCACCTAGCTGAACAAAGGGGCAACCGCACTCTCTGTTGATCTCTGGCGATGCTCGACTTATTTGACACAAAGGTGAAGAGCCAAGTGAAGCAAAAGCGTTTATTTGAAGCTATTCATCCAAATCATCCGTCCTGGGCTTCCAAAGCGCCCAGGGCAGGAGGCCACCGACAAGACCGATTGACGGTGGAAGTCCTTCCAGCCAGAAGCAAAGGCAGAGCCCGGCGGGCGGAGGAGAGGAAGGGCGCGTCCGCTCCTCACTGTAACCATTTCCACAGAGCGGGCTACGGACCTTAGGACAAATAGTCTCCGGCGATAGATATATCGCCAAGTCGACCAAAGTATAAACCTGTGATGGTGGGCGGAGGTCCAGAGCAGAGCTCCACGTGTCTTCTTCAGGCTTTTGAGAGCTTCACTTGACGCCTGAGCCACGATGGAGACTGTGCCGACTGGAGAGAATTCAAGACACAAAATGAAAGGCCACCGCTTGGGAAAACCCGTCATTGGATATGTGAGGGTGTGAGCACTGCATCCCGCGACTGAGATCAGAGGGACGGAGAGAGTAGATAGACAGTTAGAGTGAGTGAATTTAGTTTTGTGGTTATTCTTTCTTCTGGACAGTTTATACCATATATGTGTCAATTCAGTTTGCAGGGAACAAGACAGAGGATGGAGTGCACAAGACCGTAGGGACGTAAGAGAGTCAAAGTTCAAAATCGATTTCTGGGTGAGATGAGGACGGAGGAATGGTATCTTTGTGTTCTTCTGTTCGTCATTCGTGATTCATTTGTAGCAGGCTGTCTAGTCCTGCATGTCGCAGTGTTTCAAAAACATCCTTCAGTGTTAATACTGGCAAAAACTTTCTCCCAGAAGCACCCTGAGGTTGCCAATGGTGCTAGCACTGTTGCAAAGTGGCTTACTCCTAACCTAGAATTGCTTTACTGACTGATCCCAACCAGTGGAGCTTGATGGATTTCGCTTCCTCAACTCTTTCATAACAGATGCACAGTTTTATCATGGATCTCGCACACTTCTAACGGACTATTAAAATCAGCAGTATTGATGTGACTCACAACTTTGGGACTGTGTCAGTGTTTCATCGCTTAGTATAGGTCTTTTGGTTTGTGTTTGTCAGTCCTATCCTCTTCGATGGACCACCATTTTGCTTTCAGACACTTATGTAACCTTGTGTGGAGCTTTCATAATTTCCCTAGGTTCAAACTTTCACTTAACCTACCTATCAGAAGTGGTTCACGTATCAATGCGAGTTGCGGCCAACACATTTGAATACGCAAATATATTAATGGATGTGGAAAAATGCTTTTTTTATTTTAGGATATTTTGGTATATCATTTAAATATATCATGCATGAGACTTCATAATATACTAGCTGTGTGCTTATGTTTATTGATAATCCACTCAATAATTTATTTTGTATTCTTTTATTAAAAATTGGATGTGAAAGAGTATCCTTTAGAGAAATTATTATAAAGCAGCCTTTCTATAGTTGGTTACGCAAAAATACATTTTAAAGATTAATAAATACAACTACGATCATCTAAGTTACCTTGGTATACGACTGTTTTTTTATAAGTAGCAGACCATTTTTTGAGAGCATCCTTATTTATTAAGACTTACTTAAACATGGGTAATTACGTGAAGGGAATCAAAGTATACTATGCTGAGTTTTGTACTATAGCGCGTAGTCAAAGTCAGAATTTTCTTGTTGGATTATCAACGAGTCACAGATAAGTGTCTCTCCACTACAAGAGATTAAAGAGAGAGTTTTTGAGTACGGGCGCGGCTGCAATGAGAGTTTATGTGGATACACCTTGTGGGTTAACACGTTCGTGATTATGGATAATTCACCTTTTGGCAGTTATATCAGTTGACACTTTTCTTGGATAATGGAAAATCCTGACACTAGGAGTGTATTGATAAACTGTATAGACATTTTTAATCTTAACATAACTTCTAATTATATATATGCATAAGTGATTAATCCATGTTGTGATATTCAGTAGCAGGCTGTTTTTGATCCATTAAATTGAATTATTTTATTTAAAAAGGTACCCTTTTGCCTACCATTATGCGGTTTAACTTAAACATAAACATTTGTTACTCTTTCTAACGTTGAATTTGGTTCTTAGAAAAGCGTAACTTTGTTCAGAGTGTCAATCAATTCTAACTAACAAGTTTAACATATAAACAACACTCCTCCAAATACTACTTTTTTACAGGGAATTAGATAAAATAACAGCTTACATTTTCGTTCCAGTAACCATTATGAGCATTTCTCATTATTTTTCTCACATTCTTATTAAGTTTTATGAAATTGTGTCTAAAGTCTACATTAAAGATAATTAAATATAAACTTATTATGTGTTTTATGTATTTATTTTAATTATTATTTAATTAATTATTCCATGGTTTATTAAGAAAGGACGGCAAGATTTAAAGCCATGTAAGGAAATGTGGCGCCATCAAAGCGGTGAGACTGGTAAACACTTGCATCACAAATAAGCCAGCCCCGGAATAATATCGTTTGGGAGAATTGAGCTTCTGTCTGTTAAATCACTTGTTAAAAGAGGAGGACAAGAGTTGGACGCTTCCAAGACTCACTACAAGTCGACAATTGGCGAAAACGGGACCGGTAGAAGCCGACGGTCCCGGTAAAACACAACCCGGCTATTGAGCGGCCATGTTCGGAAATCTGAAGAGAAGCCTTGTGTCCCTGTACCTCCGTGGCTCTTGCCGCGGGGGAGATCGAGCTTTATCTTATCTGGGAAACTTACGCATCCTCCTTCAGGGAAAAAGCCTTGAACCCGGCCGGTGAAGGACGGTAAAAAAGCCGGCAGAGAGAGACGAGGGAGAGGAGAGGGAAGGAAGAGGGAAGTAGAGGAGTAGGCAGCTGATACCACCCCCTGTTTTTGGTCGCTTCTGCTGCCTGCCTGGCGCCCCGTTGTGCTGCTGAACCCGCCAAGAAGCACCGGAAGGGTAAAAACCGGTAACTTTAGGGACAACACCTTCGTGAAACCGCCGGGGGAGTGTGGTGTGTTGTGTGGTGTGTGGTTGTGTTT
>NW_023339785.1:4168420-4173987 GCF_004916995.1 Morone saxatilis
GTGTGTGTGTGTGTGTGTACTCCTAAAACACACGTAGAAGAAGACACTCACACATGTAGCGTTAACAGCCGACATAGAGCAGAATACAGCGGCCATAGAAGATGATTTATGATTTATGTTTGCATCACTTTCTCCTTGTCCGGAGTTTATAACCCGCTCACACAACCAGCTCAATGTCTGTTTGTATGAAAGAGCAACAAGTGTAGGCAAGTTCTCTTTGGGGAGCTGTGGGGAATTCTGGGAAATGTAGGACCTCACTGACTGAAGAGATAGATTATAGCTTTTATATCTAGATTATAAGTGAGGCGATTCATTATTTAGTAGAAAGACAGGAAAATCATCTGCAACAGAGTCATCATTTCCAGCCTCTCAAATGTGAATATTGGTTTTCTATGACAGTAAATTGATTATTTTGGCCCAGGAAAACTCTGATGGACATTTTTACCTTTTTTTACATTTTATAAAAATAAAATGATAATAGGCAGATTTAAATATAACGACTAACGGTTAACTACAACTAATAATCACCATTGTCATTATCGATTAACCTGCTGGGACTTTTCTTAATGAATTGATTAATTGTTGGTCCATCAAATGTCAGAAAATTGTTAACAATTCCGATTACAGTTTCCAAGGTGACGTCTTCAAGTGTCTGGTTTAACCCAGTGACATTTACCGTAAAGCCACGGCTGTTAATTGAAGTTTTGCAGTAATTTACATTCATATAACAAAATCAGAAAATCAAACAATCAGGTTTGAGCAGTTTTTATTTATTTTTCTAAAAATAAATAAAACATGTCCACATTCCTCAGCGTTAGGTATGGAATGAATGGTATCAGTATAGAACGTCATATATGAATATCTACCAGCTGGTGTCCAGCCGTTATCTGATGTGTACTGGTCTGTGTGTGTGTGTGTGTGTGTGTGTGTGCTGCAGTCCCAACCCCTGAAATCAGCGGGGACACAGGTGCTGGTTCTGGGTCTGGATGGAGCCGGTAAGACCAGCCTGCTGCACTGTTTGGCCAGCGGCAGCCTGGAGCAGGACATACAGCCGACGCAGGGCTTCAACGCCGTCTCCATCAACAAAGGCGACCTGCACATCGAGTTCCTGGAAAGTAAGTCTGAACTCCTATTCACATCTGAACCTGATCACAGAGCTGGACTCACTGTCTGTCTGTCTGTCTGTCAGTTGGAGGTAAAGAGGAGCTGCGGCCATACTGGAAGAGGTACATGTCCAAGGCTCTTATGCTGGTGTTTGTGGTCGACTCTTCCGGCGCACAGCTCTTCCCCCTCGCCAAGACACTTCTACATGAGCTGCTGGCCTCTGACCCCCGCCTGCCTTTAATGGTACTGGCCAACAAACAGGTGAGCGTGACAGAAAAACACTCCAGACTCTTTTCAACAAAAGCCTGTCGGCCACTTGTCCTCGAGGAACCTCGCGCAGTTTATAATTAGAGACTTTTAAAGCAGCTTCAGTTTGTGTCCACGGGGGCAGAAACTAACAATTTCATTATTGATTAATATGCAGATTACTTTCTCAATTAATGTGTAAGTGTCAGAAAATAGGGAAAAACACCAGTCACCGTTTTTCAGGGTACAGGGTCATATCAAAACTCCATAACCAAGTTTTATTTTTAGTTGGTTATTTTAGAAAAGGAAGAAAAACCAGGAACAGAAGCTGTGGCCAGTGGAGTCTTTGCATTAAAGAATGACTTGTAATGATTAGTTAATTACCAACAATAGTTGCTGATTAATGTTCTGTCATTGGATAAATAGTTTTAGCTCTAGTGTTATAATTAATATTATTATTATCACTAAAAAACTAATGACATGTGTTTAAAGCTGCAGTGGGTAATCTTTTTTGTCATATTTGATTCTAATTACATCCTGACAGTCGTACATGAGACGAAAGGTTCCTCTGGGCTCCTTCGCCTACTGGCTGCCTAATGTATATTTACAAAGAACCACCGGCAGTGCTGGGACGAAAAGCAACCAATCAGAGCCAGAAAGAATTTGATTATGATTCTTGTAAATGTCATTAGGGAGCGAGTAGGAGAGCCAGAGTCTGTCTCATGTACGACTGTCAGGTTATAGTGAGAGTTTCAGAAAATATGAAAATATAAAATGTACCCACTGCAGCTTTAATACAAGGAGTAACAGTGTGTCTACACAGGAGGAGGATTTTCAGTTTGTCACCTCACACACGGCCTGTGGTGTATTTTGGCACTGAAGTAAGGGGATGATTCAATTCTTCGAGATTCATCTCCACCCCGATGTCTCCTCATGCTTGGCTTATGTTTCCAGGACCTTCCAGGAGCCTGCGGCATTACGGACCTCCACGAAGCTCTGTCACTGTCCGAGGTCGGCGACCGCAGGTTGTTCCTCATTGGCACCCACGTGAAGAAGGGAGAGGCAGAGCTCAGCTCAGGCGTTATGGATGCTCGGAACCTGATCATCCAGATGGTTTCTGATATATAAAAGACTCTGGTCTCTGCCAGTTAATCCTGTGTTTTTGATGGAATAGGTTCTCTGCACCTTTTCACTTAGCTGTTTTCACTACACCAGGTTGGCTCAAACTCTTTTATGAGAAAATTAGATTATTTTTCTTGTTTTGGTTTGTTTAGCTGGGGTTATAAAACTCCTAGATTCTGGATGTGAAACTGTAGAAAAAAATATTTCCTTGTTTCACCGTTGACCAGGTCTTAATGTTTATTGAAGATGGGTGCCTACAGGAAACTCATACCAACTTGTGTTAAAATGTTATCGTCACCAAAGACTTCTTTTCTTTTCACACAAGCGGGTGAGAGGTTTCATCAATAGAGCCATAAATGTTTTACTTTACAAGACTGCTCGTGGGTGCTTGTTCCTCCCAACGTTTGTAGATGATGATACACGGTCAGCTGTAGAAGCAGTTCAGGTGCTGCCTTCAGGTGTTCATGCAGATTGTCAGACGGTACTGAATCACAGTGGATTTATTTCAGGCTGTAGATTGATTCAGACCATCTGTGAAGCTGCAGCTTCATCACCAGCGATGAGCTAACAGGCTGTTAGCGTCACACAATTTATTTTTCTAATTTGGACTGTATCATAATGTTCCTCGTGTGTCGTGATCCACACAATATTTAATACCTCATAAAGATTAAAAGTTCTACTGGGCAAGATTTTCACAAGAAAATAAAGCCATCATATCAACGTAGAGTACAAAGTGAGGCTCCCATCGCCCATTGATAGAGATTTGTTATGTTTACTTACCGTTTGTCCACTTTGTGTCCCAAAATTTCAAAGCAAAACACAAAACCTGAAGAGATTCTGCTGTATTCAGGTCAGTGATGGTACGTGATTTTTGCATATTAAAAACTGTAAAAGATTTTCAAACAATGACCTCTTTCTGCCATTTGGGGCGACAACAGGCAAACTTGACTATAAAAGCTTTAAGTAGAAGAAGACTTTAAATTGCAGAGCTTGCTGACAAGCTTTCTGATGTGCCGTTACTATTTAAACTGATAACAAATAAAAGCCTAATTTCAGCAGGACCCCACAACTATTTAATGTCTAAATATTAGAGCGGAGATTGAAGGCTGTTCGTAGCTGTTGTCATGTTATTATTGAATGATCAGGCATAGCACCAAACTATAACACTACCAAATACCTTTGTTACTGCAGGAGTGTCATTTTTGGATTACAGCTTTAAAAGTTCACTGTTACCTACTTTGATAAGTCTTTATCTTGAAAAAGGAATTTACTTTATCTTAAAAAAGGGAATAGAAACCAGATGATTTACTGGATGTCTTTTGTTTTTACTCTTCAGAGAGATGTCTGCGCACAGCTGTGGGCTCTTTATGTTGTCTTAATACTGTTTTATTTGTTCAAATCTGTTAGTCTGGTAACTGTGGGATGAAGGTGAACTATGTTGTTGTTGATGTGTGCAAAGCCTTCATGTATACCATTTTTGATGAATGTAAAGGTTTCAAAGAGCACATTAAAAAAAAAAATGTTACACTTTTTTTCAATACCAATACATGTCCAAGATACAGTATTGTGTGAAAAGATTCTACCCAGTTTGATAAGTCTTATATACAGCACTTAAATAAATGGTTTCCACTAAATTGATTGTTGTGACTTCATTGTAATTGTGACAATTAAACTCATATTTATGGTTTATTAAACTAATAATAAAAGCTTATCCATGAATGCAGATGGACTAACCACGTGAGGAGAAAGCCTCGTCCTAACATAGGTCCTGACATTTACTCTGTTGTCAGGCCGTCAAAGCACTATTATATATGGAATCTGATCCAAACACACAGCGACTCTCCAGAAATACTGCAGCAGCCACCCTCAACACTGACCTCGAAGTATCACTTTCTGTTTAACATCCTGCCATGGAAATCTTGAGACGGCAAAATGGATGGGTTGAGTGTGCAGACTCCAGTTTCAAGGAGTCCTCAGGTGCGGAGTTGGTTGCTAAGGGCTCCTGGCTCCATAGCAACAGCAGGAGATTAGTGTGACACCACCAACAGGCAGCAAGCCGACACATCCAGCCTGCTGCTGCTGCTGCAAGTTGAGATGATGTCTGGAAAACAAGGTACATTTACTAATTGTTATTTATTTATATATATATATATATTTGTTGTCTGATATTTTCTTTTTATTGTTGATTGTTGCAGGGATTCAGTCCAGATTTGGTCCATCAAACAGGTGAAGTAACTAACATCATTTGAATGAATTTCGTACTGTTAGAGATTTAAGTGCTGTGGCTATAACATGAATAAGTTATTGTTATAAGATCATAATGGCTACTTGTAAGTCACAATTGAATACTATTATTATATTTACTGTATGTATGTATAATACTATACACTTATAGTTAATGTTGACTAAAGGTAAAGGATAAACAGTTGAAATAGTTTACACTAGCTAAAAGTGATAAATAAACAGCTAGAAATACTGAATAAGCAGTTGAAATGGTTACCTAACAGAAATGAATAGTTAGCAAAAAGTGACATAAAAAGTTTAAATGGTAAGCATTAGCTAAGAGTACTGGATAAACAGTTAAATAGTTAGCTAATCTGATGAATATTTTAAAATGTAACATTTGATCTTTTATAGAATCAATAGTTTATAATCTATTAGTAAGAATATATTTGGGATTTGATGGGTGGTGGAACTCATCTGATTATCTTTTTTATTTATTTGTTATTTAGTTCATTCCGACAGTTGTTTTTATTACTTTTCTCTTCTTACCTCTGCTGTAATGTGAATTTCCCTTTGATGCTTTTCTTATTTCCTTTTCCTACTGTATTGTACTTGCCCTGAATAACAAGTGTCACTGTCTACATACAGTCTGTTTCTTACCTTTTCTGGTAACACATTATTTGAAGCCCTCTCTTTAATAGCAGCATATAATAAATGTTATAACACACAATAATGTAGTTGTAAGCTGCTATATGCTTTTAAAGGTCCAGTGTGTATCATTTATCATTTAGGAGCATCTATTGGCAGAAATGAAAATATAATATTTCATAGGTATGTTTTTCATTAGTGTGTAATCACCTGGAAAATAAGAA
>NW_023339785.1:4174087-4200078 GCF_004916995.1 Morone saxatilis
ATACATAAAACCACATAATAATTTATATTAATTATCTTTAATTAGACTTTAGACACCATTTCAAAATTAGCATAAATCAAAGGATAAGCTAATGTAATGTTTTATTCTGTAAAAAGTAGTATTGGAAGATTTTTTTTAGCTACTTAAGTAAAAGTAGTACCACACAGTAAAGTGTAAAGTTACAAGTAAAAGTCCTTAAGTAAAATTACAACATAACATACTATACTTATGTATAAAAGGTAAAAGTACTCATACTGTCACATTTCATAAAAGTGTCAACTGATATACTGCCAGGTGAATTCATCCATAATCATACATCATAGTTTATTTATACTTTTTATTGATAATCAAAGAAATGTGGTGTAATGTATTGACTTCCAAAATGTAGTGGAGTATAAGGATCTCAAAATGCTACTTAAGTCGCCTACAGTACTGATTGTGTTATTAGTTATGATTCCACCACTGATTTAAATTAATTTTAAAATAATTCTGGGGAAATAAGCACAACAAATCTATTATGGACAAACTCAAAAGCTTTTCCATCATTAACGTATCTTTGGCACTGTACTGTACAAAAGCATAAAGTGGGAAAAAATATGAAAAGCAAGGTCAAGGAGGTAGGGACTACACAAAAAAGTCCAGATTGTGAGCCCAAACTTTTCCTTATGCAAACAGGCAATTTTAGAAGCGAAAACAATAAGATGAGTTAATTCTGAAATACATTTATTAACTAATTACAGGATTTGCAGTTAAATCAGTTAAACCTGGACAGAAACACAATGAAAGAAAATCCACTCTAACCCAGCTGATTATCACATTAAAGGGTCATTTTCCAAATGAAGACACCTTGCTTTAACTTGGAGAAACAAAAACAAACAGAACTTCTTTCTTTCTTCTCAGCTTCCTGCCTTCCCTTCATGGTTTCCAAGGTGCTACTTGGTAGGTCCTCTTCATCGGCACCTTCTCCTGCTGCTCAGGAGCACTCAGGAGCCAGGCCTGGACGGTGCTCTTCTCCTGCATCATCCCGAGACTCTTCCAGGTCCGAGCCCGCAGTGAGGGAGGCCTCTTCCGCTGCGGGGCCTGCTCTGCTTCTGAGCTGGAGGACTCCACCGTCTCGGTCTGTCGGTGCCTCCTGGCCTTGGACGCCTCTTGGACGTTTCTGTAGCTCTTCTGCTTGATGGAGGACAGGAGCCTGGCCCTGTTGCTGCTGGCCTCGGCCTCTGTAGGCTTCTCCTCATCATCGCCAGAGTTCTTGTCTTTGGTGTCCTGTGAGAAGGTCTTCTGCTGCCAAGTGATGAACTCTGACATGTAGTCCTTCAGGTGGGTAGATAAGTCTCGATGGGTCATGCTGGCCTGGCCGCTGAGCTCCACCGTGCCCTCCTTCAGCTTCTCGTAGTGGCTCTGGATGTTGTTCAGCTCTGTCAGGAAGTCTGCAGTCATGAGCTCCTGGATGGCTGTGGCTCTCCCAAGGAAGTCTGCACACACAGCCTCCTTCTTTGGCCTCCTCTGCTTTTGGAAGGTGAGAAAATGTGGCATGGCGGTGTAGTGTATGGCTCTGGCGGCGTCAAGCTTTTGATAGATGTAAACCACATCCTGATGCCCCGAGTCCATGGAGTCCTTGAGGAACTTATCAACTTGAGCCCAGTCCCTCAGAGCGAGTCTGATGTTCAACGGTGGAACGGCAAGTTGTGTGTGGTAAAAAGCAAACATCAAATACAAGCCTCCTACGCGAATCTGGTAGCTGTACGGGGGCAGGAAGTACTTCACGGCCGTAGCCAGCGTTATCCTGCAGAATCTCTTCAGCTCACCCACACGGGCAATACCTAGAAAGACATCTGAGAGGCCCATGTCCCTCCAAATGGCTGAAAACTCCTCGTACCTGACTGAGTCAGTCTGCTGGAAACGAGCGAGCAGTTGCTCCACATCTTCTGTCAGAGGATCGTAGAAGATATCACAGTAAAAAGGCCGCAAACGAGGCATCCTGTCTGCAAACAGTCAACCTCAGGTAACAGTGAAAGTGTGGAGGAGCTCTGAAATCATTCAAGGCAGGTGAGGCGCATCAGTGGTAAATTACCTGAGAACTACGCCCTCAAGTGGAGGGAGTCAATTATGGCGACTGGTCAAGCAAACTCATCAAAACGGCTGCACAGTGGATCTCCTTGGAAAACATTATTAAAATACTGTCAACTTGCACAATCAGGGTTCTGGTGGGTCACGTACAGGTATTTTTAAGGTCACAGATTAATTGATTTTTTAAAAACGTTAGACTATAAGATATGTTTTGTATGCTGGAACACTAGACTGAAAATCAACCACTAATAAGTGTCTATAACTTGTAAATAAAGCCACATCTACTACGTCACAGGGTGTGTGTTAAGAGTGAGCATGAGTTTAATTTGAAGGGTTTGTAAAGGCTTAATATATCCAGTGTTCCACAACTGGAAAAAGTTGTATAATATATAACATAAAAAATAATATCTATGATTTTATGTATTTCTATATTGGGTTTCTAAATATTGTTTGTTACAAGTCAGAAACAATAAACAATGTACAGGATACGGTAAAATTTCTGACACCAGTTGGTCAGTGCTTTTATTCTGAAAGGCACATTCTTAAAAGATTTTCCTTTGTTTTCATTTGATTTTGAAATGTGCTTTTAATCTATAAATGGACATTTAAGTCAGTGTACTATGTGACCCCCATTGGGCTCCATGCTTCACAGAGGAATATTTCCCAATTCAGATAATATCAACATAACATGGCAAAACTTAAGGTGAAAACCTACCTTGGAAAAAGAAAGGGCACTAATCACCTTTTCTACCTTAAGTTAATCCAAAACTGAATCTCAACTAATGTGAATGCAACCAATCTCTGGACGGATCCAAGTGCAGTTCAAGAGTAGCTATCTAATTAATCTAAATGAAAATATTATAGGAAACACAGGGGTCACAGGTCACTGTGAAGAATTTTATTAAGACTTAACAAAATGGGACACCTGTTTGGTCGCTTTCCTCATTTCCCGAAACATGATAAACATGCATCCGACTAATTTAATTCAAGAATTAAAATGATTTTTGCTTGAATTCAGACCAACACAGGGACTGAAAAATAAATAACTCTTTAACATTGCATCTTGGTAGCTGATTGAAAGAAGAGGGACAATTTAAAAGGAACATACAGACAGCCAGAGTAGGACGTATGACATCCTGATACTCAGACCCAAGAAATATTAAGGATGATTCTCCCAAAACTGAACTTCAAATCACTTTGCAAAAGCAGTTTATTTTTACTGCTGGAACTGATCTGTGGTTTTGCCAAAATGAAAACGTAAGGTCCCACAAGTTGGCCTTGATGACATGATTTTATGGATTTCATTTAAACCTCATTGAATGATCTCATTTTAGTATAGAGTACAGATGTGCACTTGGCATATAATGATAGAACAGTACAGCCAGGTAACAGTTCAGAACAAGCAGGTTTTCATTCTCCTGACCATTGGTGAAAAAAATATGTAGTGGCAACATCTGCAGTTTTCTTCAGTTCATTTTACTGTGACCTCAAAAGGTCAAAAGTGACAAAGGAAAAACAGAAACGCTTTAAAAAAACATCTGCTTTTGCAGAGCAACTAACAGTTGATTTCAGTAGAACTGTCCTTTAAATACTCTCTTCTGTACTTTAAAAAAAAAAACATTAGACAAATTAATGACAAAGAAGAGCAAAGGGGAGCTTTTGGTTTTAAATGGCCAGAACAAAAAAGTGAAATTGACATATAAAAGACAAAAGCTTATGGTTTCTTGGTGATGTCTCAGCCACTCCGTGTCTCCTGTGGCGCCCCCTCTGCCTCACGTGTTGCTTCCTTCCGACTACCAGCCTCCTTTGCCACCCTTCTTCTTCTTCTGTGGTGCCTTCTTGCGTGTGGCCCCCGAGGCTGCAGGTTTCTGCTGTCGAGGCGGGACCACATTGCTGGCGGGGGCTGTAGTTGAGCCGGATGCAGACCCTGGTCTGGGGGAGGTAGGGGGGCTACTGGCTGTCTTACTGGCATCCCTAGAATAGAGGAAAGAGCCAAAATCAAAAACCACTGTGGCAAAAATGTGTTCATTCTGCATCTAAAGTTTACTGATAAACCCCGATACAAGTTGAAATGTGCCGTGTGCACTGCGAGGACTTTAAAAAGGAACAGTTTGAAATACTTAGATTTTCTTGTTGAGAGTTGGATGAGATGGTTGCTAACCCTCTCACATATGGTGCATACTGGTAGGTGTATTTTTGCACTTAGGCCAGGCTAGCCGCAGGAACCTACTATGTAACTGAAACAGCATGTATTTGTGGGGGGAAATGCACTTTCATTTTCCCATATACAGTATTTATTTCATTATTTATTTGTGTTTTTTTAATAGAAGTAAACGATATAATGAAGGGTCATTTTGAAAGCTGATATTTGATATGATAACATCAAAATTAGCAGTGAGTTGCCACTGCCTCCTTGTCACAGGTGTAGAAGTGTTTCTGAGCATATGGATTTCTACTCTGGCTGAGACTCAGTTTATTTTTGGCCTCAGTAACACAAGCTTCTGCACAGCAGCTGGACACCTCCACTGAGGCTGCACTGGCAGGGAAACAAGAACAATCTCAGGTGCTTTTCCTCCATTAGCGCAGTTGATCACTAGGTTTCCATTACAGGAAATTGCACCCAGACCCCACTCGCAGGTGATGTGCATATGTGATTGTGGAGTTTACTCACAGCTCGGCTGAAGCTCCTGCCGTCGCTCCCTGTGTGCCTTTTCCTATTTGCTCCTTCTTCTTCCCCTTCTTCTTGCCTCTGTAGTAGGAACGCTCCCTCATGGGCAGCCACCGCTCCATGTCGGGGGTCGCTTTGGGGTCGCAGTTCTTGGGCAGTTTGCCTAAAAAGAAGATGAGGAGGAATCACTGAAGGAGCTCAGCTCAGCATAATAAATGAGACTGATCTGTAGTCAGTAAGTATCTCCATAATATTATCTTAAAAGCATCAATAGGAAAGACTTGCTGCAGCACATTATAAAACAATGCTAGGGGCTACTGTATCAGAGGAAATAGTGGTCACACGGATTAATGGCTTACCCTTCTTTTTCTTCCTCTTCTTTTTGATCTCGCCTTGGCTGTAAAGAAAAATCCAGACGCATTAGCATAGAGGAGGTGAAAGTGTTGCCACCTACACTCATCCTTCCCACAAACAACATGTATTTAGAGCCGATGTGGAAGACAGCGACGAGAGCTTACCCTTGTTCTTTGGGAAGATTTTCTCCTGTGACCTTAGCGGCTTTTTTCCTGACGTAGGTCGCTCCGTGGGAGTTCTCCAGCTCGTCCACGTCCACGTTGAAGGCCATCGTGTCTGCCGACGGTAGGTGTTTGCTGAGGCTGGAGAGGAATGCTAAGGACATGTTTCCCATTGGCATTTCAAATGTGTTTCAAATGACCTTCGTCTGCAACATCATAAGGTCATCCAAGAGTCTTTGTCTTGCTCTTCTGATTATTGGCTCTTGCATTATTATTGATGGATATACAATGTTTTACAGAGTCTGAATGGAAATTTAAATAAACCATATATGTTCTCAGCTATTAACATCATACTATTTAACCCTGGATTAGATTCTGGATCAGCATCTATGGTGTGGTCTTCTAGGGCTGATTTCCCAATAAAGCAACTAATCATTTTGTTTATAAAATGTCAAAAATAGTGGAGAATTATAATTTAATACATAAAATACAACAAAGATTTTCATATGTCATAGAGGCAGAAAACCCTCACATTTGAGAATTCAAAGTCAGACAATGTTTGACGTTTTGTTTGAAAAATGCCTGAAACGATGAATCGAGTACTAAAGCAGTTACTAAAATAATACTATAGGCTCTATTCATTTCAGTAGGTCAAAGGATACGATTTGGCTTTGTCCGTGTTCACCAGAGAATACGCCGAGATGAGTTGTGCCAGTGTGTGGATGTCCTTGGGGTTTTGCCTGTTTCAAGAAAAATTAAGCTTAATTGTTGTAAAAGAAGGAACTCCAACAATCTGCAGTACACAATACAGTAAACATGTCCATCACCTGATACGCTAGGTTAAAGGTTGCACATACACTTCCCAATGTGCTGCATACATACAAATCCATAACTGCTTTGCCTTCACAATGAGTTTCTCATTTTATAATTAGTGTTTTTCCTGCTCTATAAGCACCTTGTAATGTTCTTTACCAAGCTGTTTAAGAACTAGACAAACATTTGAGCTACTCGACATCCTGCTGGCAAGATGGAAGCAGGAACAGCAGCTGTGAGATACCCTCTAAGGAGAACATTATGTGTTTTCCCCCCAAATACTTCACATATGTTAAATCTGAGAGATTTTGGAGGCTGTAACTCACTTCCACAGCTGCTCCAGATCACTAATGGCTTCTTTTTTCCGTCCGTACTTCAGTTTGAAATTGGCAGCTTCTCGTACAAGTGCCAAGTGTGCAGCAGATCCGGGCTGCGGAGGAGGAAGATGAGGCTGATTACACCGTGGAAACAAACGCAGATATCACAAAGTACAAAATGTGTTGGCTTGTCTTGTCAGATTGAAGTATTACCCACAGCCTTAACTACAGATGGTTATGTCAAGATTTGGCTTGTTTTTATTTGACTCCATAGAAAAAAGTCAAAAAAAAAAAAAAAAGACAAAGAAATGCTGTAATGTTTCTGCATTGCACTTGGTACATTTGAACTCTCTGCAGGTGGCTGTTTATGTTAGCAACCCAGTTCTCTTTGTTTATTTAAACCACAATTCAAACATAAAATGCATCACCAAAAAACAGCCACTAAAGCGGTTAGGTAGGCAAACAGTAAAATGTTTGACTGGACACAGGAAGAATAACTATTGTGTTATATCTCAACTTCATCAAAACCAAACATCGGACACAAACCTGTTCAGACTGGTAGTGTTCAATAGCTTGTTTGAAAACGTCAATAGCGCTGTCAATGTCTTCTTCGTGGGAGTACATCGTTACCAGAGCGGAAATCTGAGGAGTCAATCACAAAGTTTAGATCAATGGTAGGTGACTGAAGCTAAATCAGAGTTTACACAGTTACTATTGTTTTCATTTCACACGTACCATCCCTGATTTGTGCTTGAACTCTTCAATTGACCGTAGGACATCACAAGCTTTTGTTACGTGACCTGAAGACAAAAAACAAAACAAAAACGAAACAAAATGAAGTAACAGAAGTAAGAGAGTCTGTCTGAACACATCAAACCATAGTCAGTGTAAAAACAAGCCAGTACCTTGTACTATATAGAGTTGTGCCATTGTCAGTTTGATGCCAGATGCACTCTCTGGATGTTGCTCTGAGAATTGCTGGAAAACAAAAGAATGGTCCATTACTGAATGCACACAAAACAGTAACTTTTCACTAAACAACAATTAAAAGTCCTGCTGCTATTGATGCATGAGCCATTTCTTTTCTTGACTACTCTTCTTTTTTAGAGCTACAGACAGTGGGCACGGCAGTAAAATGAGCTTAAATTCTTGAGTAACCGACTCAAAGCCACAGCACTGAAGTGTGTAATGAGCCTGTGTGCCTGTAATTGTAAAGCCATTTGCTGGGTCTTTTAAAGTGTCTTATAAATATTCTTTTAGTATGGTAGTGTGGGAATGAAACATCAGCAAAGTTGGTGCCTTACTTCACGCTTTTACATAATTGGAAACAAAGCAGGACGATTGTGTTTGTTTTTAGGGTGTGAATCGAGCTGCTTTCTACCTGAAGCAGCTCTATGGCCCGGCTGTGCTGCTTCTCTCTGCACAGCTGAGCAACCTGGATGAGGACCGGCCGCGGGTGACCCGGATTCTGAGACTGAAGACTGGATGACAGTTTCCTGCACTGGTCAGCCTGTTGATGGCAAACAGCAACGCAGCAACAAATGGTGATCAGTGTTGAAATGGAAAATGACTGCACCCTCTTCAACAGAACAGCTTTTTTTCAGCTACACCTGTACCTGGTTAGTGTACATGGCCAGGAGGGCTTTGTTGAGGTCAATGGCCTGCAGCTGCTTCTTCGCGAGCTTGTATTCAACACCTTCAGCGTTTGTCAGCTTCACCTTTTTCTTTGAGTCAAACACGTTTTGGTCCTGTGAAAAAACAGACAGAGCTTTAGTGCAAACATCTGACCAAGTTACTTTCTGATTTTATATCTGTGTGTGGATGTTAACCGATTCTCTGCATTGTTTTTATATTCAGTAAGTTGGACATGGTGGTGCTCAGGTTACCAGATCACAATGATTATTACTTTATGATCAAATATCTAACTTGGCCATACACCCACCTTGTTTATTGTAATGATATTGTTGGCAGTCACAGCAAGCAGCCCCACATCTGATGGCCTGCAATGAAGAGCATACTGTTGACACATACTGTAATGTCATTCTCCATGGCCTCTGGAACGTCTGTTCAACTGTTTTAAGTATATCACAACAACAATTCAACATGTGCTACCTTCTCTTCATCTGCTTTGGGGAGTAAATTAAATGTGATGAACCCTGCACTCACTTGAGCTTGATGACCTGGTTGTAGAGCTGCAGCGCCTCGTCTGTCCGACCTTGTAATTGCATTACGTAAGCCATCTGAGAATGGATGACGGCCAGCTCCGAGTCAATGTCCTCCTCAGTCACATCCTGAAAGGGACAAACCAGCAATGGCCGTGATTATCCATTACAATACATTTCTAAATCCCAATCTTTGTCCAGACTATTTCTAGGACTTGAACGTTTTGGTAGCTGTTTATACAATGTAACTAATTATTCTTCTGTGCATCGTCAGAGTTCATACTTCATTATTTCATGATCTTGCTAAATCATTTCACAAAAATCCTTCCACAAAGTGTATCACATCATATCACACTGTCTTATGGATGAAAAGTAAAACAGTCAATTTCCTTGAAAATGGATGATATTTGATCAATGACGCTTAAATGTTTTATAAAAATAAAGCAACACTCACAGAATCATCTGCCAACGAGACTCTGCACAGCTCTGTGAAAGAAAACAATCAGTTAATGTGGAATCGAGAACGGATCAAATGGTAACTCAAAAGGCGGAACAGAGCGGGACTGACCCTCTGCTTGTTGTAGTTTATTGTAGGCATCTGTAAGTTGTCCTTGGCCAATCAGAGCGCAGGCAGCATTGTAGCACAGCTCATACGTGGACTCTGGAAGACCTAGATCCTCCTGCAGAAAAACATATATATCATCATCATCATCTTAAAAACCTTTTCAAACGATGAATGCAGAGTCAGTTGCCTGCTGACGCCTGGATATTTTCATAACACATAATACAAAAACTTCTTCTCTGGTATTCATACTCATTTAAAACACATGAAGAAGTAGCTTCTCAGTACATTATATTAACTGGTTTACTTTATTTGTTTCGCTCAGCAATCAAGAGGAACTGTCAGACTAACTACAGTGCACAACAAAGTAAGGCTGCTCAATTAATCGAAATTTGATCATGATTACGATTTTGGGGCCAAACGATCTCAAAACTAATAAAATCGGGGGGAAACGATATTAATTAAAATCCTTTTTTTTTTTTCCCATTTTCTGTTTGTGACGTTTGTTACAGTCTGCTATTCCGTCCCTCCCCAACAAGCATGCACTGCCACAGGATCACGCCACTCGGTATACTCGCTGTTCCCTGACCTGAGTCACGGGTAGTTGCGTTAACTATTATATTACTGTCGCTGGTGAGTGGTCACCACTCGCTTCAGTCATCTTCCTGTTCACGTTGTTTTCGTCCGAACAGGTAACGAGGGAACTTACAAATGTTTACCGGGGAAAGGGAAAGTTTCACTGAGGACTTCCTTGCAAAGTGTTTTTGGACAAATGGTCCAATAAATGCAAGGGCATGTTTCTGAAGTTTTAAAAAAAATAATCGTTTGAATAATCGTGATTTCAATTTTGACCCAAATAATCGTGATTATGATTTTTTCCATAATCGAGCAGCCCTACAACAAAGGCCACATATGTTAATACTGTAGAGGAGTGTGTACCAATGGAGCTTCCTCCCACTGACTCATAGAAGCCACCACAGCAGCCAGGTTGGTCTTCCTCTCCTCCTCGTACTCATCCTGGGAGTTCCTGATCAGATCTGTGTAGACGGACTTGCAGTCATCATAGCGCTCCAGTCTGTACAACTGGACAATGAAAAGACAGTTCCAGATCGAGTAGACGGATACGGACATACAGATCAAGTCTCTAGATCAAAAGCAGGCAGCAGCACTAGAATCTTCTGAATGGTCAAACAGCCTTACCACTTGACCGTAGAGCTCCTTCAGCTTGTCTGTTTGCTCAGGGGCCCCCTCAATGGTCTTCAGGGCACTGTCTACTCTGTTCAGCCGGTACTCGCAGTACGCCTTCTCAAACACAACATCACTGAGGAAGAGGAAGAAGAAAAATGATTTAACATGCAGAGACAGCGCCAGACTGCAAGATATGAGCAAAGTTGTTTGTTATATGTGTAAAGCATGAAGTGAAAATAACAAATTTTTCAGTTTCATATCACAGTGTCAGTGCTTATGCTCCTACAGTAACTTTTCAGCTGATTTGAGGTTTGCAAACACACTACATTGTTATTATGAGCAGCCATGTTTGCTTTGTTTACGTTTGTATGTGTTACATGTTATCTGCCTTTACCTAAATTACAACATGCTTTCTATTTTTTTAACCCTTTAAAGCACTTAGAATTTATTTTATAAGACTTTGTTCTACAAATAAACAAGTCATCAAAAATATAATCAATAGATCAGATAGTCTGTTAAAAAAAAAATGTCTGCCCATTTACAGTGACTTAAAAGCAGAAATCAATCAAAACAAAATAAACAATTACCAACATTTATTACTCAACAAGTGTAAAAGTTAAACATAAGCACACAGTTGGTCTCTTACCTGCCGAGCACTTTAGAGTGAGTGTTCATGACATTCAGCGCCTCTTTGAACGAGCCGTTCTGAACAAGGCAAACTATTTTACAGTGAAGGGCCGTCACATCGTCTCTGTTTTCGTGCAAAACTGCGACAGAAAAGGAGAAAAACACAGCGCACAGACATCATAAGTAATGCAGAGGGACTGAAGGGACGGCGCTGAGTGAGGGGGTTATTAATGTGAGTCATTAAACAGGTTTGTATCGGAGTGCTGACCGCTGACTGAGAGCTGCTCAGCTGAAGAGCTAGGGACACGTCACTCATCAGCAACGGCTAAATGTTGTTTTATAACTTCACATAAAACCTACACAGATCCCCTGGCGCTGTAGCTAACGTTATATCACTCAGACACACGGTTGTGCGCAGATATTTGGTCTACAGAGTTTACTCGGTGTTTGAGGGACCGGACCAGCAGCTGTCTTACCGCCGTTAGCCTAGCCACATGCTAACAGCTGGCCATGCCCTAGCTTAGCCATTGAACTCTGCTAACTGCAGCGAGAAGAAACTGTCTGTCTGCTGTCTGTCTGTCTGCTGTCTGTCTGTCTTTTGAGAGTAACAAAGACAGCCATTAACTCCTACTTTTAGTCAGAGCTTTCAGGGCTCTTGTGTAGTCTCCATTCTGCCCGCAGCGGTTCACTTCGGTCCACAGTGAAGCCACCGACACTCCTCCGCTCGCCATCTTCACTGAATGGACTCAGAGCGACGGAAGCAGGAGCTGTACACATCCGGGTCAGCAGTAATCGTCTTTATTCATTTAGAAATACAATTCAAATACAACCCCGCGATTACAGACTAACTACGACGTCGTTTGTGTGATAAATAAAAGCTGA
Source organism: Morone saxatilis (assembly GCF_004916995.1). Classification (NCBI taxonomy): domain Eukaryota; kingdom Metazoa; phylum Chordata; class Actinopteri; family Moronidae; genus Morone; species Morone saxatilis. The sequence continues at coordinate 4,185,892 of NW_023339785.1, forward strand.
TATTTTGGAGATTTACGATAGCTTTATGGTTTCTCACTTATGATGCATTCACGGCCCAAGAGCAGCCGTGGAAGTTAGGCAGCTCAGTCGGGCTGCAGCACTAATGTCTGAACTAATACAGAAAGTTGTTGAGAAGATATACTTAACTATTTTGCAGAGGGGAGTGTTGTATATGTTACTCCACTAAATTACAATCAAAATTACAAAACACATCATTGGTTAATAAAATAAATGAAATAAAAATAAAATAAAATGAACTACCCAACAGTATTATGAAGTCATTAAAGTTGGCTGAACTCTATCTACAAATTACAATGCTTATTACACATTTACACATAAATAGTGATATTCATTACACTGTGAGAAACCTCACTTTATATTTGAGACAGTTGCTGACAATACTTAAGACTAAGTGAGTGTTTTTGCGTGACGAGGTCCTAATTCCGATATTTCCGGCAGCCCGTGAAGGCAGCAGTAGAGGCCGGGTCGGTGGGACTCGAACAGCCGAGGAGGGGGCACTGTTGTCACTCGGTAGGGCTGTGTGTGTCGAGCTTTTGTCCAGGAGAAATGGCTGGGATTAAAGGTAAGACCTTTCCACTTCTCACTGCATTTATAAATGCCTTACTGCGGGCTCCGTTGATATAACTGAGTCAGAATATGGTGAAGACGGAGGAACGTGTTCGCGGGTCCATCTATCTGACGGTAACGAGAAGAAGTAGTCAGCCGCAGGGCCAATACAGTCGATAGCATTAGCTGAGCAGCCTGCATCCATTGGGCTAGAAAGCGACCGATACCCAGTCAACACAGTTAAAACGCATATTAATGAAGTTATTTGGCGCTGTGCAGCCCTGTACCGCAGCCCTGTACCGCTGCACTGTGATGTATTTAATGTCAGTCTCTCTTGGTAGTAGAACAACCTAGTGGTTACCGCTGTAATGCTAATGCTAGCTGCACCTGACTCCAGTAATTACACAGCCGCTGACTGAGATGCTGTGCTTGCTGGATTCACTGCTCATTGCTGTTAACGAGCAACCACACTGACTGCATCGCTATCAGGGTCCAACACGACCCCCGAGTTGCATGGCTCGGGTAGCTAATGTAGCTGTTACACGTGAAATCAGCTGATTCATCACATGATAGCTACAGTAAGCCAGGGGCCCTGCTGCTGCCACAGTGTGGTCCCTCAGTGTGGTCCCTCTGGCTCTCGGGATACACAAAGAAGATTCAGAAAGAAGCTGTGTGACATTGTCCCCCTCTGTCTCTTGTAGCTCTCATCAGTCTGTCCTTTGGAGGGGCCATTGGCCTCATGTTCCTCATGCTTGGATGTGCCCTCCCTGTGTACGAGTAAGTAGCACCATCACACACACCATGTAAGCCTGTTAAAGTGTGTGTGTGTGTGTGTGTGTGTGTGTGAGAGTGAGGGCACTGTTCACCATGGCACTCAGATGCACATTGGGTGATCCCATCAGAGGGTTTCAGCTTTAAATCCAGGTGTGAATGCATGGCTGGATTAACCTGCTCTGGGGCATAAATACTAACCTGCCACTGTTTATAAGACAAAGTCCTTTTTCCACCTTAATAAACAATCAAGTGAAGTTCTATTTTGACACCTTGTTCACCTGTTTCTGCGACTTTTGTTTGGTATTTCTAACATTTCACCTAACATTTTCCAGCTGGCTAACATAATATGGTGATTTTTGTGTTTTTTTCTGTTTGTAAATCAACTTACAACAACATGTACAGCTGTACATTTTTTAATGGATGTGGTTAGGCAGGTAGTTAGCTATGTAAGAAGAAGATCCCCATTCTTAATCCAGCGAACAAACCTCTGATTGGTTGATGCTTTCTCCACTTGGCTGAAACACCAGACCTATTTGAATCACTGAACTAATCTGAGATGTGAGTGGTTCTTCAAAGGTCTTGAACCAGGCTACCAAGTAAGCACAATGTCAGCTGAAATAATGAAGGTTTTGACACCCTGCAGTACCTCAGTTTTCACTAATAAAGCCACGTACAGTGTCAGTGGATATTGGACTTTATTGGAGCGTTTAAAGCAGTTGTACAGTAAAGCTTGGGTTCTTGGATGGTTACCTGCTTTTTCACAGTTGGTAATTCACCCTTGCATGATTGTACAAAACCAATCAAGGATGTACCAAGCTTCAGCTCAGATCTCTGTGACTGTGTCAAAAGACAGCCCGGCCATCTTTGCAGTGTTTTTGTAGCACACCAAACCTCTCCACTATAGTTGGATAGAGTTGATTTGCCTATTCAAAACACGGCTGACAAGGTTTTCACACTGCCTGCATGAGATACCTCGAGCCACAGCCCAAAATCAGCCTGTTGTGATCTAATCTCATTTCAGTTTCAGCCGTTATCATTACACTAAACGGCAGCCTCAGTCCAGCAGACCGTAGGGGAAGAAGTCTGTTAGAAAATCAATTAGTGACTGATATAATCAGCCAGCCTATCATAGATAAAGCAGTATCTGTAAGCCAGTGAGTGACAAGAAATTGCAGTGCAGAAATACCAAAGAAGTTCATTAACATTCATAATACAGGCTTGGCCACACCAAATGCTAGCTCAGTTACTGTTTATTATAAGTGTAAACAACTGTGAACTGTCTCACTGGCCACCACTCTATAATCCTCAAATGTAATGGATCTTTATCTAAAATGTTTGTTAATGTTAAAAACAAATATTTGTGGCTATATCATCAGATTTCTGTTGAGATAATGTGCTGAACACGGGTTGCTTCTTTATCCCTCAATTCACCTGACTGCATCCTTTATCATCACAGCATGTGGGTATTTATCTCTCCTTCCCTCCTCCTCTCTGCAGCAAATACTGGCCTTTGTTCCTCCTTTTCTTCTACATCCTCTCCCCCATCCCTTACTGCATCTCGCGGAGGGTGGTCGACGACACAGACTCGGCCAGCAACGCCTGCAAGGAGCTGGCCATCTTCCTCACGACGGGCATCGTCATTTCAGCCTTCGGCCTGCCCATCGTCTTCGCAAGAGCTGAAGTAGTAAGTTGCAGAATCAAGTACTGTCAAAAAGAACGTGCATACAGATTTGTAGTAACTCCAAAGCAGTAAATCTGAAATCAAAAGGACACAACTTTGTGCTACATATCTATTCTACTACATAATAAATGCTAAATTGAACGTCTCACTTCCTGGAAAGCTGATCATAGAAGTAAAGTAGAATTTACAGTAACAACATTAATACCACCACACGTTCTGAAACAATCCACCTTATCTTCAACCAACCTTTCGTAAGAGGAAGTATTTCACTTTCTGTGTAAGTTGACACCCACATTCATCCGTCTCTCCTCATACTGTGTCTCAATCAAACATCCCGTTCTTACAAGAGCTTTACTCACAGAACCAAGACAACACATCCAAACACCTGCTAGAGCACCAAATATGAATTAATCCACAGCTTAAAATGCTCCACAACAAATGCACAATTTACTCCTGTTATAGTAGCATTCGCCAAAAACACCAGCGACCAGCTGTTTCACAAGTGCTTAAAAATTAAAGCATTTATTTGTGACCCATCTTTTAAGTATTTATGTCTTCAGAAGGAACCAATGGCCTTGGGCCTGGAAGCCATAGATAGGGTAGGAAAGTCAGTAAACTAAAAGACTATCAGTATTTCTGCTCGCCAAGCTTATCAGTGCCTCCCTAACAGGTCTGGCTTTTGCTCCAGCAGCAGACTGAATTGTACGGAGCAAGGAAATATGCTAATTAGATAAGCAAGAACATCCAGAGTACAAAGTCAAACAAAACTAGCGAGGCGACTGGTAAAAATGAGTTTAAAAATGTTTGTCTGCAGAGGAAGTGACAGATGACCAGCACTCAGCTGCTGGCTGCTGTTAATGTCCCTTCCTGCTGTGTGTCCTGAATACACAACTGTGGGGCCGCGTGTAGAAAGGATTCTGTGAACTGTTGCTGTTGACACCCACTTGATTTTGGCCTAAATGCGTGCTGCAGCCTGGCAGCACTCAGCAGCATTTGTTAACCTGAATTATTAATGCGTTGCTTTACAGATCGCCTGGGGGGCGTGTGCGCTCGTGCTAACGGGTAACGTAGTCATCTTCGCGACCATCATGGGCTTCTTCCTGGTCTTCGGATCCAACGACGACTTCAGTTGGCAGCAGTGGTAAAACAGCAGAGGGAGGGGGACCTTAGTCGGAACTGTTTTTATTAGCGTTACAATTATTATTATTATGGTATTACTGTTTGGTTCTTGTTGTTGTTATTTATATGATGACCGCCCATCCATAGACTCACACCAAACCAGTGCAATACTTTCTCTTTCCTTCTTTTTTTTTTTACCGCCTGCATCATATTGAACTGACACAAGTGGGATGGAAAAAACTGACTCTGAGTTGGATTTGTTCTCATTTTAGCTACGCTGTCTGACTTCTGTGTTCGTGAGTTTTCTCCATTTGTGTGTCAGCTTTCATTTTGAGCGTTCTGAACTGATGAGCGTCGGGGAACAACTGCTTGTGTTGTCTGTGAGAATATGTGAAAAGGAATCCAATTGAATGTTGAACAAGACTTAATCTGACCAAAAGCACAGGGTGGTACCTTGGGCTCCTTTCTCCATTTAGTAAACACTCTTGGGAAACTCTGGAAGAAGCTCTCTCTATACTCGGAGCTCAGATGGGTGTGCATTTCCAGTCTAAGTGCTGAGTTGAATGAAAATCAGCAGAAAACCGGTGGAAAATCTGCACAGTACCAGCTCAGATTTCACCACTCATGATGAGCAAAAAGCTCTCTTTCCATTTGCCACGGCTTTTATTGATTGGAACTGTTTCTATTTTTTATTGTCGATGAAATGTGAAAATTCAGCTTGATACAATGCAGATTTTTCACCATCTTTCTGCTGATGTAATGCTACCAACACTAAGCGGTGAAAGTGTGTGTTGGTGAAAGAAATGGGCTGTTACTGCCACCAACCCTTCTCATCTTTCAAACCCTGTTACATGTGTAAATGTGATTTAAATCAGTTATCTTTCCGGCAGCATGTTCTTTCTTTCTGTTTTTAGACCGTGTTGGAAATAAGTGTTATCCTTTTTTTTTTTTTTTTTTCTGTCTGCAACCCATAAAAACATGTCATCACACAAAACAAGGAGACGATGTTCAGGAGCAGCAGAATGCGAGGGTTTGTTAAACACCCCTGCCATCACCGCTGAGATCAAATTAAACTGACTTGGTGAATTCCCAGGTGCCAACTGGATGCAGGCTGCATATTCCCTATGTTATTTTGCACATGATAGCTCTTACCTCACTGTAAGTATGGGTAAGCCTCGCCTTGTCAGGTCAAGAAAGCATGAAAAGCCTATAGTAGCTGCCAGCTAGCGTAGGATTAGCTTGAGGACAGCAGTCCTGTTGGAAACTCAGCCAAGCTAAGAACTGGGCTACTTATAATCAAGGCCCGGTCAGTCACTAACAGCCCTTAAGCTTTTAAACGTGACTCCTTCAAAATAAAAGAATCCTGCATCGTCTGTGCTCAGTGTTAATGTTGTATTTCTCTGTAGAAGCACATTGGGTTGCACCAGCATTTTCATAATAAAAACACGCTTATGATTTGTTTTGAAGTGCTTCTATGTTCTCCTTCCTGTGAGAAGGAAATTTGTACACCGGTTTGTGTAATCTGTTTGGCAGCTTTGGGATCAGCACAGCCTGCAGTCAGTCAGGTGGAGCTCTCCTGTTTGCTGTTTAACTGCATTAGCCGTGGCTAAACAAGGAACTGAGCATCTGCTGCCTCGTCGAAGCACTGGTTTGTTGAAACGGAGGGTTGAGTGTCGAACATTTCCTCTTTAGATGTTGCTTTTGTTTTATTGTTTGACGGCTCAGTTTGAATATGTGCTCTCTGGAAGATGAAAAATGTGAGTTTTCACGAGACTGAAGTATCATCATTTGTTTTAAGACTGAAAGATTTTCAGTTTTTGTGTGTTGTAGGCCCAGAAGATTATCACATTACATTAACCATGGATTTCCATGCACAGCAGATTTCCAGTGAAAGTTTTGAACACCCACTGTATATTCTTTCCCATTGTATAACTTGGCATTTAAGGTATAGTTCAGCATGTTGGGAAATATGTTCTTTTTTAAGAGTTACATGAGGAGATCAATATAACTCTCACGTCTGTGTGTTAATGGAGCTGGAGCCAAGATGTGATTAGCCGAGCTTAACGCACAGACTGGAAGCAAGGGGGCGACAGCTAGCCTGTAAACGTTAAAAAATAACACCTCTGAAGCTCATTATTTAAGACGTTGTATCTTGTTTGTTTAACCCCTCCATAAACAAATGGTTGGTTTGAGAGGGATTTATGTTCTTTAACTATAAACTGTTGGATCAACTTGTTTGTAAAAATAGCACAGAACTCAAAAAATACATTTGTCATTTTAATTTTTTTGTTTGTGTGTGTATTAAACAAACAAGATGCAACGTGTTAATCAGTAACTGTTTAAGCCCTGCTTCCAGGGCTATGCTAAGCTAATCACCTCCCGGCCCTGGCATCCCACTTGAAGCACAGACATGAATATCTGTCATCTCATCACCTAGGAAGAAAGCAAATGAATATGCATCATAATGTCCCACTGAGTGAACTGTAACAGCTGATCATTCTGCTGCAGTACACAACGTTACCTGTTCTTACACTATATCCTACATAAAAGAAAAACTCAAGCATTGGAAATCTGCCTCAGGAACCTGTGTCTAGAAAATAGTGTTTTTAAAAGTGAACTCTGGGTTTTAGCACTACACATTGGCATTAACACTTCACACTCAGCTCTAATATTTGTGAACCTTCTTGTCTGGTACGTGACTCTTCCAGAGATCACAGCCTCAGTGCAAGCAGTGATTGTATTAAACGCACCATAACAATGGTAGCTTCTTAGTTTCACTTCAAAATGTATTTAACCAAGTTACTAAATATTGAGAACTACTGACATGATTTGTACATATTATTATTATTATTATTATTATGTAACACCACTATGAATCTAATAGAACATGCTCTAGCACAGTGGTGGTGGTCTGTAAGCCAGTCTGTGGTTGGACAAGCAGGGGGACTCCATGTTGTGTTCCTGAGACGTGACTATACGGCACTGTATGCATTTTAAGCTCGATTTGTTAAATGTTCTTTGTTAACTCCCCGATGTGACAGAATCTGGTGTGTAGACGGGTTTCTCTGTGTTTCTGTTCTAAGAGAGATGTTACACTTTGTTTCTCACAGATTTGGGAGGATTATGTATTTATTTATTTTATGGGACGCTTCGTGTCATGTCCAATGCCATTTTCTATCTCCAACTTTTGTGTTCAAGAGGCAGAAGTCAGCATGGTGGTTTTCTTTTTTTTTAATAAATGCCATTTTTGAACATCCTCTCTATTGAATGACTACACATGCATATGCCTTGCTAGCTTGACTGGATCAGATATCAGATATATATATCAGGCAATATAGTCTCAGTCGTTTTACTTGACAGGAAATAAGCTGAACTGATATCATCTGCGTGGCCTAGTTAGTTTGTGCTGTTGTTGAGCAGCACTCAGGGTCTCAGGAGAATCAGCTCATTATAGACAAAACAACAGTCAAAACATCTCATGTTAGATCGAAGGAGGGTCTTTAAAGCATGTACAGTGATGGTTTTTAATCATCTTAAGTCTTTTGTGTTAAATACCCCCCCCCCCTCCCCTTTCTAACTGAAGGCTGCTGTATAAATAATGATCACAATATAATAAAACATCTTTGTATGATATAAAATAAGTCCTCATAGGAGAAATCACGGCCTTATATCTATATTGTATGTATTTTTGCACACTTTAGTTATTAATTTAATTTAAAATTCATTAAATTTACATTTCTGGCTGCACACAAGAACCCACTCAGACCAGTTCCTATGGCAGCAAAACTGAGGTCATCCTGTTTGCTTTGATTATCCTTCAGATATCTGTTCTAATAAGTCTGTTCTTTGGGTTACTGGGTGTAGATTGATGACCAGAAATGTAATTTTTTAGGTATTTTAAATGTAAATGTACAAAACAATGAAGTGTGCAAAAACTAAAGAAGTCTGGATACTTTACAAAGCCACTGTAAGTGTGCTAGAAGCAACTTAAAACAGATCAGTTAGATCAATATAATAACGGACTGATGTTTAAAAAAATAAAGAACAACATCATCTCATTTGTTTTAGAAAGCTAACCAGGCCACAACAGGCCCCTGGATGCATACAGTAGGTTGTTAACAATTCATATTAATAGTCAATATTTATTTAGCACAGTTCACTGTTTTATTTTACCCCAAAGAAATCCCCTTGAATTAGCTTTTTACCCCTGAAGGTTATTCTTGTAATGTTGGAAAAGAACTTAAAACAGTGTTTATATCATTATGGGAGACCAACGTCCTGACACATTACTGCTTTTATACAGCACTCATTCAAAAACTAAAATTAATAAATGTATTAAACATATACACATATACAAAGTAAGAAATACTGGTTCTCCTTGCGGTAGACTGAGAGGAGGAGCTGTGCTTTGTCTCCCTCTGCTGGCAGTAGTTAGTGCATCAACAGCAGCATGCAAAGTCCTGACACTGCCAACTCCTTTCTAAGACGAGAGAAGATAAAGTAAGGAAACAGCATCTCATTTATAGACATATTTGACACTAGCAACCCATAACTTACCCTATAGTGAGAATAATAATAGAATATTATATAAATATAAGTAACTGGTATTTATTTTCTCTTCACCTTATTTGGTGTACTTTATAGGCTTAATGATGCATTGACAGTCAGTACTGAGTTATCAATGACATGAAAACACTCAATTCTGCCACTATTAATGATTAAAAAATGAGCAGAATTTTCCATCTGTCAATAGTGACAGTCGGACAATCATAGGCCACATCTATCAGACTGCATGAGAAATACGCAAAAATGTATAATATTCTACATACAAACTACTAACACACAACACTAACACATCTAAAACACAACATACAAGCTGTTATTAAATTACAGAGGTATTCTCCTCTATAAAATCACTTATGCAATCCTATATTATAAAAGTACTAACCTGAGGCTGCTGCTTTAAAGACACCCGTCTGCTAGACACAACATGCCCGACTGGCTTCAGCTCCCTCTTGCAGCACTCTGTGCCTTGGGCCAGAAGTTTCATATAATATCAGATCAAACCTACAATTTGTGCATGAAAGAAGTCATAGTCTTTCTATGTATTCAAGCAGCGAGCCAGATGGCCACAAACAAACACACACACACACACACCAGCAGCGTGCCTCGCCTCCGTGTTATGAAAACAGCAGCTCGGATTAATGCTTAAACTTGCCCTCTGTAGGTGCGTCTTCTTTAAGACATACAGGGTAATGTGCACTCCGTGTCCTATCTGACCATATGGGACACACCCGCCTTGCCCTGAGGATCATGGGAAGTTGGAAGAAGAAGCTTTAGATTGGAGCGAGTAGTTCAGACAAAGATGAGCATGAGGAGGTTTTTCCGAACTCACAGGGATGAAGACTACAGTCAGATCCAGTATCTGACGGCCAAGTGCACCCGCCTGGCTCATGACAAAGGTAAATCATGGAGGTCAAGACTTTGACCTCTGAGATTAAAGTTACACATTTACATTTTAGAGCCGTTGCTGGAGTATACTGGTTCAGTCTGGTGTCTGTTACATTGTATATGTTTCCTGTAATCCACAGGTATATGAGGCACCAATAACTAACTTTGCCTAATGTTGACTAAGGAAAAGACTTACACTGTTATAATGACTGACGATTATCCAAAGTGACAAGGTTACCAGATTTTACCATATAAAGTACCAGAGTAGTGTAATGTAGTATAATGTGTAATCTAAAAGACATATATTGTTGTGTATGGTGGTGTCTAAAAGTGCATACTTCCTCTTGAATGTGAATGTGAAATGGAGCCTTATAGACTGTAAAAGTGTGTCTCTGGCAGTATTTATTGCTCTAATGTTGTCAGGGTAATAGGTAAGAAATAATATTTAACAGAATTATCCTATGAAAACAGTTACAGTACACCACAGTGACATTAACCCATTATAACTTCACTGAATTAGTAATCAGATTTGATTTGAGCTTCCTACCAGTGAAACATGACTAAAGGCATAAATGCTCATGCTTTTTAAAACCTTTTGTTTCCAGTGTCTACTTGGTCTACAAATTGTGAGCACAGTTTAATCAAGCAGTTTTGTTCCGTCTGTCTGTTGCATGTGAATTATTATTTTTTAGAGGCATGGAGAGGTAAGACCGGATAGTATCTGACAAGAAAAAGACAAGGATTACACATAATACATATATAAAACATAATTAATTAATTTACCTTATTTCCTACACAAGTAATCTCCCATTACTCACATTAGTATGACATAAAATCAGAAAGCATACTTGCATTTTTAGGAAAGGTGAGCCTCATGACCTGGGGCATTAATACCTATGATATACAGCACTGAAAATATGTTGTTGTAGCTGCAGCTGAACTAATTTGATGTCTGCAATATTAAGTATTTTAAACCTACTTTGTAACAGAATATGGTAAAACAGCCACATGGGCTGTTCTTTTTGACAAGAGTTAATATAATATGTAATAGACTCAAAACAGAAGAAAAGGACATACAAAGAAACTCCTTTCAGTAGTGTGGTTGACTATAAGAGACATTAAGAAATCTGACCTTTATTAACCTCTGCTGATGGCCAGGAGAAGATCCAGGAGAAATGTGTGTGGAATATACATCAGGAATAGTTAACCTTCCATGAGTGCAGTGATGAGGTGACAAGGATGGGAATGCCTCCAAAAGGGAGGAAGGTCTTTGCCAGAAATGTCAGCAGCTGACATACAACCCTACATTTAAAGTGTTACGGTTTAAAACATTATGCTGCGGACACTAAAAAATTCAGTTTTTCATTAAAACAAGTCCAAGTGGCACACATTCAGCAGATCTTCTCTGTTTTAATGAAAATCCTCCACAGCCATGGTTTAGCGGTCCAACCTGACTCTGGCTTTGTGTTCTTTGTGGCTGCAGCAATGCTTGACAAGGAGTTCCTGGTGTCCAGAGACAGGGAGAGGAAGCTGCAGAATAATCTGGAAGTTGCGTCCGTTCAGCTCCGCCACCAGGAGCAGCTGAACATGGAGCTCAGGATGGAACAGGACCAACTGATCGGCAGGATCCACCAGCAACAGGTGAACTGAGTGTGAATCAAATGTCTGTTGGAAGAAATAATCTCATTGTTTGAGTTAAACCACAGTGGCTGGAGGTCATTTATCATCTTAAAGCTGCTATAATCAATATTTTTAACAGGGGATCAAATGACTGTGTGTGTATGAAAGGAGTTGCTAGAAGTCCTACAGATAAGTATCTCCATGCTCTGCAGTTTTCCCTCAGCTTGTAAGGAGGAATTTAACATATTTAAGCTAATCATATTAGTGTCTTTCAGCTCATTGTTTTGGTTTAGGGGAACCGAACTGTTTTGGTTGACTCTTAGTTGATGTTTCAGTGCAAAAGGTCTAAAAACCCAGCTGTACACTACCTGCTCAGCACCAAACAGACACAGTTAGAGACTAACTGGGGAACATGGCGGAACATTTAGCAGCTAAAAAGCCAGATCTTTTTCTAAGTTGGCGGTGGAGACAAAAAACAGCTAAATGAGAGTGAATATTGGACTTACCTTCATCGGGTGGACATAAACACAATGTTGAATGAATGATAATGTTAATCCATTTCTGCTGAATGTATAAGTAGGCAACTGTTTGGTATATTAGCCTAAAAGGTGATAATATATCAGTGTTGAGTTTACAGCCTTTTTTATGGTGGTAGCTCAAAGAATCAATTAAGGTTTAAATGAATTTCAATCATGAATGATAAAGAAGGAACTAAAATACTCCAAATATAAATAAATTAGTTATTTTGTCAGTTAAATAATATTGGCACAAGGAAGGAGGGTAAGCTGCTGCTGTCTTATCTAAATGGGTGATTTGGACTCAAATGTCGGGAAGACTAAAACTTTTTTAATACTTTAAGCTCTATTAATTGATTGTTTTTCATCTTTTCCCTTCATTAGGACGTTCACAGGAACATTAGCATTCATTTCATCAATGAAAATAGACATGAAGGAGGTTGGTGTCCTCTCCAGAAACGGGACAGCATTGGTCCAAGTCCAATATCCACTCTCCTTGTAGCTCTGTTTTGGTTTCCACCAACTGCTGAGAAAAAGATCTGGCTCTTTAGCAGCTAATGTTAGCAGCTAACGTTTTCACCAGTTAGGCTCTAACTCTGTCTCAGTGCATTTAGCACAACCCTAACTACAGTATAACCATAATACTTTTGTTTTTTATCAGTTTAACAAGGATATTTTTAGCACTATTTTCTCAGTGTTAGGCTAGTGTTTACATGGAGATATAGTTACACAGGCTTTATCTTTTTTCCACGTATAGACACCTAACTAGTGCCTAATTAGATCAAAAACAGTACCAGTACCGTAATTCAGCACAACCCTAACCCTAATTGCTTCTGTGTTTTATTCTTTTTAACAAGGCCATTTTCAGTGCTGTTTTTTTTTGTGTTAAGCTAGCTGCGTGTTTACAAGGAGACGCAGTTACGCAGCTATTTAGGAATACCTCACCAGCATTGCACCATACCTTGGTGACCTCAGCGGTGGGTACGGCCATGCTCACCAGAGATGGCAGTACTTAATAAGAAGTAAGGGTACTCATGGACAAAAATCTGAAGTGATTTTGGTGAGTACTGGCCTTTTTCAGGCACTGCTCTGCCATTTGGTGCTGGGCACTTAGTGTGCAGAGGGTTTATCAGAGTTTTTCTGAAAAAGCTGCATGCTTCTGCTGGGAAACAGATTGCTGATAGTGAACCAGACGGTAAATGTGCTGTAAAACCCAAGCTATTAGTTTAAAAAGCTTAAAAGCAGCAGAGTTAGCTGATAATTGTCTGTCTGTTTGTTACTATGAGTGACTCCTTTCACTAAATCATGATTTCCAAAACAACATTTAGCTCCAGTTTAACCTCAAACGTTGGTCGGGCAATTAGTCTTAATATTTACCTTAAGGCCAAGTTCTATCCAATTCAGAGTGTTTTTTTTAAATTTGTGTCATTTCACCTTGTAGTGTTTAACCTCATTACAATCCCATAATTTAAGTCCACACAGCCATGACCATACTAGTGGGCCACCTATGCTGCAATTACTGAAATTACACTGGAATTAAGCAACCAGTAAGTGCCAGTGTTAACATACTGTAAATACAGAGGTTTGGCAGTAGTTACCAACCTTTTTTGAGAGTTGGATTTCCTGGCACAGGTTGTGAGCTGTGAGCAGTTTCACTATAGAGAGATTTTGTTCTCTTCTGTTTGATTTTAATACTTTTGGATGCAGTAATCCATAGGACAAAAGATTAGAGAAAATGTATTAAAAAATAGAATTAAAAATGTACTATGATATATTTTATAAAAATACGAGTATCATTATTAATTTATTTTAGTTTTATTAAAAGTTACCTGCTGAAGCTTTAACTGTGTGTGGCAGAAATAGGTTGTTGTTTTTCTTCTTCTTCTTTTATGTCCCACTATTTACCTTTCAAGATTTATTTTGTGATCCAAACACCAGTTGGGAATGCCTTGCGTGACTTCCTGATAGTCTTTTATTTCAATCGCTGATTACATCTTAAGACCATTCTCTAACTTACATTTGTTCCGGTATTTAGAAATCAGATGTTTCACTAAAACAACCTTTGCACTTTTAGCAATGCCCTACTTAACATTTATCCTGTTTTTACCTGGGAGCTCAGTGGTATTTGTTAGAGATTTAGAGAGTGTGACTCACTCACTTTCCACACATAGATTTGATATAGCATCAGGTTTGGGCTTGTCACAATCTCTTTGACCTATTGTATAGAGGTGTGTTTGATACCACTTGTGCAGTCTGTACAAGATAATGATGCTGTAATCAGGACATCTTAAAAGGTCAGGAAGTACTTAGGAATGTAGGATTAATTTGTATAGTTGGTGTAATTTATGTGTATTTTGTCCATGTCTGTGTGCATGTGCCTTCATGTAAGCACCTGTATCAGATGATATGAAGCATTTACTCTCTAAAGTAACCGAATTAAGCTGAAGCATGAAATAGTAG
>NW_023339785.1:4200178-4202483 GCF_004916995.1 Morone saxatilis
TTAAGCTGAAGCATGAAATAGTAGTGAAACTACAACAGTAAAATAAAATTTGGTTGTGAAAAACATTCTGCAAAAGGTATGTGAACTGGTATGTATGCATGTATATACTTATCTCTGCACATGTGTGTAGCTGTGGACGTGTGTGAGAATGTGTCAGTATCTCCATGTGTCTCCCCTGCAGGACCTGGTGGACTTGTTGCAGCAGCGTGTGGTCCTGCTGGCAGAGGAGAGCTACCGGGACGGGGAGCTGCTGCAGCAGGTCGGCTCAGAGCTGCTGTGTCTGCAGAGCTCCGAGCTGAAGCTGGAGGGCCTGGTGGAGGAGCTGCATGCTGAGGCCCATCGCAGAGCTATGGTGGCAGAGAGCCTCCGGGCAGAGCTACGTGCTGAGGCCCGGCACAGAGCTGTGCTGACGGAGAGCCTGGAGGTAGAGCTCCACAGGTAGAGAGAGATGTTAGCTTCCCTGCTTTATGATCTTGATGTTGTTATCAAGCCTGCTGTCCCATTTTCGACCTGCAAAGCAAAACCACACAGACACTTGTCACCATGGAGATAGAGGGGACGGGGAAGAACCAGCATCCCCTTACGCCAAAAAGCAACAGGGCTGATGGGATATCTGGTCTTAAAAAGGAATAATTTAAAGTAACATGTAAGCCTCACAAGGCTCAATATTAATCGTGTAATTTGTCGAATATTAGTCGACTGACAGAAAATGAATAAATCCATTTAATTAATGTAATAACAGAAATACATTATATTTATAGAGCATATTGGAAACACATATTGTTTATACTGTATTGTGTGTCTGATTAGGTGTACTTGGACATATGCATATTTGTGTTTTAGACTGTCAGTTTGATACCACTTGTGCAGTCTGTACCCATCTTAAAAGGTCAGGAAGTACTTAGGAATGTAGGATTAATTTGTATAGTTGGTGTAATTTATGTATATTTTGTACATGTCTGTGTGCATGTGCCTTCGTGTAAGCACCTGTATCAGATGATATGAAGCTTTTACTCTCTAAAGTAAACAGAATAACTGAAGCATTAATATAGCTATGAAATAACAACAGTAAATAAAACTTTGTTGAAAACATTCTGCAAAATGTAGTGTGAACTGGTATGTAGCATGTATAACTCTCATCTCCACTATTGTGTAGCTCGTGGCGTTGGAGAATGTGTCAGTATCTCCATGTGTCTCCCGAGACTGTCGGTTGGACAGTAGAGGCAATCTAAAGACGTCACCATGGGCTCTCTGAGGTTGTGGGGAGCACTTTTTATGTTTTCTGACTTTATAGAGTAAAACATGAATTGAAAAAACAATTAACTGATTGATTAAAAAAAGCTTTAAAAAAAAGTTAGATACAGCCAAACTAAATATTCATTATCTAGATTCACTTCTTATACTGACTTATTACATAGAGACATATAAGACTGAAGCACATTAGATCTCTGAAGAGTTGTTATTGATATTGGTGGTAATTATTAAGTTCATTGTGCTGTATGTCCATTTATCAGTGTACATCATTGGTGATAATACTAAAATGAGGGTGCACAATAAAAGTGCATTACAAACCTTTACTGTGCTTCAGACGAGGACCCGTCACAGCTCTGAGCTGTGGAGGAAATACCAGAAAAAATGGTTGCGGTTCCTTGTTTTTCTCACCCATGTTGAATTGTCAATAGTTCGATTGAAACACATTCCTCTATGTTCCACCCAGCTGTTAAAACTGAACAAAATGTAAAAACGAACCAGATAAGGCAGCAGACTAAGAAAAGAAACATTCAAATTAAAAACCCACTAACGTTTGATTACCATCTCCAGCAAACTGAAGCCAAGTGAAGCTGTCACCAGCTACTCTGAAAACCCACAGAGAAGAACTACATCTCAAACTGTTGTCTCAAGACTGAATGAAAACATTGAGGTCTGACCTGCGATTTTAAGTCAGCAGAAATGCAGTGGTCCTCCGAGCAGCGCCGTGCCTCAATCTGCTGACTTTAAATCCTTGTGGAGAGTTGGCTTAGTGTCAGAATACGTTATCACATTATGATTCTAGGCCCACAAGTCAGAAGATGAAAGAAACGGTTAATATTTAAATTTTTACATTTGCCTTAAAATTGATACAATAATGGAAATGGATCTCATTTGCTTGTCTGTGACAGAGTATCACAGAGGATTGAAAATAGTAATCCAGTTGAATGCATAAATCTGTGGAAGAAACACCTGTAAAAACACTGAAATCAATCCAAGCACCAAATAGTTGCATTTAAACTAAGACTTTAAAGTTCTGTTAAAGGTCCAGTGTGTA
>NW_023339785.1:4202583-4218456 GCF_004916995.1 Morone saxatilis
CTGAATATAAGAATCGTGTTTTTGTTACCTTAGAATGAGATGAGCGGTTCCTCTTCTACGGAACCGTCATGTTTTTACAGTAGCCCAGAATGGACAAACCAAACACTGGCTCTAGATACGGCCTTTTGTGTTTTTCACATTTTAATGGCCACAGTGGCTTTTCCTTAATGTTTGGAAAAGGAGGGTGAAACGAGGGAGTTGCAATCTGCAACTACACTGCTACATGCCACTAAATCCAACACACTGGCCCTTTAAATTAAAAAGTTTGCATGCTACTTACTTTTCCTTTGAGTACTTTTTTAACCAATGGGTTATTAGGAAAGCATAAAAAGTAAAGTAATAGAAATAACAATTATGAATTTCCATGAGTTAAAGAAATAACTTATACTGCGGCATTTAAGGCAAACATTGATTCATTTCAACAAGAAAGCAACAGAATTATTGTATTAAGATAAGGGTATAGTTTTAATGATTATACAGTGGTGTTAATGTGGGAACCCAGTCGGTTTTAGTCCATAATTATCCAGGTTTGTTTTTGTGTATTAATGTAACTTGAGATCAGGTGGATAATGTTTCAGTGTGTGCCAGAATGCTAAAATCATTATATATACGTAAGTCAATTAAAGGTTAATTTAAATAAGTCTAGAAACGTACAAACATTACACTGACACCGACATGCATATTGCCTCCACTCTAGTAAGTAACAGTAAGGAGTATGCACTGATAAGAGAGATAAAATCATTTTGTATTTGTCACCAACAGTAAGATGATGGAGCTGGAGGAGCAACAAGACACCAACAAAATGCTGATGCAGGAGCTGAAGGATTTACGCTCTGCTCATCAGAAGGAGGTAAAGGAACAAAGTTTAGGAGAGAAACATACAGAGATCAATGCGGCTCTGCCACATTTTGGGTTTGTGAGTAACAAGTCAGTTGTTACAGCGCTGCCTGTGGGAGATAGTGAAGCTCTGAAGTGTAGCTCCACTATTCCAAAGCAATATCAAAGGGTTTTGCGAATGTGCTGACAGAGGGAAAGCAGAAAAAGTGTCAGAATGAATCAAAACCTCCATAGAAACTGCATGATGATTCCTGTTTTCTGTGTGCACACTTTTGTTTGCTTGTTAGTTGCAACTAATAATTTTCATTATCATTGAAACTGCTAATTATTTTCTTGATTAATTGATTGGATTGCTTGGTCTATAAAATGTAATGAAATAGTGAAAAATGCCAAAATTGACGTATTCAAACTGCTTGTTTTGGCTTAAAAAAACATATTTAATTTATGTATTACGCAAGCAAACCAGCAAATATTTACATTTGAGAAACTGCAACCCGTGAATAGTTTTTGCAAAAGATTACTTAAAACTACTAATCAAGTATAAAAAGTGTCGCTCATTATTTTCTGTCACTTGGCTAATTAATTGACTAATTGTTTCAGCTATATTCAAATTCTAAACACACATTTTGGGTGAAGTATTCCCTTAAAACCTAAATAAATGATGTGCCCACTTATTGCGATCTTTAAGTCTTTTAGTACGCAAGTTCATATCAGGTCACATAAAGACTAACAATGTAGCAAAATAGTCATTTTTATTTTTCAATGACAGTATGAGCATTAAAATATCTGTAAAGTACCAAAAGGAAATGTACTTACTATTCAGAATGACCCATTTCAGAAGTGATGAATTAATGTGTAAGCATCAATAATGTTGCAGCTGGTAAAGCTGGAGCTAATGTCAACTACTTTATATACTGTCAGGTAGCTTCATGTATAATAAAACATCATAATTAAATATTAGATGTTCTCTATATTTTCTGTTAATGATCTGAGGAGATATAAAACAGGTAAACATGATGGCTCCTGTTGCTCAGTGGTTGTTGTGTCACTTTTGTCCAGCAGATGTCAGGATTGGACACTTTGTTCAACTCTGCTTAGCTCTATTCTGCTTGAGTGCTAATAGATAAATAATGGCCTTTTAATGGTTTTATAATGAATGTGGAGTATTTCTCTTTGTCAAGCTTGCAGCCAAGTCCTCCAGAAACAATGCAGCACAACATCTTCCTTCTGCCAGCTCCTCCAATCAGAAGTAATGGATTAATACTGTTCATGCTTTTCTCAGGCTAGTTCAGGTCAATGTGTCAGCAAGACAGTTAAAAACTGTGAATAACAAGTCTGCTGCTCGATTTAGCACAATTAATAACATGAAACATAAAACCTTGAGGTTAAAATGTATGCGCTGTGGCCAAATTTTAAAAAACTCCAACCACCCCAGAGAACACACTAACTCAGATTTTGCTGGCATTAGGTTTGTATTAATGTGTGTTGAGTCTGGGCATCAGTGAAACATTCCTACACACTGTCAGGATTTTTTTATTTACACTTGGCCTCAAAGACTCACTCCCTTACCGGCCCCTGTTTCAACCAGTACATCAAACAGCAAACAATCCAGGTAGTACAATGATCCCTCCTTTCTACGAGACAGCTGCACACATCCAAGAGAACAAAACAACAGACCGCCCTGTCAGTGAGAAACTTCATGAGAACATTTATTTGTGGTGGATCAGCTCAGTGAATAATGGTGGAAGTCTGACCCTATTGCATTCTCTCATCTTTCCAGATGACACAGGCGAGTTCACCAGTCACATACCACATTTGTCCTTGTAACTTCCTGCTCTGTTGTTGTCTTGAGCTCATCCTGGCTGAGGGGGAAGTACAGTGATGTTGTCTTGTCTTTGAGGTGAGGGAGCTGCAGCAGGAGAACGAGGGGAGTCTGAGGAAACTGCAGGAGACAGCAGAGCAGTTTGAGTGGCTCTGTCAGCAGCAGCGCTACTGGATGTGCTGTGTCAAGAGGTGGGTGCTTTGTCCCTGAAGTGACTCTTACAAACACACACAGAATCTGATGTGAATTACTTTTAGAGGACATTAAAGGCCCTGAAAACCACATGTCCTAATTGTAGCGACACATCAAACTATTAGCTGGTGGTTGCACATAAAAGATTTCTGGATTTGTCCATTGTCTGTGCTCTCCTTAGTGGCTTCAACTGGGCAGGCCAATGCTGAAAGGAGGTAATGTCAGGTATTTTCACATGCCAATGAGAATGGAAAGGAATAGTTCATCATTCACGTCTACTTCACAAGAAGTCAGTGGCAAACAAAACCTAGCGTGTGCACATAACGTCACATAATGTTAAGTAATGAGGTTTAGAGGTGTTGGTAGGCAGTTTTTTTTAGCCATTGGAGCCAGGCTAGCTGTTTCCCCTTTATGCTAAGCTGAGGTAAGCTAAGCAGCATCTGTATCAAAGTATTCCTTTAACCATTTTAAATGTATAAATAAGGATTGATTGCTGATTATTTAGTAAGAAATATTTAATGTTGTACAGAAATACTTATTTTGTCCATTGTATGCATGTGTTGTGACCTGCTATGACCTCAGCATTAGAAAGTACAAGCTCTTCTGCAGAATGTTGCTTCTTTATGGGAGGCTACCCATCCTACACATTTATATCTTTTTACTTAAATTAGACACAAACTTGCTGTGTTTTGCACATTAAACATCTGAATTTACTTAAATGATGAAGAGACACAGAATCACTCACTACAGGGGTATAAAATCCAGAGTGCAGGGATTTTATAAACCTATATCATCTTCTAAACCTTTCATCTATATCCGCAGATTCAAAGTCTGCCTGATGGAGGAGAGAGAAGCTCTGCTGCGACAGGTCAGCATGCTGGAGAAGAAACTGAAGAAGAGTTTACACAATGACAGTCCCCCAAAGAGCGTCCTCTGTCCCCTCCAGGACACTCAGTGCTGTGACAGGTAAGAGAGAGCCAGTGAGCTATAAAGTACATCAGACACACAGACAGTAAATAGATAGATACAGCATACAGTATACGTATCTCTATGATAAATCTACACATCTTTTGCCAGAAATCAGCTCTGGAGTGTTTTAAAAACACACTCCCACTGGGAATGAAATAAAGAAAACAAAATTCCTCATTTTTATACATTTTCCACTTTGGCCCACCCCTGCATGCTTTCCAGTACAGCATAAATTTACAACACATCTAAGCTGCCTTTCTTTTGAAGCAGTATAACATCGTGGGATGCAGATGCAGAGGCTGACCTCAAGTCTCAGGTGGAGAAGTCAAACACGCTGTACGAGGAGCTTTTTAACCAGGTACCAGTTTAATGTGTCTGCCCAATAGGGTTCTTAATGGTCTTAATGGTTTCCACAAACTCTTTGAAAAAGAAAAAGAAATTGCCTCATCGTTCTGCTTAACCCCTCTATATGCACCAGCTCAGTGTTTTGAAATCTTTTGGTGGAAGACATGTCCAAACCTCAGGGGTGGAATATTATTAGGGAGGGCTAATATTCATCTGAATATTGTTGCCAGGCCTCAGAGGAGTTGCTGTTGTTCCAGAAATTAGAGTTGCATCTTCAACGGGGGTGGCTAAGTGTGTTTGTCTGTCTTCTGTAGACTTTTAAAAATAAAGAGTCTTTGAGGTATCTGTAGGGGTCCCTAAAATCTCTCCTGGAGCAATAACTGTTTGTCTGACTTCCACAAAGCTCTCTTATGTGCAACTTATGATTTTCTTCATTATCGAGTAATCTGCCTGTTATTTTCTCCATTATTTGATTTTGTTTTGTCTATAAAATGCCTGCTTCCCACAGACCAAGAATAAGTATTCAGATGGCTTGTTTATTGAAACTGCCTAAAACCCAAAGATATTAAGTTAATGACCATATATGATAAAGAAAAGCATCAAATCCTCACATTTGGGAAGTTGGAAAAATAAATTGTTTGACATTTTTGCTGGAAAAATAACAAAAGTGAAATCTGCAGTAGGTAACTTTTTATAAAACACAGATAATCTGTGAATTGTTTAGGATCCCCTAGATCCTCCTAGTGCTCCTAATGGCATTCACAAAAATCCACAGGGTCTGAATGAAAACCAATCTGAGAGCTGAGAAAGATAGAAAGACAGTTTTGGTTGGTGGCTTGAAGATAGCTCATTCCTAGTGTCGGTATTTGCCAACCTGGAAATGAAACTCAACAATTAACTTTCCTTCCTGATATTTCACAGATTATCTGTCTCATGTACTACTGTCAGGATATCGTGAAAGTTTTAGAAAATATAACAAAAACATTTTAAGAAAAATGACCTACTGCAGCTTTAATCAACTATGAAATTAGCTGCAGATTCAGTTTCTTTCGATCAACTTATCGAATAATTGCCACTGCTCTAATGTGACGGTTCTTAAAAGAAACTCTGTTGGCTGGCTTTGAATTTTACAAGAACCCGGACAACCCGGATGAACCTTTATTTTAAGAGTGACCCCTTCTATATTAAACATTTCTGGATCAAAGACAAGGACTGATCTGAAGACTGAAATAGAAGACATCCAAAAACACAGGGCTAATATTCATCTGGGCGAGACTGCCAGTCGCTACAGGGGTTGTCACACAGCCAGAGCTCTGAAACTTCATGGGTACTGGAGTCTCATCTTTGTTTTTGTCTTTTAAAGGTTGCTTGACAGCCTTTATGCAATCATTGGGTAACCGCAGAATGTTCCTTAAAGAAGACCCAAATGAAAATCACTGACAGTATGTTTCCTTTGTAAGAGCTTTTGTGGAAGTATATGAACGCCACGTTTCTACTGAACATTACAGCGGCTATAATCGATATTTTGATACAAACAGTATTTCAAATAATGATGTGAAAACAATGTGACAATATGAAAGGGGGCACTCGTAGTGATGAACCTACAGAGATTCTGATTCTGCAGCTCCACTTGGCTTTCTTGAGCTTTGAGTTTCAGCTCGCCGTTACGGTTTTGGCTGTAGCAGGCAGCTGTTTTCAGCAAAAAAGCTCCTAAAGCACAATGTACATTACCTCTTCAGCACCAAACAGCAGACAGACACAGTTAGCAACTAGCTGGTGAACATTTACTTCCCTCAGTCGGCTGGTGGAGGCCGAAAACAGCTAAAAGAGAGTGAAAATCAGATTTAAATTCATCAAGTGGACAGAAACAGTGGACAACAAATTGGTTATTGCAGGGTTAAAAGGGGCAGTTATAAACTCTTTAAACAGCCTTCCCCAGGCCTATTTTACTCTACCTATTGGCTACAGTTCATTCAGATGATCAGTCAGTGTTTCAAAATCTCTGAATCAGAGGAGACAAGTTCAGGTCCCGGGGGTGAAATATTAGAAATCCAAAACACAGGGCTAATATTCATCTGGGCACAGCTGCCAGTCCGCAGTGGGCTTGTTGTGGTGCCAGGATTTAAAAAAAAGAAGCTGAACCTTCAAGGGCATTGAAGTCCCATCAGTGTTTTTATTTTGTCTGTCTGCTGTATATTTTAACAAGGACATACAATACAGTGTTCAGCAGTGTTGCAGAGACAAGTGGAAGAACAGCCACTAGAGGGCACTTAGGCTATCTATGAATAGCATTTTAAATGAGTACTTTAAAACAAGGGAATTTATATCAGTATTCAAAATAAACACTTACAATGAGCTAGAATAGAAGAAAGAATATGCTACAAAATTAGCCCTATAACTTCATAGAGGGAGGGGGCATAATCAGCAGCTTGTTTGCCTTTCACAACATTTGTCTTTCTAGTTTTAATAACTGAAATATTTAAGAACCTTTTCTTGTTGCAATAGGTCTTTACTTACTTATTTCACTGTAAGCAGGGATGATCAGTGTGTTTTTTCCACTGGAAATGCACATTTTTAGGTACACTGGGGCATAAAAATGTGTGTAAAAGTTTCAACTGATTCACCCCTTTTTAAAAATCTACAAATTTAAATAGAAAATGACAAGCCTTAACAGTAATTCCACTATATTACAACTTGGGTCTTATTAATGTAGTTTTTGGCGATTCTTTCCATCAGTAATAATAATATTGTACACACAAAGTTCATTGCGTGGCTGAGGAATGCAGCAACATCTCGTAAAAGATGCTGCGAGACAAGATTTTCCATGCAATGAGGGATTATTAACAACACTTTGATGTGCTCGCTTTGCTTCTGCCCCATTGAACTTTATGGTAGTGATGTCACCTTGTTCCCAGATCTCAGAAATTACTTTGCTCAGTAAAATGTTATCATAACTGAAATCATGGCCAGAGCTACAACAATAAGACGCAAGTTGAGTGAGCGGATAAATGAATACGCCAGAGAATTATTATCCGAAAACGTGAGATGCTTCTAATATAAAAAGTAAACACACTTTGTTATTTGATGTCTTTATATAATAATAAGGGAACCTCTGCACCTCTGATATGAGGGTTTATTCATTAATCTTTTAGGGCTGAGGTACATTAGTATTGTAGCTGCCTTTGGATTTTAGAAAAGATCCTCTACCTTCAGTCTGGATTGGTGACAAGTCCAAATCTCAGGGGTGAAATAGAAATTCAGAACACAGATATTCATCTGAGGACGGCTGCCAGTCCCCTGTGGACTTGCAGGGCTGCCAGGACATTCATAAAACTGATACTTCATGGGCATTGGAGTCTAATCAGTGTTTTATTTTTTCTGTCTGTCTGCTTTAAAAAGTTAGAGGGCTTTGAGGAACTTTTGATTGCAAAGCTATTTTGCAATCAAACAGGAACCCTGCGACGTCCCACAAAGAACTCCTCTAGGAAGCGTTCACGAATCCTGACAGGACCTCAAATGCTTCATCCTTCTGGAGGATTGTTTATACTGAAGAACCCAAAAGGTGCTCGCTGCAGGATTTTTAAAAGCTCCCACGTCTTCAGAGTGACAACTTCAGTGTTTTTAAATCTGTGGATAAGAGGAAGCCTGACAGACAGAACATAAGGCTCATACTCGCGCTCTGCCAAAACCTTGAGAGATTGCTGATACTTTCTGGGCACCGGAGTCACATCAGGCCTTTTCTCTGTCTGTCTGTCTGTGTGCCGGCTGCACATGGCTTCCTCCCAAGCCATCCTCTTCCAAAGCAGCAGAGAGATGACTAATAATGACTGGAGGGAGGTGATTGCCAATAGCCTCTGAGCTTCATTCCCCTCACCTCTCACGGGCTCAGCAGTGCATTTCTTGGGATAATTATTCTGATTGAGTGCAGATGATGCACTGTGCTTTTTTTTCCTCCAGCCCCTGCAGAGCCGAGAGAGGGAGGAAATGTAGCTGGAGGAGCGGGGATCGCCGGAGACATGGAGGAAATAAGCGTGATAAAACACATTATCAGCTTTGACATGATTTATATAAAGTGTAGATTCACACTCTGTAGACATGAGTATCCTTCTTATTGCTAAAGAGAGAAGACACTGATGGCCAATAATGGAGACACGATGGTGGGATCCCAGTGAGGTTTTGGTGATTTGCAAGTCAAAAGATATGTGTCTGGGGTTAAACTGCGATGTAAGTTAACTGCTTCACGTTCATTTCTATTAATAGGCAACGGTACTGGATTTAAATGTTTGGGTTTTTATAATCCATCCATCCAGTACCTATACCATTTACCCTTTAGAGGGTCATTGGAGGGCTGAAGCCAATCCCAGCTGACATTAACTGATTGATTGATTGATTGATTAAGCACACTCTGGACAGGTTGCCGGGCAATCTCAGGACTGACACATTGAGATTTGTGCTCACAATCACACCTAAGGGTGATTTAATGTTGCCAGTCAACCTAACCTACATGTTAGTGGACTGTGGGAGGAAGTCAAGAACCCAGAACCTTTTTGCTTTTAGGCAGCAGTGCTTACCACTGCACCTCCCTGTTTTTATCATTCTGTGCAGAAAGTGGTCAAATGTGAGATCACAAAAATACCTTTAAAGATGCAACCTTCTGCAAGAAAAAAGGTAAAAGACGGACTGACTTTCCCATAAGCTCCACATTGTTAATGCCATGAGACTGAATCTTGCCATAGCATACACAGTGATGAGATTACTATACAGAGATAACTCACTCAATAATTACAACTTCTGATAGTTTCCTTTAGTCAATCAGCAATCTTCAACCAATCAGATCAACAAACCATATAACGTAGTCAAACTCTTACTAAGGTCAGTCAGGATAAGAGCGAAAACATCTTTTCTATTGAGAAAAGCCTTCCGTTCTGTTTTTTTGCTCTTCTTTCAATAAAAAAAACAACTCGAACTGATGCTAGCAGCATCTACGCTAACTTCTTTAGCAGCCGCTATTGTTGTTTTTCGAGCATTTCTCACGCCACAGCTGCCAGTAGTTCCTCACTGGATGCCGGCTGGTCAGAACCACTGTGGTTTGGACACAAGTGCATCGCTTGAAGGCAAAATGGATTCTCACATGATCTTGCAAGTCCTGGCCTGTACACACCTACAGAAACAAAATCTGGAGCAAGGACACACACCAGTTCAGTTACTGTTTCATAATGTAGTTAGAACCTGTACTCCCTAACTGCCTTTTCCTAACAACTGAAATATAGTCACTGATGTGCTGTTGGAACAGTTATATATCTTAGACATCTAGAAACACTGCACATGCACTTTGTAGCCAAATTAATCCCAGTTTGAACCTTGATATATAAATGTCTTTTGACCCGCCATTACTGTACCTACTTGGACATTTTTCTCTCTGATTTCCCCTCTTGCACTAACTGAATGTTTATTGCCTTTGGTCATCTTC
Organism: Morone saxatilis; assembly: GCF_004916995.1. NCBI lineage: Eukaryota > Metazoa > Chordata > Actinopteri > Moronidae > Morone > Morone saxatilis. The sequence goes on from NW_023339785.1 coordinate 4,212,219, forward strand.
ACTTACAGTTTATTTTTCTGTCCTCAGGCAGGGAGTCCTATCAACGGATACCAAAAACCTCCTTGAGGACAGAAGCCTGGAGCCAGGACTCGTCTTCTTTTTCTCTTCCCACCTTCTGCAAACCAGAGGATAACTACTAGATGTTTGTGTATGTGTGGTTGGCTTTGTGGAATACTTCCCAGTCATTGTCAAAAAAGAAAGAAAACTTGGGAAAACATACCTGTGAAAGCATACATTCATTGTTTTTCTTCCACTATTGTTCACCTGTCTTAAAAAGAATCTGCTGTCACAATATATGACTGAATTAAACACTGTAAGTCTGCTCCTGTCCTCCTTTTGCTGTGACACGTGCGCATCACATGTGTTCCTAAAGTCAAATTTTCCTGTAATTGTCCGTTATTCAGACCTTGTAATCAACACCACTAACAAGAGCAAAAGCACCTGAGAATGCTCTCTTTTGTTGTTTTGCCAATGAATCCTCACAGGGGAAGCAGCAGCTGGCGTGCAGAGCAAACAACAAACGTGTTGTTTAGACCAAAATGAAGCCCTACTGATTGTTCCCCCATTGAGGATCTGGTACATCTCGGCCCTCATGATCAGATCTCTTCACTTATCACTCGGCTTTCACTTGTCAGCAAGAATCTAAAAAGCATGTGAGGCTCCATCGCTGTGAACCATATGATGCACACATGGTGTAAAGGCAACAACAGTTTACAGACAAAGCAAATGTTTAGGGAAAGCATAGATGTTGCACGACATATGAGCTGCTTAATCAATACACCGTGACTGCACATGTTTGGGTGTTGTTGCATCCAACAGTGAGTTAAATTCACTGGTTCTTGAGGAAGTGACAATTAAATGTTGGACTCACTAAATGCATTAAACAAAATCGCCATGTTGCATCATAGAGCTTTGTCAGACATCTAACTATAAAGCAAGAACCGAGAACCGTTAATCCGTTCAACTTCTCGGGTGCCGGTCTTTTTCTGAGGACGGAAGGGGGAATAGTGTCGAGTCTAAAGTTAAACAGATGAGTGGTTCTCGACAACGCTGCAAGCAATCAGGCTGTTCCGAACAGGCACTGCACTAATTGCAGTCTTGATGTGTTGCAATCCTCCCATGACTTCCTTTTAATGTGTCTCATTCATATTCACATGACTGCATTATATAGACTACAAGATATGTTGATTGATCTTTCAAAGTTTAAAATTTATATTCATATAAAACTAATTTGCATAAAAGTTTTATGAATGTTTCTTGCGCACAAGTCTTATTGATTAAATGGGATAAAAAAGCAAATACCACACACTGTTAATCACTTGTACTCACTTGCCATTGTCAGTACACATTGTTGATAAAGCAAGTACAAGTGACTAAAAGTGTGTGGGATTGTTTTTTGGTTATTTTCCATTAACAAAACAATACAATGTTACATTCACTGTGAACTCATTTAAAGGACCAGTGTGTAGGATTTAAGTGGCATCTAGCGGTGAAGTTACAGATTGCAACCAGCTGAGAGCACTCGCCTTCCAAGTCTTGAAAAACATAAAAAGCTCACTGTGTGGTTTGTCCGTTTTAGGGTACTGTAGAAACGTGGAGGTGAAACATGGCAGATTCTTATTTTCAATTATACACTAATGAAATCATACCTATGAATATTTTATTCCTTTTCTGCAAATAGATCCAGCTAAATGTTACACACTGGACCTTTAATTTGTTTTCCTACAGTATAGGTTTACTTGAGACTGTCCAAAACCAACTCTGGTATTAACTGCTGGCAACAAATGCAAGAGCAGTATTTTTATGGTCATCTTCAGGCACTTTAGTACTCTCAGGAAAAGATTGTGGTTTTGATTAAATATTAAAAACATGGACTTGAAGCACAAAACAGGATGCATTGATATTTTAAAATATTTAACAAAACCACCCTTTTCCTAACCTCAGTCAATAACCTTTAATAGCCAAATCCACATGGGATGCAGAACACAGTCCTGTACTTTGTGCTTTTGCCTCTACCTTTAAAAGAGGTAATCTTAAAGGTAGGTGTTGGATTATACACAGTTTTACCTTAACAGTCAATACAATGAGAAATGTGAAATACAATGAGATGATTTGTGGTTTAGTAAAGCTTTAAAAAAGTTTTTGCTTACTAGTTGCTTCAAAAGCAAATACTTTCCACTCACCCTCGTAAACAGTTTTAAGCCTGGGGTTTAGTTCAGCATCTTAGTCATCCACCAGAACACTGAATTGCATTAACTCTCCCTGTGTGATAACGAGGGTGAACACCTAAGTTAATCCTACTATCAAGAATGAAGCTGACTTTGCATGAAATACAAACACACTTCATGTTTTGTTCAGTAACACTGCCAATTGTCAGTATTGCACACCTATTAAACAAAAAGGCGTAGGGGAATATGAGGATTTAGACATGGTTTGATGGGTCATAAAGGTGCAAATATTTTCTAACAACAATACAAGCTCTTTTGAAAGATATTAACATAAACAAAGAGAATGAGGGAGGAAAGGAAATTAAAATGCTTCTCTGTACGGACACACAACTAATCTACTGAGATTTTAGGCAAAAATTCATGTACCACTAGATGTTGCACTAAAGCACCAGAATCAGTGGGCACCACAAATAGCCTTGAAATGGCTGGCTACACTGGCTGCCAAGTAATGTTAGCTAATCCTTGGGGGCAAATTTGCCCATCAATCTACATCCACTAAAAACACTTGTTTTTGCCACTGATTCAGATTGTTATTACAGAAAGGGTCCCTCCAGAGACAGACCTTTAGTTTAACCAGAAACAGCCGTAATATCGCTAACAACCAGACTCCACAGACAAGTACGGTAATTCTACCTTGCATGTCATCGTAACATCGTAACTTAATTCAGAATGGGCAGAAACAAAATACAACTCATTAAAACAGTGTCTGTTAGTCACCAACTCTGCTTTGGTCAAATTAAATCCTTACTTTATTGACATAGATTAGAAAAGTTTCAGTCACTCTACTCATTTTTACATGGAGGGACTCACATGCACTAACATGCACATGCAGCCAGACCGACTTTGTAACAAACCACAGAGAGGCTGTGATAACAACACAGGCAATAGGAGTGTGACGTCATTCTCTGTTCAGGACACCATGACTCCACTATACAGTAGTATCTCATGTATATTGTATATATATCCTTTAAAGTAAAACTCATTGCTTATATGTACTGGACAGGCTCTGATGAGTGTTGTTGCTGGGTTCACATTAAGTTCAAGGACTTTTCAATAGTTTTAGATGTTTTACTTGGTGATGAGAGAAGATTTCTGCACACTTCAGTCAATATGGTGGTCTTTAACTTGTAGCTTAGCCTGCATCAGACTAAGCCATTTTTAAAATCAAGTATATATATATCAAGGTGGGTAAGGTTTGCCCTCGAGTGTCTTGGTTTAAACATCAATTTATGTTTCATTTGGCCTTTTGGAACTGTACACAGGTCATTTTACTAGCAAGAGCAGGAGTACCTTTAGGCAGGAAAAGACGTGGTGTGCACATGAGACGAGCAAGAAAGAAATCCCTCTGGAGTTGAAGTTCCCCAGGGTACATCATAGTATTTTGCAGATTTTAATTTTATTTTCTTGGGATGGTCTAGAGTACAGAATAAGACAACTTACAATGAACACTACACACTGGCACTCGGATCAACTAATAGTGTGCCTGTGCATGAGATTTCCTAACTCAAAAGAGAAGAGAATTTAGAGTTAAGTTTAGGGAATGCATTGCATTGGCCTGCCGAGCTAACAGTCAGTAATGCATAGCTTCAGATCTTGGGCTGGAGTTTGAGGCTAAAATTTGGCATTTTCCAGACAAGATCAGTATCTACAGGCTGGGTTCAGGGTGAGTGCCATTCCAGGTGGTCCATGTCCCCCTGCCCCTGAAACAGCATGAACACCACTAGAAAGCAATGTGTGCCTGTATTTGAGGGTTGCGTAAGAATTCAAGCATGGTATCGAGGTTGAGGGGGGCAGAGGTCAACAGAGTCGAGGTGACGCTGCTCTCGGCCGGACGTGTCAGGCTGCAGCACCCGGCGTTACGTCTTGTCACAAAGGTGTGGCCCCAGATTTTGCGGCGGCGCCCCGGACCACGAGGGACACCAGTGGCAGCGGCGGCAGCAGCCTGCCCTCTGACTGCCAAGCGCTAAAAGAGTCTGACCTAAATGGGCTGTGAATGGCAGAGGTGTAGCCAGGGATTAACAACGTGTGGCAGCTGGAAACAGGTCGCGTTTGCACACAATAAATGCTGTCGCACCCTTTCATGCAGAACGAGACTCAGACATTATAGGTGTTATTAATAGAACAATTATAGGTACAGCAAGAATAGCATGTTTATGTCCAGCCGTCGTCACAGCCAGGGAAAACACATTGCAGATATTTAACACCAGGATATACCCATTAAAAAAGTGAGACTTGTTAAAATGGAGACCAGGAGACTTGTATTTCCACGTGTGACTTTTGTCTGTGCACTTGCTTGTACAAACACAGATTATGTGGTACAAGTATGTACTGTACGTAGTTTATGTGGATTATAAATAACACCACATGGGTTTGGAAAGGGTTCAGTTATTGTGAATAGAAAGCGTTAAAGCATTAAACATTTATGAGAGCTGGGGTCCATTTAGAGAAATATCTCTCTGTCTCTGCTCACAAAACAAACTCCCACATAGTTGTTTGCGGTTCGGAGCTTAACCTAAAAGACAAAATGTTAGTGGAACACGGAGTCATGTCTTATTCACTCCTCCAAGATGGGACTTCCATCCAGCTGAGTCAAAAGATGTTTACGCCCGTGTCCTCCGTGTGTACCGCTGTTTGGTTCCATCAGATTGATTACTATGGATGTTTTGGGACTTTTCCCTCCCTCTCAGAGGAAGAAGCAAACTGCTCGGCCGCATGCTAATGTGAAACAGAGCGGCACGATGCGGTTTTCCCTCTGACACTGTTTGGATGGGTATGTAAATGTTTAACAGTGGCGTGAGTAAACACACACAAGGGTTAGGTGTCGGGATTTCGAGAGGTCCTTGTTTGGCGGCAGAGGATCTTCGCTGTTAATGCCCCTGTTGTGTACGACGAACATAACGGCACAAAGCTGTATGTAAACACAAGGCTATTCTTACTTTAAAGAAACACTGACATCACATGTAAAGGAATCCTCGCCATAAACAAAGTGAATAGCTACGGCGAGTGAAAACACAAACCTGGCACTGTGCTAAAGAGGGTTCAGCACATACAGTATTAGGCGACTGAGATGTGCGTGCTTTGTTTTCATAACAGATGTTGCACTTTTTAAAGGGTGCCACAAACTATACACTAAGATCACAAGGCAATCACGAGAATACAAAGATAGTGTTTCATTAAAGCAAGTAAAAATGCAAAAAGTTACATAATGAATAAGAATAAGATGCTGAGCAACTGGAAGCAGTGGTAGAGGAACTTGCTTTCTTTGTCCTCCTGCAGTGTTGTTTGGACTACGACTGGAGAAGAGTTATTTACTGTCACGAAAGAGTGTGATGGTAGAGAGCTGGTTCGTTGTCTTTGTGGTGGACGAGTGCGTCTTTTAAAAAAAGATGTGATGCAATGTGACAGGAAAGCAGGAAAGCTGCATGTGATGTCTCTCTGTTAAAACTTCAAAAGTGACTGCGTGTCGCCATCCCAGCATGCCTGTTGTTGTTTTCATCTACTTGCTTCCTCCTTTGTCTTTTTGTTGGCTATCTGATTGTTCATGTGTTTACGAACTGAGGTGGAAGAGGAAGTGATCGGAGGAGCAGGGCCTAGTCAGTGTGCCCGCAACTGAAATTTAGATTTTCTTGTGTGTTGTCTGGGCTTACCTAAGCACAAATCTTATTATCATATTATTTATCTTTGGGCACATGGGACAACAGTTTTTTCCTAAAACTGTAGAAAATAAGCAGTAAGAATTGAGGGATTTTCATTATTTTCAGTACAGGCTCCTATCTATATATTTCATTATTAAAAAACGCTTAAAATAACATTGAAGTCAATGGAGAATGTTTTTCCCTGCTGTATGAATAATAATAGTTGTGTGCTACCTTTTTTATATGGAATATATAGATAGGGAGCCCATTGCATGTGTGTACTGAAAATAAAAAAAATCTTTCCATGTTTATTGATTATTCTGGGACCTTTTCAACCATTTTAGGAATCAACAGTAGTTCCACACGCCCAAAGAC
>NW_023339785.1:4218556-4224921 GCF_004916995.1 Morone saxatilis
TGTGTGCTACCTTTTTTATATGGAATATATAGATAGGGAGCCCATTGCATGTGTGTACTGAAAATAAAAAAAATCTTTCCATGTTTATTGATTATTCTGGGACCTTTTCAACCATTTTAGGAATCAACAGTAGTTCCACACGCCCAAAGACTAAATATATAGTGTGATAAGAAATTGACTGTATCTCAGAAACTACAGGGAGCACAGACACACATAATACATAATAAATAAGTGTTTGGTATTTATGAACTTATAAGAAGAAAGTCAAACATGAACAAATGTTATGGCTTTTTTCTGTATCAAACTAAATATAGTCTTTGGGTGCAAATGGGCTGCAGGTCGGCAAGGTTTTTACAAGACTGTAGATTGGTGTGAGAAACATGCAGTGGGCCATATGGTCTCTGCTGTTTGACATGAGATTTGATCACATGCTGCTTTTCCTGCTTTAATGTCAAATTTACTCACATCTTCTTTTAAAACGTTGCACTTGGTCTCCACAAAGACAACGAACAAGATGACTACCATCATGCACTTTCATTAAAGTAAATAACTTTTATTTGTAACCAAAAAAACAGCACATAGAAGAGGTAGATACTCTTAACCAGGAGGGTAAAATACTTACAGACACACTAGTCTTTCTGTCTGTGTCTTTAGAGACAGTAAAAAGGGTTTGACATCTTTAAGCTTCCTTAAGGCCCTCTTCCACCAGCAGACGGTCGCTGTGTCACTCTGAATAAGCTAACCGATTCACTGCCTCCTGGCTCGCAGCCTTCCCTTTGTATAGATCCCACAGGCTCTCTCTCTCAGACAGAAAAATGATTGATGTAAGCACAATCTGAGTGGGTGTGTGATCCAAATGAGAGCAAGTGTGACTTCTCATTCTTCAGTGAGGTCAATTTGGCCAATCTTCACTTTTTTAAGGAACGTTTATGGGTTTGGACGCAGGTTTGGTTTAAGGTAAAAGTTGTGGTTAAGCGTGTCGAGCTGGAAGGAAAACGGTTTGGGGTTTAGGGAATGGATGTAGACAATAAAGGCCCTCCCAGCTGTAGTAATGCAAACCTGTGTGTAGCTGCTTGCACTTGTGTTTTCTTGTTTGACAGTGGCAAGATGTTGACACACCACTGACCCCTGGTTGGCATGTGGCGGCAGCTGATTTTACAGCCGACAGGGTGACTGAAGGGTGAGTGTGCGTGTGTGTGAGTGTGTGTGTGGCGGTGGCGATGAGCCCCAGACGGCAGCCTCAGCCGTCCGGACCATGGAGTGCACAGGTGAAGCACAGCGACGAGGTCGTTCCAGCATTGGCCGGCTGGGAAGAAAAGCCTCCCTTTACTGTCGTATGAAGCCTAATATCAATGGTCTGGGAGACAGATGTGTTTTATGTTGAGAAATATACTTTCCACTCTGTGGAGTGTTTACACTGGCAGGGCTTTCTGACTGGTGTTATGGTGGCCGTTTCTCATTGTTATTAGATTGTCAATATTGCCAGTGTTCTTGCTAAATTTTGATAAATTGCTCCAAAGGAGATTTGCAGGATGACCTGCAGAGCAGATGCATGGAGGTGAAAGCTGTAACCTTAATCTGATTTTTAGCTATTAAATCCACTTTTCATGATCTCATTCATGAAGCGGTGATGTAGATGAAGGCACAGAGACAGAAAGGTTTTCTTTAAACTCAGACACATAAACTGCCAAAATGAGGGTGAAAGGTCAACTATACATAACATCATGGATTGCTGGATTCTTATGCATGTGCCTATGTGTGTATATATACAGGTTTTACACATTGATGTATAAAATTGACAGTACAAATACAGACAAATTATAATACTGTTATTAAGGCATACTTTGACGTTTTGGGAAATGCACTTACTCGATTTTAGAGTTAAATAAGCATCAACCATTCTCATGTCTACAGAGAGCCAAAGTCATGACGTTGTGTCCTGGCCAGCCTCTGTTCCTCTTCTTCTGTAACTCACTGCAAGCTCTCATTCAGCATTTCTTTTATCTTTATGAAAGTGTCTTCTGTTCATATTCAAAGCCAAATCGGCATCCACTGCAGCAATTGCTATAAAGAAACTGAAACCTTCATGATTTTAACAAAGTTAAACAATTACTTTGTGAGCACAGAAGAACTACTACTCCCATTAAAACATACCAGTGCGGCATATGTATAAAACTCACCAAAGCTCGCTTCTAAAGTACTTTTTATTTATTTTTTAGCTGTAACTACTATAGTGTTCACTCTTCTCTGTCCTGCTGTTATTACAGTTAAGCCGTGATGTTTAGCCTGGAAAGGTCCAGGGCTTATGGGAAATTATGTCAATTAAAGGTTGCTAAAAAACATATATTAGATCAGGTTTAAACAACACGGTCCTTACCTAGACATATGAAGCGAGTCACACAACATACTGTTAATAAAGGCTCGGTTCGAAGGCTGTATTTTTAGTTAGTAGTGTAGTGAAAAATGTCAGTGGGCTTTTGAAGGAGCTTTTCTTACTTCTGGAAGAAAACCTGGAAATTGTTTCATTTAGACTGTATAGAGTAAATATTAGAGCTGTGTACTGGTAAGAATCTGGTGATATAACACGTATCCTGATACAGTGGTTACGGTTCCTGTTTACAACACTGCCATCTAGCACTTTGGGGTTTAAACACACAAATCATGTTTCCATATTATCCAACTATTCCTTAAAGAGGTTATATTAGCTGCATCTTGATGTTGGGCTTCGCCTGTAGACTTTATTATTGACTGGCTGATAGCTCAATGCCTGTGTTTGGAGACCTTGTCAACCAATGTCACTTTATAACTGTTGATTTTCTCCTACAATGTAAAACCAGCAAGATATCATGCCGAGCTGCTGGCACCAATTTGGTGTACAAGGTGCACCAGGTTGTAAACATTTCCTCCTCAGGTTTTGGCAGCAACATCTGCAATCTATTTTCTCTCAGACCTGAAATGCCTTTTGTGTGCCAGAGCTGGATTGTTTTGGAGTTCTTTTTTTCCCCTTTACTCCAGCTCTGTTTCTTCTCTTTTTTTATCTTCTCTTCGCCTCCTCTTTTTCAGACATCCAGCTATTCTTTTGGCACCCTAAAAAACAAGAGGCCTGGGAAGGATCCTGGGAAGACTGTCAGAGGTTTTCATCAGATATCAGTAGTGAAGGAGGGATGTCTCTCTTTGCCTTTTTCTCTGTTTGGCCATTAAAACCACAGTTGAGCTGCTGCTGCCTGGCTCCTGGTGGGTGTATATCATGTTGTGTGTAGAAGAAGTGTTGTCAATACTGTTTAAATCAGGACGCTCTTCCACAGCATGTGAAGCCACGATGAAAGCTCTGTTAAAGCCCGGCATTAAAAGCTCAGTCAGCTCTCTCCCAGCCTCACATTTCTAAACATGTCATGAATCAGTGGAAAGATCTTTGCAGCAACAGACGACTCAGCAGTCAGATCGGCTTTAACCTGTGCCCTTTGGTGGCTGCTTTTAGTAACTTCTTCACAGTACAAATTGTAAGAACTCCCTTTTTTTTTTTTAAGAAAAAAATGATCACATTCAATTCAAAATGCCTAATTTATTCATTGTTTTCATGTATTTTTTCTTTTTATATGATTATTGTCTGTTCATTGGTACATTTTTCTGTTCATTTAGTTTTTTTGTTAAATCATGTTTTATGTGTAGGATTTAGTGGCTAGTTGTGAAGTTGCAGATGACAACCAGCTAAATACAGATCACAGCTCCAAAATACTGAAAAGTCTTATAATCAGGGATTAGGGTCAGTATGGTAGATTTCTTCTCTGTGCAATTACTTTATCTGGAATGGAGTATATTACATGACTACTTGATCTGTGTTTAAACTGTGAGAATCAACATCCCTGGTCCATTACTATAGTCTGTGTCCTCGTGACCTCCTGTTACATGGTTTATTTCTGTTATCTACCGTTATCCTTTTATACATAAGTGCAAATGCAAAAAAACCCAAATTGTATCTAATTTATTGCTTTTATTTTAAGCTTCTAAGTTTTTGGGAGCAATTGAACCCCAGTATTATTAATACTATATTCATTTATCAGTTCATTGGGAGACGACAAGTAGTCACACATACTGTCCAGATGTCAAGCTGTCATTGAACTCCCTGACGTACTCTAAACTTACAATATTGCAATGAAAGTCAAGGCAGCTGAGGCAGGTATTATGTCTGCGTTTGATTTCTAGAGAACTCCCCTCAGTCATAAGTGCATGCTCCACATCATGTTTGACATGTATCTCAGACAGTGAGCAGTGTAGTTCTCCATGATTAACCCGGCCACTGGAGGTCCCTCTTGCACCACGGTTGTCAGATCAGTGAAAGCCCATTTTGGCACGCAGGGAGACATCTTTCAAATGTGTCTTCAATTAGTGGGCTGCAGTCAACACCATCCTCTGAGTTGGAATGTCAGCTAAGTCGGAGATAACCTTCTTGGTTTTCTTTTTATCTCACCATAAAAACCCCAGTGAGGAACGGCTCTGCTATGGATGTCCTGCACACATTTGTGAAGCACATTCAGGGTTGCACATAACAAAAAAAAGCCACTTCTTATGAATACTTTTCACTTTTCACTTCACAGTTTGGATGTGACTCATGTTGGCATGATTGAGTTATGGGCTGCTCCTGCATGTGAAGTTTTCTTTTCAGTGTGTAGCAGGCTGGTTGGTGCTGCAGTACCCTGTAATGAAGGGGTAAGATGAGAAGATGAACTCGCTTAGTGCACAGGTGAAGATTCTTTAGCAGCAGGGTGCATGGATGAAACACATGCATGTGTTACGGTTTGACCAGCAGCCGCTTTGAAAGTTGTTACGGATATAATGTCCTGATATTTAATATCCATACATTTGACAAATTGAATGCACAAGAATTCCAATGTTTCCCCTGGAATTTTATTCACATCACCGTGGGAAAGTCTCAAAACATCAAGGCCATCACGGGACACTAAACATCCAGACACTAAAACTCCAGACTGACAAAATGATTTTAGGTTTCCCCAATGTTTTTTTAGAGCAGGAAAACCCACCACACCTATATGTTGGTTGACACGGGGAACTAAGATTCATATGAATCAGTTTATTTAAAGAAACTTTTGTTGTTTAAGCAACTAATTCATTTAAGGCTGAAGTGAATTTCTCCTTACGTAGTGTCAGGAAACATAAATTTTAATGGACTGGGTGACATGTTACTCAAACTTTATGAGTTTCACTGTGTTCAGAGATAGTAGCTCAGCTAAGATACAAAGGGCTGTTTATGGCAGTTACTCAGTGAACATGTCATCAGTTTACAAGCTGTGAAACCTGTCAGTCACTCCAGCTAAGACAGTGATTTGTGTAGGACAACGTATCTGTGAGCAGTGGTGGAAAGTAACTAAGTACATTAACTCAAGTACAATTTTGAGATACTTGTACTTTACTTTAGTACTTCCATTGTCTGCTGCTTCATACTAATACTGGTTCAGAGATGTACATACTATACTTATCTATACTAAATACTAGAGTTTTTAACTCTGTGTAATAACTTTTTAACTGTTATAAAATAACTTTTAACTGTTATGAAACAGTCTCAATTTAATACTGATGCCTCTGTACCACCAACATGAACAAACAAGACCATCAGAAAGAAGACTATTTCTAAATGGTTACGGTAAAATTGTCATTTTTGTCAGTGGAGTTGGTGGGTGGGTACTAGTGCTCAGTTGTTTTGGTCTGAGATGCTCTAGTGCAACATCTAGTAGCAGTGAATTTCGTATAACCTTTAGGTAAAATTTTGGATGCAGGACTTTTACTTAAATAAAATATGAGTAATCCTCTCACCACTGCCTGTGACTGGCAGAAAGTTATGGTGATGTTTGTTGTTCTTCCTGCCAGGTCAGGGAGCGGGAGGTAGTCTATATGTGAGAGTTTAAAGAGCAAAAGCAAAGTTAATTGGTTTGTTTTCAGTGGAGGTGATAACAAATGACCAGACTGTTAAAACTCACAGCAACAAATAGTGCATAGGCTTCAACACCTCCAATCATGGCAAGAGTACGTACCAAGTGTGAATCATGACATCACCCACTGGTTTGTGAAGTACCATTTTGAAGCCTTGAGTTTGGCTTTATGGCCGTCGTCATGACAGTTAGACGGAGCCAGCGGAGGTGACGTACTGCGGGTTGAGCTGCTCTCATTGGCTGCGCAGTTTCAACTCGTCTGTAGCAGGAAACAATGGCGGCCTGTCTGGTCACACACAATGTCTTATTACAGATAAACAGTGCACTAAAATATGTTTTTAATGATTTTAGGTGAGAAACAGGAAACACAGGAACAGAATCTTGCCTAGTTTGACGGTTTGATCTGAGTTTGGTGCACTG